>NW_025721114.1:319078-638156 GCF_922984935.1 Meles meles | reverse complement strand
TGGTCATTCTGTGGGAAGGGAGGAGTCCTGTTTTCTGCCTCAGGTGTCCCTCCAAAAGAGGGATTCCAGAGCAGAGTCCTGGGTACAGGCACCTGGAAAACCCAAACTCTGGTTATGGTTGGGTGCCTAGGAGCATGGCAAGCCCCTATGTGGGCTCTAGGTCCAGCCAATGAGAGGTCTTATTTGAACACGAGACTCATGCTGAGGGTCACAATGCATGTTGTTACCCAAGGCTTCCCTCAAGCAAGGACGTGGCCTCATGGGCCATGCAGGCTTCCCCTGTCAAGGTTTGACACCATGCCAACAGCAAGGTTTCCTGCCATGGGGATGGAGGAATTCTGCTTTGTGCAACAGGTTCTCCCTTGTGCACCTCCCGGGTGCAGGGATTGGAGAGAAGATCTAGGTTCAGATGCCTGGAAACACAGGTTGGGAAGAGATGATGGCCTAAGACCATGGCTAGTCCGATGTGCTGGGTATGCGACCATCTGTCTGGGTGACTGTCGGATGGTCTGGGCTCAGGCTGTGTCAGACAGAACTTTCGTGCCCAGGGAATCCCATGAATTTGCGGTCCGTTCGAGGGCCATGAATGTTGACCCTCACTTGGGGTCTGGGCAGCCCCATGAGGCAACGTTTCTCTTCTGGTGGGCAGGCATATTGCTGTGTTGTGGCTCTGGAAATCCCAATCTGGAGGGCTTGTGGGACAGGAGTGTTAGGACGGAACTCTGAAAACACAAGCTAGTGTGAGGTTTCAGGCCGAGGGCACGGCAGGAGCACACTGCAGAGGCTGAACCAAGATCTCCTGCATCTGAAGTCAGGGAGAGTATCAGACATTGGCTCAGGATGGAGTTAGTGTCCATGATGGCCCCTTCATGAAGATGGGAGCCTCATGAGGCCCTGGAGGTTTTCGTGAGCTGTTCCAAACCACAAGGTTTCCTTCTGTGGGACAGACGAATCCTGTTCGATGGCTCCGGGACACCACATACGGAAATTCTCGAGACCAGGGTTCTAAGGATGAAAGCCTGGAAAACCCACCTCACATTCCCATTGCCTCCTAGCAACAAGGCAGGTTTACTCTTCTGGCTCTGGGGCGCGGTAAACAGGGGGCTGAGTTGTAATGGAGTCTCCTGAGGATGCATCCTAATGTGGGATTGTGTCCATGGAGACCCTGAAATGTGGTGGTGGCTCAGGTCCCCTGTAGGATTCTCCTACCCAGAGGGTTTGACACAGCTCCAAAGAGCAAGATTCCCATGTGGAGATAAGAGTTGCTCTGTTTGGTGCCTCAGAAAATCCCCATTTGCTTGTATTTGAAACCAGCCCTCTGAGGAGAGAGGCCTGGAAACCAAAGCTTGGGTAGAAATTAGGGCCTAGGGGCCTGTCCGCTTCAATCTTATGTCTCTGGGTACATCTGTCTGCATGTCTGAGTGGAGGTAGTTGCTCAGCTTGTGTAAGAATGCCCCTGTTTGCCCAGGGCGGCCTACACAGTTGGGTAGTCCTCAGGGACCTTGAACGTTTCTCCTAATCTGTAGCGTTGTGGCCAATGGAATGGGCAGAGTTTCCTTGGAGAGGGCAGGCACCGTCCTGCACTGTGGCTAGAGAGACCGCAGCCTGGACGGTGTGTGGTCCAGGATTGTGGGGACAGAAGTCTAAAACACAAACTCAGCTTAGGATTTGGGCCCAGGGTGTGGCAGGCCTGATCTACAGACTGTGAGTGGAGCTTCTCGGGATATGAAAGAAGGGTGAGTGTGAGGCGGTTGCTCAGGCTGTTGTCTCTGGATTTTATGTCAAGGATGGCCGTGGAATGGAGTGGTGGCCTAATGGGCCATAGACGAGTCTCCCTCTGGGGATTTGGCCAGGCTCCCAAGAGTGTGTGGTCATTCTGTGGGAAGGGCGAAGTCCCTTTTGCTGATTCAGGTGTCCCTCCCAAAGACGGAATCCTGGGAAGAGCCCTGGGTATGTGGGACTGGAAAACCCGAACTCCGTTTATGATTTGGGGCCTGGGGCATGGCAAGCCAGATATGCGGGCTCTTGGTGCGGCAACTGAGAGGCCTTATTTGGAATCGGTGCTCAAGATGAGGGTCACAATGTATGTTTGTTTCCAAAGTGGCCCTCAAGCATGGGCGTGGCCTCATGAGTCATGCAGGTTTCTCCTACCCTGAAGGCTTGACACCATGCCATCAGCAAGGTTTCCTGACATAGAGAAGGAGGAGTTCTGATTTTTGCATCAAGTTCCCCCCTGTACAGGGATAGGAGATAAGGTGTAGGTTCAGATGCCTCAAAACCCAGGTTGGGGAGAGATGACAGCCTAAGACCATGGCGGGTCTGATGTGTCAGGTGTGCTGGCTGCTATCTGGGTGTCTGTCGGGAGTCTGGGCTCATGCTGTTTTACACAGAGCATTAGTGCCCAGGGCAGCCTATGAAATATGGGTACTGTCAAGGGCTGTGCAGGTTGATCCTCACTTGGGGTTTCTGGGCAGGCCCAAAAGGCAAGATTTTTCTTCTTGTGGGCTGGCAGATTGCTGTGTTGTGGCTCCGGTATTCCCAATTCAGAACTGAATTGCTTGTGGGACAGGAGTGTTAGGATAGAAGGCTGAAAACACAACCTAGGGTTAGGTTTCAGGCCGAGGATTTGGCAGGCCAACTCTGCAGTGGCTGAATCGAGATCTCCTGCATCTGAAGTCAGGGAGAGTATCAGACGTTGGCTCAGGCTGGAGTATGTGCCCATGATGGACCCTTTATGAAGGGGGGTGCTCATGAGGCCATAGAAGTTTTCCAACACTGACAGTTGTGCTGCTCCAAACCACAAGGTTTCCTTCTCTGGGACAGTTGCATCCTGGTGGATAGCTCCAGGACACCCCATATGGAAAGACTTGAGAGCAGGGTTCTAAGGATAGATGCCTGGATATCCCCCCTCGCATTCGCATTGGCTCATAGCGACAAGGAAGTTTCAATCTGCTGGCTGTGTTGTGAGCTACCCAGGGTCCTGAGTTGAAATGGATTCTCTTAGGATGGGTGATCATGTGGGTCTGTGTCCATGGAGACCTTGGAATACGGTGGTGGCTCTGGGGCCCAGAAGGATTCTCCTAGCTGAAGGGTATGACACATCTCCAAAGAGCAAGCTTCCCATGTGGAGACATGAGGTGTTCGCTTTGGTGCCTTAGGAATGACCCATATGATGGAAATCGAAACCAGGCCTCTGAGGAGAAACCCATGGAAACCAAAGCTAGGGTTCAGATTAGGGCCTAGTGGCCTGTCTGCTTCAATCTTCTGTCTCTGAACACATCTCTGCCTATCTGTGTGGAGGTAGTTGTTCAGCTTGAGTCAGAATGCCCCTGCTTGTCCAGCGCGACCTACATTATCAGGATAGCCTCAGCGACCTTGGAGATTTCTCCTAATCTGTAGGGTTGTGGCCAATGGAGTGGGCAGAGTTTCCTTGAGGAGGGCAAGCACAGTCCTATGGTGTGGTTCCAGACTCTGCAGCCTGGAGGGTGTTGGGCCTGGGCTGTGGGGACAGAGGACTGAAAACACAAACTAGGCTTAAGTTTGGAGGCAAGGGTATGGCAGGCCTGATCTATAGACCATGAGGGGAGCTTCTCGGGATATGAAAGAAGGGAAAGTGGGAGGCGGTCACTCAGGCTTTTGTCTCTGGATTTTGTGTCAAAGAGAAACGTGGAATGTAGGGGTGGCCTCATGGGGCCATGTTAGATTCTTCCTCTCTAGGGATTCTGCTTGACTCTCAAGAGTTTGGTGTCTTTCTTGGGAATCGAAGAGTGCTGTTTTCCCTCTCAGAGGTCCCACCCAAACAGGGATTCTGGAGATGGGTTCTGGGTCCGGGCTCCTTCAGAACTGACTGAGGGTTAGGTTTCCGGTCTAGGGACAACCTGGCCCTCTCTGTGGGCTTCTGTTCCTGCTCCCGAGCGGTCTTGTTTGAAAGCGGGCTCAGGCTGAAGGTCCCACAATGCCTCTTTGTGCCAAGGCGGCCCTCATGTGGTGGGTGTGGTCTCATGAGCCATGCAGCTGGTCCACTCTGAGGGTTGGACACCAATCCCAACAGACAGGTTTCCTGCCTTGGTGAAAGGGGAGTACTCTTTTGTGCTTCAGGTTCCCCCATAGGCAGGTATTTGAGCTAAAGTCTGGGGACAGTTGCCTGAATACCCAGCTTGGGTAGAGATGAAGGCCTTGGTCCACAGAAGGTCCCACCTGCAGGATATGGGGCCTGCTATCTGGGTAGCTGACAGGAGGTCAGGGCTCAGGCTGTGTCAGACAGAGCACTAGTGCATAGGGAGGCCTCTGATAGTGGGGTGCCGTCAAGGGCCATGCAGGTGGAACCTCATCTGGGGTTTCTGGGCAGACACTTAAAGCACTTCTTCTTTCTGCATTGTCGCTCCAGAATTAACAATCTGGAGGGCTTGTGTGTCAGGCATGTGAGGACTGAAATCTTAAAACACAAGGTACTGTTAAGTTCAGAGCAGAGCGCATGGAAGTTCCAATGTACAGTGGCTAATTCAAGATCTCCAGCTTCTGAGTAAGGGCGAGTGTCAGATGTCCACTCATGCTGGAGTTTGTGTCCATGATGGCTGACTAATGGAGGGGTGGCCTCCATTCCCACGCTAGGTCTTTCGAGCCACTCCAAACTGCAAGGCGTCCTGCAGGACAGGGGGATTCCGGTTGGATAGCTCCAGGCTCCCCCATGTGGAAAGTTTGGATAGCAGAGCTCTCCACATGGATGCTGGAAAGGCCATCCCCCGTTGACATTTCAGCCGAGGAACATTGCAGGTCGAACTGCTGGCTGTGGTTCGAAGTTGCAAGGAGGATGAGTTGACAGGGGTTCTCAGGCTGATTGGTCACAATGCTTGTTGGTGTCCAGGGAGATCTTTGGATTTCATGGTGGCTCACTGGCCATGTAGGATTCTCCTACACTACATAGGACCCTTCTTCTTTCTGGTGGGAAGGCAGAAGGCTGCATTGTGGCTCCAGAATTCCTAATCTGGAGGGCTTGCAGGCCAGAAGGGTGAGGACAGAAGTCTCAAAACACAAGCTGTGGTTAAATTTAGTGCTGAGAGCATGGCAATTTCAATTTGCAGGGCCTGATTAAAAGTCTCCAGCACCTGAGTAAGGGCGAGTGTCTGATGTCTGTTCATGCTGCAGTTTGTGTGCATGATGGCCGATTAATGGAGGGGTGGCCTCGAGAGGCCATGGTGGCTTTCACACTCTGGGGCTTGTGAGCTGCTCCAAAAAGCAAGGTGTCTTTCTGCAGTACAGGTGTTATAGGGCTCCAGGGTCCCCCATATGGAAAGATTGGATAGCAGATCTCTCCGCGTGGATGCCTGGAAATCCCACCCCCACTTACCATTGCAGCCATGGAACATGGTATGTTGAATCTGCTGCCTCTGGGGTGACGTGCCCCAGGGGTTGAGTTGACAGAGGGTCTCATACACATGGTTCACAATGATGATTTCTGTCCAGGGAGACCTTAGATTGTGGTTGTGGCTCAGAGTCATGCAGGATTCTCCTATTCTGAGGTTTTGACACAGCTCTTAAGAGGATGATTTCCTTCTGGGTACAGGAGGGGTTCTGCTGTGTGGCTCAGAGACCACATGTTGGACCATATGTTGGACCATATGTTGGTATTCCACAACAGAACTCTGGGGACAGATACCTATAAACCTAAGCTAGGGTTCTGATGAGGTCCTAGGGTCATGTCAGGTCCAATCTTCTTACTCGGGGCTTTTGACCTGGATATCTGCATGGAGGTAGGTGCCTAGGGTGTGGCAAACTGCGCATTTTGGTCCAGAGCAACCTACAAAATCGGTGTGGACTCAGGGTTCTTGCAGGTTTCTCGTAATCTGCAGGGTTTGGGCAATTGTGACAGGCAGTTTCCTTCAGGAGAGCAGTCCTGTTAGGGTCCATATTCAAAGGATCAAGACTGATACAAAGCGAAGAAGATTGAACTGTTCAGGATCCTAGGCCCTAATCTGAACCCTTGCTTTGGTTTCCTGGCTTCTCTCCTCAGAAGCCTGGTTTCAAATACCAGCATATGGGGTTTCCTGAGGCACCAAACAGAACACTGTTAGGGTCCGTGATCAAAGGAGCAAGACTGATACAAAGTGAAGGTCAAGCAAAGCTTTTATTTGCATCAAGCATCAAGAATCAAACTGACCGGTCAAGGCTGTCTCTTGCAAAGAGGCAAAACCTCCCAGCCTCACAGAATAACTTTTATAAAGGTAGTTTAGCCGGGCTATACACAGGTGACCAATGAGATTGCAATACACAGAGAAAACTGCACCATCATGCTAGGTCTGCCACACACAGAAAAAACTTCTAGGTAACAAACGGGTGTCCAATTTAATTTCAATTTACCCTAGTAGATATATGCGTGCCCAACTGATTGGATGTCTTCACCTAGCCTGACCAGCCTTGTGTCTAGGCTTTGCATGAAAGTTCCTCTGGGATGGACGGGGTCAATCTAAGTTCAATGCATAAACACAAAATGACTCCTTCTGGCTAACCAGGCCCTTACATTCCCCCCCTTTTCTTTGGAGATTAGTTAAATCCTTGACTTTTCTGCCAGTTCCATGTTATTCTGTTGTAAGGGGTTATATTGAGCATGTAAGTCTAACATTTTTATCGCTCTAGTTTTCTTTTGTAGAAATGACACTAGAGCACAGTCAGCTGATGAGTTAGCCATTTACCACTTTGTATACCTTTTCCATTTTTCCTAATTTTGTTCATCTATTTCCCAACTATACTTTCCATAAACAGGTATCGATCAGAGCAATAATGCACTAACAGGTAATAATAGGAGCAACAATAAACTCATAGTCTTTTGAATCTTAGCTTTAGTCCACGGTCAGCGGGGTCCATTGGCTGCGACTTCCAGCTCTGGGGGACCTCTTTTTCCTTGGCTTGTTTGACATGACTTGCATGAATCCAGGCCCTGATGCCTTCTACTTTTATTGCCATGGAAGTAGTCAGCATGAGAGTAAACAGTACCTTCCAGCGAGGCTCCAAGTTTCCTATTTGGTGGTGACATATCCAAACCACGTTCCCTGGTTTGTAAGGATGTGGCTCCGCCTCTGCCTCTGTGTCAGTGTGGGCAGTTCATATCCCTGTGAGGGTTCTTTTTAAGATAGACTGTAATGATTGCAGTAACTGGAGTACAGACTGATCAGTCATTTCTACTAGGGCAACCTCTTGTAGCCAAGGGCAGAGAGGGGGGAGAGTCTCTCGAACATTATTTCAAATGTGGTCACATTGTTTAAGTAGGGTGTACATCACGCCCTGAGGAGGGTGAAAGAAGGAGATCCACCCATCCACCGCTAGTCTCCAGAATTAGTTTTGTCAAGGACTCTTTAAGAGTCTGGTTCATTCTCTCTACTAGCCCGGAACTATTAGGCTGGTGGGCACTATGTAGTTTCCGATTAGTGCTCACGGCATTGGCCAATGCCTGTGAAACGGAACTCACAAATGCAGGGCCATTGTCTGACCCGATTGCGAGAGCCAGGCCAAACCTAGGAATTATTTCTTCTAATAGGCTACCACTCCTGCTGTCTCATGTTTGGCGGGAAAAGCCTCTACCCAGCCTGAATACGTATCTACAGAAACTAACGTATACTTGTGGCCATATTTTCCGGGTTTCATTTCTGTAAAATCTATTTCCCAATAGACTCCTGATTCCTTACCTCTTTCTCTTTTCACTCTTCCCATTCTAGTTCCTCCCACATTAACTGCCTGGCATTGAGCACATCTATCAACTATATCCTTAACCATACGCTCAAATTTAGAAACCTGGAACTGCTTGTTTATAAGTTCCTTGAGTTTTCGTGTCCCCAAATGAGTACCCTGATGTATCTGGTCTACTAACGTCTTACCTAATCTTTGAAGAAGAATTAACATTCCTGTTTCAGTCTTAGCCCAGTCCCCTTCATAGTCCAATTTAACCCATTTGTGTAAATACTTTAAATCTTACTCTGAATAGTTCAGAATTTCTGGTAGGGCTGGAGCCTGGAGTGTAACCAGCTCTTGCACTGTTTCTTGGGCTGCTTGCTTTGCGCTCGATCTGCTAATTGGTTTCCTTTTTTAATCAGATGAGTCCCCTTTTGGTGTCCTGGGCAATGCATAACGGCCACCTCTTTTGGGTCCCAAATAGCCTGGAGGAGAGCCAATATTTCTCCTCTGTTTTTAATTCCTTTTCCTTCTGCTGTTAATAGGCCCCTTTCTTTATAAATATCCCCATGTATATGGACAGTAACAAAGGCACGCCTGCTGTCCATATAGATAGTCTTTGGAAATGTGCAGTGCCTTGGTGAGTACAATCAGCTCTGCTTATTGCACTGATGTTCCATGTGGGAGGGCTGCCATCCAGAGTTCCTTCTCAGGTGAAACCACTGCAGCCCCTGCATACCTCTTTCCATCCACCATGTCGCTACTCCTGTCTGTGAACAAAGTCATCTCCACGTCTGGAAGGAGAATGTCTTTGAGGTCCGGCCTTACTCCTGTGACTTGGGTTAGGAGCTTCCTGCAACCATGTGGATGCTCAGCCAGCTACTCTGGCAGCAATGTAGCTGGATTTATCACTCCTGGGGGCTGGAAGGTCACTCTTGCTTCATTGAGGAGGAGGGCCTGATGCCCTGTCACTCGGGCATTCATCATCCATCGGTCGGGTGGAGTTCGGAGAAAGCCCTTGATAGCGTGGGTGGTGGTCAAGATGAGATTTTGACCCAAAGTCAATTTACTTGCATCCTTGACCAGGAGAGCTGGGGCAGCAAGTATGCGGAAACAAGGGGAGAACCCAGCCACTACTGGATCTAGTTTCTTGCTACGATAAGCTACTGACCTTTGCCAAGGCCCCAGAGTCTGAGTCAAAACTCCTTTGGCCACCCCTGATTTTTCATCCACACACAAGTGGAAAGGCTTGGTAACATCTGGGATGGCCTATGCTGGGGCACTCAGTAAGGCTGTTTGTAATTCCCTAAATTCTCCTTCTGCCTCAGCTGTAAATTCTATCATAGTGAGCCCCCCTTTTGCCAGTTCGTAGGGAGGTCAGGCAATCTCTGTAAACCGAGGTATCCACAACTTACAGTAGCCCACCATTCCAAGAAACTCCCTCACTTGTCTGAACATGGTGGGGCAGGGGTATCGGGTGATCATCTGTTTCCTGGACTCAGACACTGAACGCGCTCTCTTGCAGAGATCAAAGCCTAGATAAGTGCCGTGGCTCTGACAGAGCTGTGCTTTCTTTGCTGACACTGGATACTCTTTTGCCTGCAGAGTCTGTAAGAGAGCTTTTGTCTCCCGCAAACATGACTCATAGTCCTCAGCAGCTATTAGCAAGTCATCAACATACTATAACAGAGTGACTTCCGGGTTGGAGGTTCTGTACTCATGCAAATCCTCGTGTAGGGCTTCATCGAAGATAGTGGGTGAATTCTTGAATCCTTGGGGGATTCCCAGGTGAGCTGGCCTTGGAATCCTTCCCATGGGTCAGATCACTCAAAAGCAAAAAGGTTCTGAGACTCCCTTGCTAAAGATATGCAGAAAAATACATCTTTGGCATCTAAGATGATATAAACAGTTCTTTTGGGGCCCAAGAGGGAGAGGATGGTATAGGGGTTAGGCCCCATTGGGTGGATCACTTCAACCCATTTATTAACTTCCCACAAGTCCTGAATGAGCCGGTACTCTCCAGTCTCGGCCTCTTTGACAGGCCGCAAAGGTGTGTTCCATGGAGACTTGCAAAGAACTAGGTTCCCTTCTCCTCTGAAGAGGTTAATGTGTTCTCTGATCCCTTCTTTTGCTTCCCAGGGAAGGGAGTACTGCCAGATCCGAACAGCCATGGCCATTGCTTTTAATTTTACCACCACTGGAGGTTGTCCCTTGGCCAAGCCAGAGGGCTTCCCTTCTGCACAGACTTTGGGAAACTTGACCTGGAGGGTTTGGAGAAGGCTCCCTTCTTTTGCCTCCTCTGGTTCTGAGACTGGCTTGTAAAGAATGCATACATCTACTGCTGCCACAGACATCTGCACAGCTGTCCATTTATGTCTTTCAATGACATTTGCCCCTTGTACCCAGACTTCCTCTCCAGATAGTTTCCTCATAGATTTTAGTTGATTTCCCCTCCACTTCAATTTTTACCTGAGGGTTGGGAAGGGACTCCGAACCATGGCCCCTTCAGTCTCTGGTGGCCAGCATTGCCGTCTTCCTTTTGGGGCACTCCCTGGCCCAATGTCCTTTTTCTGTACAGTAAGCACACTGATCTGAATCTAAGTATTCCCACCTGCCTTCTATGTGCTTAAGCTATTCCTTCCATTTACCATTCCCAACCCGCCTCATGTAATGCCAAAACCTTCCTGCTGTGCATCCCTGTTGGTTAAATACCTTTTCTGCTATTCCCACTAACTCAATCAGATTCTTCCGTTCAAATCCTTTTTCCTCCCTATATCTGGGGCTGATTGACTGCTAAAAGCAAGGTCGTCTAAACGAGCTATCGTGCAACTTCCTGAAGTTTACCTCTAGCTTCGTAAACAAACTTTTAAAGACAATCAAGTCTAGAATTTAACATCCATAAAGGTGTGTTATTAAAACATAATTTTCTTTCTAAAATAAGCCTCATTATCAGAGAGAGCCAAATAAGGACTAATTCATTTGAAAAACAAGTCCAATTTTAACAAACTTTGTCTAATTATTTACATAAGCTCAGCAAGAACAGTGAATACATGCTGAGACATTTTGGTTTCAGAGGGTTCTGATAGAGAGAAAGAGTTGAATACTTTGATTTGTTTACAAATGACTACTTTTACATTTCTGCACATTACAGATAAATTAAGACAAAGTTTCCCTAGTCTGGAAGAGCAAACATTACAGAATCAGTCATGGTTAAAATAAGATGAAACGTTAAGAGTCACAACATTACAATTTTAGAGTTCATCTACTCCCAGGTTACTAATTCTGGTTTAGTCTGAATGCAGATTTTACTTCTGTAAATTCTTACCCATTTCAGTTCCAGGATTTTAGCATATCAAAGATCTGTATTTGTCCTAAAAATCTTCCCATATGAATTCCCTTTAAGGCGGAAGTCATTTTTACAAGAGAATTCTTAGAAGGCAAATTTATGAATCAGTTAAGCACAACACATGTTCACTAGCAGATTTCAAAAGCACAAACCCAGTTCCAGTAACCAACGCTCTAGCATTTTATCCCATTTGGTTAAGACCTAGATGTCCAATAAATTTAATTCCATTTTTCATTCAAGCAACCCTTCACAGTTTCAGGTTACCAAAGACTTTGAGAGCTACTTTAACAATTACCCATTAAGACCCTGAGACAGACAATTAACCATGAGTTTAGTCATCTCTTTGCTAACAGATTTCACATTCCACCTGGGCCCACTCCACTTCAGATGCCATGCTCTGCCGCCAGCAAGAGGGAGGGGCTAGGCAGTCTACATCAGGCCAGAGAAGACAGGGACTTCCCTGAAAAAAAGGGAGTTTTGGCAGCTGCTTGGGTATATTCCTTATAGTCTCTGTCTCGAGTAAGACTAACAACAGTTGGCTCAAGCTATAGCCATTAAAAGTCAGAGTCCCTTCACTCTCTGCTTGCCTCTTTTCTTCAAACACAGCAAAAAACACACCCGACAGCAAAAAGTCAAGACAAAGACAACCACAGGCCCAGCTGTCCTGACACTGTTGGGGATTTTCTAGGGCGAATCGAACCCCCTGGCTGCCTAGAGGGACTCGAACCCTCAGTGACTGCCTAGGGGGACTCGAACACCCTGACTGCCTAGGGGGAATCGAACCCCCTGATGATCTGCCAGTGGAAGGAAGGGGCATCCCCGCATCCACTCCAGCCCTGGGGAGCATGGCTGCATCCAGCTTCTCCCTGGTGGGCCATACCCTGGAGCTCCGCAACCAGACAGACAGACAGGATACTGTGATCTTACCTCCAGAGGCTTTTCCCAGAAATTCTGATGCTGGCTCAGTTCTCGTTGTTTGATCCCGGACGAGCCCCCAATGTTGGGTACGTAATCAAAGAAATGAGACTGATAGCATAGGCTAAGTATAGCTTTATTTCGCACCAAGCATCGAGAATCAAACTGATTGGCCAGGACCATATCTTGCATAGAGCTGACCCCTCCCAGCCTCACAGACTAAGTTTTATAGTGCTAGTTTAGCCAGGCTATACACAGGGGACCAATGAGATTGCAATAGAGAATACTGCACAGTCATGCTAGGTCTGCAACAACAGAGATAACTGCTAGGTTACACACGGGTGACCGTTTGAATTTCCTTTACCCTAGTAGATATATGCGTGCCCTACTGATTGGATGTCTTCAATTGGCCTGACCTGCCCGCATGTCTAGGCTTTGCAAGTAAGTTCCTCTGGGAGGAGCAGGGTCAATCAAAGTTCACTACATAAACACAAAATGAGGGGCGCCTGGGTGGCTCAGTGGGTTAAAGCCTCTGCCTTCAGCTCAGGTCATGATCCCAGGGTCCTGGGATCGAGCCCCGCATCGGGCTCTCTGCTCAGCAGGGAGCCTGCTTCCTCCTCTCTCTGCTTGCCTCTCTGCCTACTTGTGATCTTTCTCTCTGTCAAATAAAAAAATAAAAAAAAATCTTTAAAAAAAAATAAACACAAAATGACTTCCTCTTGCTAAGGAGGACCTTCCATTGCAGAACAGGCCTCTGGGGACAAATGCCTGAAAGCCTAAGCTAGGGTTCCGATGAGCTCTTAGGGACATGTCAGGTTCAATCGTCTGACTCAGGGCCATTGATCTGGGTGTCTGCCTGGAGGCAGGTGCTTCCAGTGTGTCAGAAGGCGCATTTTGGTCCAGATCAGCCTTCAAAATTGCGGTGGGCTCAGGCCCTTGCTGGTTTCTCCTAATCTGGAGGGTTTGGGCACCTGTGACAGGCAGATTTTCCATCGGGAGGGCAGGCCCAGTGCTGCAGTGTGGCTCCGGAGGTCCCATCCTGGAGGGCATGTGGGCCAGGGCTTTAGAGATAGACATGTTAGGGTCCGTAATCAAAGGAGTGAGACTGATAAAAATCAAAGATCAAGCAAATCTTTATTTCACGCCAAGCATCTGAAACCAAACTGAACAGTCAGGGCTGTCTCTTGCAATAAGGCGACCCCTCTCAGCCTCCAGACTAACTTTTATAAAGGCAGTTTAGTCAGGCTATACACAGGTGGCCAATGAGATTGCAATACACAGAGAAAACTGCACAGTCATGCTAGGTCTGCCACACACAGAAGAAACTGCTAGGTAACACACTGGTGGCCAATTGAATTTCAATTTACCCTAGTAGATATATGTGCCCCCCACTAATTGGATGTCATCACCTGGCCTGACCTGCCCTTGTATCTAGGCTTTGAAAGTAAGTTCCTCCGGGGGGGGGGGTTCAATCTAAGTTTACTGCATAAACACAAAATGACTTCCTCAGGTTAAGCGGGCCCTTACATTCTGTAGACACAACATCGCGTTGGGGTTAGGGGCGAAATGATGGCAGTCCCGATCTGAAGACATTGAGGGCACCTACTCGGGATTTGAAATTAGGGTGGTTGGGAGGTGATAGCGCAGACTTTTCTCTCTGGATTGTGTGTCTAGGAGGGCCACAGAATATAGGGGTGACCTCATGGGGCCTAGGGAGATTTTCCTTTCTGGGGATTATGCCCAGCTCCCAAGTGTTTTGTGTATTTCTGGGGGAAGGGAAGATTGCTGTATTCTGTATCAGGGGTCCCGCCAAAACAGGGATTCCAGAGACGGGTTCTGAGTCCGTGTGCCTCGAAAACCCAAATGAGGGTTAGGACTTGGGCCTATGGACATGGCAGGCCTGGTATGCGAGCTTCTGGTCTATCTCCTGTGGGGGCTTGCTTTTATAGTGGGCTCAGACTGAGGGTCACAATGCCTGGTTGTGCCCAGCATGGCCCTCTTGAGTGGGCATGGTCTCACGGCCATGCAGCTGACTCCCACTCTGATGGATGGACACCCATCCCAACAACCAGGTTTCCTGCCATGGGGAAGGAGGAGTACTCTTTTGCGCTTCAGGTTCCCCCACAGGCAGGGATTTGAGGTTAAGTCTGGGGACAGATGTCTGAATACCCAGGTTGGGTAGAGATGATGGCCTCGGGCCACTTGCAGGATATGGGTCCCATTATCTGAATGGCAGACAGGAGGTTGGGACTCATGCCGTGTCAGACAGAGCATGAGTGCACAGGGTGGCCTAGGACATTGGGGTGCCATCAAGGGCTGGAGAGGTTAAATCTCATGTGGGGTTTCTGGGCAGACCCATATGGCCCTTCTTCTTTCTGGTGGGCAGGCAGAAGGCTGTGTTGTGGCTCCAGAGTTCCCAATCTGGAAGTCTTGTGGGCCAGGAGTGTGAGGACGGAAGTCTGAAAACACAAGCTATGGTTCAATTCAGTGCCGAGCACGTGACAGTTCCAGTGTGCAGCAGCTAATTCAAGATCTCCAGTACTTGAGCAAGGGCGATTGTCAGATGTTCGCTCAAGCTGGAGTTTTTGTCCATGATGGACAACTAATGCAAGGGTGTCCTCATGGGGCCATGGAGGTTTTGCACACTGGGGCTTTTGAGATACTTCAAACAGCAAGGTGTCCTTCTGTGGGACAGGGAGAGTATGGTTATATGGCTCCAGGGTCCCCTGTATGGAAAGATTGGATAATAGAGCTCTCCGCATGGATGCCTGGGAAGACCACCTAGCGTTAGATTTGCAGCTGGAGAACATGGCAGGTTGGATCTGCTAGCTCTGGGGCGAAGTTCCCAGGGGGCTTGGTGACAGGGGATCTCATGTTAATGTGTCACAATGCTGGTTCGTGTCCAAGGAGACCTTAGAATGTGTTGGTGGTCAGGGGCCATGCAGAGTTCTCCTACACTGAGGGCTTGACACAGCTCCCAAAGCAAGTTTTCCTTCTGGGGGCAGGAGGTGTTTTGTTGTGTGGCTCACAGACCACATGGTGGACCTTATATTGGTCTTCCAGAACAGGCCACTGTGGATACATACCTGAAAACCTAAGCTAGGGTTCTGATGAGGGCCTAGGGTCATCCCAGGTTCAAACTTCTGACTCAGGGCTATTGACCTGGGTGTCTGCCTGGATGTTGGTGCTGAGAGCAGACTGTGCATTTTGGACCACAGTGGCCAGCGAAATTGGGCTGGACTCAGAGGCTTTGTAGGTGTCTCCTAATCTAGAGGGTTTGGGCAACTGGGATGGGTAGAGTGTCGTTCGGGAGGGCAGGCCCAGTCGTGCAGTGTGTCTCCATAGTCCCCATCCTGGAGTGCATGTGGGCCAGGGCTTTGGGGACAGAAGTTGGCAAACACAAACTCGCCTTAGGTGTGGGGAAGAGTGTATGGCAGGCCCCGTCTACAGACCGTGAGGGGAGCTCCTTGGGATATGAAATGAGGGTGAATATGTAGCGGTAGATCAGCTTTTGTTTCTGGATTTTGTGTCAAGGATTGCTATGGAATGGAGGTGTGGCCATATGGGCAATGGATTAATCTTACCCTCTGGGTAATTTGCCAGGGTCCCAAGAGTCTAGGTTCATTCTGTTGGATGGGATGAGTCCTTTTTTCTCTCTCAGGTGTCCCTCAAAAAGTGGGATTCCACAGCAGAGCACTGGGTACAGGGGACTGGAAAACCCAAACTTTGGTTAAATTTGGGGCAAAGTGGCATGGCAAACCCCATATGGGCTCTTGGTCCAGCCAGTGAGAGGCCTTATTTGAAAACGGAGCTCACGATGAGTGTTCCAATGCGTGTTTGTGCCCAAGGCGGCCCTCAATCATGGGTGTTGTCTCATGGGACATGCAGTGTCCTCCTACTCTGAAGGTTTGACACCATCTTAAGAAAAGGTTTCCTGCCATGGGGAAGGAGGAGTTCTGAGTTGTGCATCATGTTCCCCACGCCCCCTTGAAGGGATCTGAGGTAAGGTCTAGGTTAAGATGCTTGAAAACCTGGTTGGGAAAGACGATGGACAAAGACCACGGCGGGTCTGATGTGCTGGGTGTGCAGCCAGCTCTCTGGGTATCAGTAGGGAGGTCTGGGATCAGGCTGTGCTAGGCATAGCATTAGTGCTCAGGGCAGCCTATGAAATGGGCTGTGGTCGAGGGCCACGAAGGTGGATCCTCATGAGCGTCTCTGGGCTGCCCCATAGGGCAAAATTTTTCTTCTGGTGGGCAGGCAATGTGCTGTGTTGTGACTCCAAATTTCCCCATTTGAAGGGCCTGGGGTAGGAGTGTGGGGACATAAGTATGAAAACACAAGCTAGGGGTAGGTTTCGGGATGAGAGCATGACAGGCTCACTCTGCAGAGGCTGAATTGAGATCTTCTGCATCTGAAGTAAGGGCGAGTATCAGGCATTGACTCAGGCTTGAGTTTGTGTCCAAAATGGCCCATTAATGAAGGGGAGGCCACATGAGGCCCTGGAGGATTTCCCACTCTGGGGGTTGTGACCCACTCCAAACGGCAAGGTTTTCCTCTGAGGGGTAGGCGAGTCCTCTTGGATGGCTCAAAGATGCCCCATAGAGAAATATTTGAGAGTAGTGCTATAAGGATGGGTATCTGGAAAACCCACCTTGCATTCCCATTGGCTCCTTGGCAAAAGGAAGGTTCGATAAGCTGGCTCTGGGTCAGGGGGGATGAGTTGAAATGGACTCTCATGATGACTGGTCATTATGTGGATTTGTATCCATGGAGACCTTGGAATGTGGCGGTAGCTCAGGGGCCCTGCAGGATTCTTCTACCCAGAAGGTTGGACACAGCTCGCAATAGCAAGCTTACCATGTGGAGATGAGAGGTGTTCTGTTCTGTGTCTCACAATACCCTCATATGCTGGTATTCAAAACCAGGCCTCTGAGGAGAGATGCCTAGAAACCAAATCTAGGGTTCAGATTAGGGCCTAGCGACATGTCCAGTTCATATTTCTGTCTCTGGGGACTTGAGTCCGGGTTTCTGAGTAGAGGTAGTTGCTCAGGTTGTGTCAGAATGCGCCTTTTTGTCCAGGGCGTTCTACATTATTGGGATTACCTTGGGGGCCTTTTAGGTTTCTCCTAATCTGGAAGGTTGTGGCCAATGGAATGGGAACAGTTTCCTTAGAGAGAAGAGACGGAGTCCTGTGGTGTGCTACCAGAGGCTCCAGCCTGGAGGCTGTGTGGATCAGGGCTGTGAGGACAGAAGTCTGAAAACACAAACTCGGCTTAGTTTTGAGGCCAAGGGTATGGCACGCCCGATATGCAGACCATGAGGGGGGCTCCTCGGGATATGAAATAAGGGCGATTGTGAGGCAGTAGCTAAGACTTTTGTCACTGGATTTTGTGTCAAGAAAGGCAATGGAATGTTGGGGTGGCCTCATGGGCAATGGAAGTTTCTCACACTCTGGGGATTTGGCCTGGCTCCCAAGAGTCTGGGGTCCTTCTGTGGAAAGGGAGGAGTCCTGTTTTCTGTTACCGGTGTCCCAAAAAACAGAGGAATTCCATAGCAGAGCCCTGGGTACGGGCTACTGGAAAACCCAAACTTTTGTTAGGTTATGGGCCTAGAGCCATGGCAAGCCCGATATGCGTGCTATTGGTCCAAACCCTGAGAGGTCTTTTTGTAAACAGAGTTGATGCTGAGTGTCCCAATGTGTATTTGTGCCCAAGCTGGGTCTCAAGCATGGGCGTGGCCCTATGGGCCAAGCAGGTTTCTCCTACTCTGAGGTTTGACACCATCCCAATAGCAGGGTTTCTTGCCATGCGGAAGGAGGAGTTCTGTGTTGTGCATCAGGTTCCCCTGGTGCAGGGATTGGAGATAAGGTCTAGGTTCAGATGCCTGGAAACCCAGGTTGGGAAGAGATGAAGGCCTAAGGCCACGGGGGTCCGATGTGCAGGATTTTGGGTCAGTTCTCTGAGAGTATGTTGGGATGTCTGTGCTCAGGCTGTGTCAGACAGAGCGTTAGTGCCCAGGGCAGACTATGAAATTGGGGTGCGGTCGAGGAATGTGCTGGTTGATCCTCATTTGGGGTTTCTGGGCAGCCTTGAAGGGTACTTTTTTCCTTCCAGTGGGCAGGCAGAGTGCTGTGTTTTCACTCCAGAATTCCCAGTCTGGAGTGCTTGTGGGCCACGATTGTGAGGATGGAAGTCTGAAAACACAAGCTAGGGTTAGGTTTCAGACCGAGGGCAAGGCAGGCCCACTCTCCAGAGGCTGAATTAAGATCTCCTACATCTGAAGTCAGGGGGAGTATCAGATGTTGGCTCAGGCTGGAGTTTGTGCCCAAGATGGTTCCTTAATGAAGGGGTGGAGACCCATGGGGCCATGCATGTTTTCCAACTGTGGGGTTTTGAGCTGCTCCAAACCACAAGTTTTCCTCTGCAGCGCAGGCAAGTCCTGTTGGATACCTCAAACATGCCCCATATAGAAAGATTCGAGAGCAGAGCTCTTAGGATGGATGCCTGGAAACCCCACCTCCAATTCCCATTGGCTCCTAGGGACAAGGTAGGTTCGATCTCCTGGGTCTGGTGTGAGCTACTCAGGGGGCTGAGTTGAAATGGACTCTTCTGAGGGTGGGTCATAATGTGGGTTTGTGTCCATGGATACCTTGGATTGTCTCAGTGCCTCAGGGTCCCTGTAGCTTTCTCCTACCCAGAGGGTTTGACACATCTCCCAATGGCAAGCTTCCCATGTGGAGACGGGAGGTGTTCTGTTTTGTGCCTCAGGACACCCCCATATGCTGGTAATCGAAACCAGATCTCTGAGGAGAGATGCCTGGAAACCAAAGCTAGGGTTCAGATTAGGGCCTAGGGGGTGGTCCAGTTCAATCTTCTCTCTTTGGGACATCTGTCTGCATGTCTGCGTGGAGGTAGTTGCTCAGGTTGTGTCAGAATGCACCTTTTTGTCAAAGGCGGTCTACGGTATTGGGATGGCCTCGGGGGCTTTGTAGATTTCTCCTAATCTGTAGTAGATATTTAACTAGCCTATCACCTTGGTCATAATTGGCAGCCAAAAGGTGTGGCCCACTCTCCCTGGTTGCTAGGGAGACAGTATGTGTGCTCTACTGATTGGATGTCTCCACCTGCCCTGACCGACCTTTGTATCTGGGCTTTGCAACTGAGTTCCTCTGGGAGAGGCCATGTCAATCTAAGTTTACTGCATAGGGTCCATCTAAGTTTACTGCATAAACAACAAAATGGCTCCCTTTGGCTAAGTAGGCTCTTACCTTCCCCCCTTTTCTTTGGAGATTAGTCAAATCTTTGACTTTTCAGCCAGTTTTATGTTCTCCTGATGTAAGGGATTATATTGAGCATGCAAGACAAACATTTTTATCACTCTAATTTTCTCTTGTAAAAATTGCATTAGGATGTTTTTTATGCAGGGGCCAAATGTAACATTAGTGTCCAGTTGTCTGATGAGTTAACCATTCACCACTTTGTATAACCTTTTCCATTTTTCCTAATTCCATCCATCTAATTTCCCACCTATACTTTACACAAACAGGTAACAATAGGAGAAACAATAAACCCATAGTCTTTTGAGTCTTACCTTTAGTCCACGGTCAGTGGCGTCCATGGCTGTGGCTTCCATCTCTGGGGGACAACCATATCCTTGGTTCTTTTGACATGTCTCACGTGAATCCAGGCCCTGATACCTTCTACTTTCATTGCTGTGGGGGTGGTCAGGATGACAGTAAATGGTCCCTTCCAGTGAGGCTCCAAGTTTCCCACTTGGTGGCGGTGTATCCAAACCAAGTCCATGGGTTGGTAAGGATGTGTCTCCCCCTCCATCTCTGTCCCATTGTGGGCAGTCCGGATCCCTGTGTGGCTTTTTTTTAAGACAGACTGTAATGCCTGCAGTGACTGGAGTACAGACTGATCAGTCATTTCTGCTATAGCAATCTCTTGTAGCTGAGGGCAGGGGCGGGGGGTCTTCTGAACATTACTTCAAATGGGGTCACCTTGTTTAAATGGTGTACATCATGCCCTGAGGAGGGTGAAAGGAAGAAGATCCACCCATCCCCAATGAGTCTCCAGAATTAGATTTGTCAAGGTCTCTTTAAGAGTCTGGTTCATTCTCTCTACTTGCCTGGAACTCTGTGGCCGGTAGGCATGATGTAGTTTCCAATTAGTGCCCACAGCATTGGCCAGTGCCTGTGAGACTGAACTCACAAATGCAGGACCATTGTCTGATCCAATCGCGAGAGGCAGCCCAAACCTAGGAATTATTTCGTAAATTCCTGGTTCCTTACTTCTTTCACTTTTCCCTCTTCCCATTCTAGTTCCTCCCGTATTAACTGACTGGCATTGAGCACATCTATCAACTACATCTTGAATCATATGCCATAATTTAGAAACCTGGAACTGCTTGCCTATAATCACATTGAGATTGCATGTCCCCAAATGAGTATCCTGATGTATCTGGTTTACTAACTTCTTGCCTTGTTCTTTGAAGAAAAATTAACCTTCCTGTTTTAGTCTTAGCCCAGTCTGCTTCATAGTCCCATTTAGCCCATTTTTGTAAATACTTTAATCTTCCTCTGCATAGCCCTGTTTTTCTAGTAGGGCTGGAGCCTGGAGTGTAACCAGTTCTTGCACTGTTTCTTGGGCTGCTTGCTTTGTGGCTTGATATGTTAATTGGTTATTTGGAAATTAGATTAGCCCCTTTTGGTGTACTGGGCAATGCATAACAGCAACCTCTTTTGGGTCCAAAATAGCCTGGGGGAGAGCCAATATTTCTCCTCTATTTTTAATTCCTTTTCCTTCTGATGTTAATAGGCCTCTTTCTTTATAAAAAGCCCTATGTATGGAGAGTAGCAAAGGCATACCTGCTGTCCATATAGATGTTGGAGGTTTTCCCTTTGGCCATCTGCAGTGCCTCGGTGAGTACCATCAGCTCCACCATTTGCACCGAGTTTCAGGGCCTTGGGATCGGCTTGGGGGCCTTGTAGGTCTCTCCTAATCTGTAGGGTTTTGACCCATGGAATGGGCACAATTTCCTTCAAGAGGACGGGCACAGTCCTGCAGTGTGGCTCCAGAGGCCTAAGCCTGGAGGGTGTGTGGGCCAGGGCTGTGGGGACAGAAATCTGAAAACACAAACTCGGCTTAGGTTTGGGGCCATGGGTATGGCAGCCCCGACCTCCAGTCAGCGACCCACGTAGCTGGCAACAAAGTCAGCACATTAGACTGGCCATTCCCCTAGGCACTAATTGAAACAATAGTTTGGGTTTATAGGCATCCATAAACAGAGCCCATCTCTAAAAATCCTCCACATGTTGGACCCCTGAGCCACAAAACAGAACTCCTCTTGCCACCCAGAAGCTTTCTGGAGTTATGGAAATCCCCCAGAGCTGGACGAAATCTGCATTGCTCCTGAGGCCACACCCATTAATGCTGGCCAACAGGGACACAAACACCCTTTGTGACCCTTAGCCTGAGCCACATTTTCAACCCAGCGCCAAGGGTAGCTCAGCCCAGAGCCAGGATCTAAGGCCTGTGATGCAGTTAGGACCTAATCCTAACCCTAGGTTGGGTTTTCAGGCATCCATACCAAAAGCCTGCTCTCAAATCCCTCCTGAGCCATAAACAGGAAATGACCTATTCCCCAGAATAGAATAAGGTATTTTTTAACTATGCAAACTTCCCAGAGTGGGAGAAAACTCCATATCCCCATGAGACCACTCCCAGATTCTACAGATCTCATGGACACACACTCCAGCCTGAGCGACCTCATGATACTCACCTTAATCTCAGATCCTGGAGAACATGCCTCAGCGACTGTAGATTAGTGCTGCCATGTCCTAGGCCCTGACCATAGCCCTAGATTGACTTTTCAGACTTCCATCTTCACAGTCATTGTCTACAGTCCTTACAGGTAAGGAATACCAGAGCCACAGCACAAGACTATGCCTGTCCTCCAGATGGAAAATGGGCCCTGCGGAGCTGCATGCAACTCCCGGATTAGGATAAAGCTACATGTTACCCCTAAGCCACACAAACAGGTGGAAGCCGACCCTGACTCTAATACACATTCGGTTCCTCAACCTGAGCACCGACCTCCAGTCAGCCTCCCACATAGCCAGGACCAGAGTCAGCAGATCGGACCTTCCAGGCCCCATGTCCCATGCCCTAAGCCTAACCCTAGGTTGAGTTTTCAGGCATCCATTACCAGAGTCCTGCTCTGGAATCCCTCCATTTGGCGGACCCTAGAGGCATACAACAGGACTCCACCTGTCCTCCAAATTGAAACCACACTATTGGGAGCTGTGCAAAGCTCCTGAAGAGAAAACACCATGCCCCAGCAGGACACCCACACATTGGTGGCCCTAGGACACCAATTCTAGTGTGAGAAAATGCCTGACACTCTCCCTCAATTCAGAATCCAGTGACCTTGCTTCAGCATGTTCAGATGATAGATCCATGCCCTCGACCCAAACCATAAACCTCGCTTGGGTTTTCAGATATCAAACTCCAGAATCCTGGAACACAAGCCCTCCAGACTGGGCACTCAGGAGCCACACCACAGGATGATCCATGCCCTCCAGATTGAAACCGTGCCCTATTAAACTGCACAAAACCCCTGTCCTAGAGGACACATGAAGGGTCCCCGATGCCACCCCACTTACGAATGCCACCCTGCAGACTAATGTGCAGTCTGGCACAACCTGAGTCCCGACGACCAATCAGCCATTGAGGTAGCTCGACCCAGGGACAGCTGATAGGACCTGACATGCCCCTAGGCTGAAATCCTAACCGTACTTTGGGTTTTCAGGCATCCATCTACAGAGCCCTTCTCAGATTCCTCCACATGGGGGACGCCTGATCCATAAAACAAATCTCCTCCTGCCCACCCCCCCCAGAAGGAAACCTTGCTTTCTAGAGCTATGGAAAACCCTCAGAGATTGAAGAAATCTGCTTTGTCGCTGAGGCCAGGCCCACTTTTGCAGGCAGCCATGGACACAATCACCCATTGTAAACCTTAGCCTGAGCCCCATTTTGAAGATAGCCCCATGGGTACCTCAGCACAGAGCCAGGATATAAGTCCTGCCATGCCACGAGGATGTAATCCTAACCCTCAGGTGGTTTTTCAGGCATCAGTACCGGACTGCTGCTCTCAAATCTCTCAATATGGGGGACCCCTGAGCCATAAAACAGGACACCACTGACAGCCCAGAATAAACCAAGCTATTTGGAACTGCGAAATCCCCAGAGTGGGAGGAAACTCCATGCCACCATTAGGCCACCTATGAGATCGGTGGAACTCACGGACAAAAACTGTAGCCTGTGCGACATCCTGGCACTGGCCTTCACCTTGATCCTGGGAAGATCTCCTCAGTGTCTTAGATTGCCATGCCCTAGGCCCTATCCCTCGCCCTAGCTTGGGTTCTCTCACTTCCATCCTCAAAATCCTCCATATAGGGAACACTGGATGCACAACACAGGACTTTCCTTCCCTCCGGAAGGAAAACGTGCCCTATGGAGCTGCATGCAGCCCCCATATTAGGAGAAAGTTGCTCGAAACCTCTTAGCCACCCCATTTGCGGAAGCCAGCCTTGAACACTAATACACCTTCTACTGTCAGCCAGAGCACTGACTTCCAGTCAGTCACCAAGAAGCTGGCGACTGTGTCTGCAGATTGGGCCTTCCATTCCCCTAGGCCCTAAACCAAATGGAGTTAGAGTTTTCAGGCATCCATCCTGAAAGAAGCCTGCTCTTGAATCCATCCACATAGCGGGTGCTGGAGTTATACAACAGGATTGTACTGTCCACCCGTAAGAAACCTTACTATTTGGAATGACACAAAAACCCCAGAGTGGGAGAAATATCCATGTCCTCAGGAGGCCTCCTCCTCACACATTGGTCATAGTGGCCTCAAATTCTAGTCTGATCTGAGTGAATGCCTGACACGCACCTTATCTTCAGATCCTGTAAAGATAGCCTCAGGACCTGCAGATCGGGCCTGCTATCCCAAAACCTAGCTTGTGTTTTCAGGCTTCTCTCTCCCGAGTTCTGGCCCACAAGCCTTCCTGACTGGGGACTATGGAGTCACACCACAGGACTCTTCCTGCCCTCCAGAAGGAAACCATGCCCTTTGTAGCTGCACAATACACCCAGATTAGGAAAAAAAAAAAAAAAAACTGCACGATGCCCTGAAGCCACCCCTTTTTACAGAAGCTAGCTCTGACACTTATACACATTCTGTCACTCAACCTCAGCACCGACCTCCAGTCAACTACCCACGTAGCTCGAGCCAGAGCCATCAGGTAGACCTGCCATGCCCCTAGGCCTTAACACTAACGTTAGGTGAATTTTTCAGTCATCCATATCCAAGCTTGCTCTCGAATCCCTCCATATGAGGGACTCTTGAATTATACAAAAGGGCTCCACCCATCCCCCAGAATGAAACCATACTATTTGGAGCTGTGCAAAACCCCAGGAGAAACCTCTGGGGCCCCTGGAATCTCCCACAGATGTGGCGTCCCTAGGACACAAATTCTGGTCTGAGCGAATGCCTGATACTCTGCCTAACTTCAGAATCTGGGACTTAGCCTCAGCATATGCAGATCGGGAATTCATGCCCTAGCCTGTAACCATAAACCTAGCTCCAGTTTCTAGACTTCTGTCCTCAGAGTCCTTGAACGCAGGCCCCCCAGACAGGAGACTCCAGAGCCACACCACAGGACTCTCCCTGCCCTTCGGAAGGAAATTGTGCCCTACGAAGCTGAACAAAACCCCTTTATTAGGGGAAACATGCATGGCTCCCAATGCCACCCCACTTTTGTACGCCACCATGGACACTAATGTGCAGTCTGACACAACATAAGTCCTGTCCTCCAATCAGCTACCAGGATAGCTGGCCCCAGAAACAGCAGATCGGACCTGCCATGCCCCTAGTCCCTAATCCTAAACCTAGGTTGGATTTTCAGGGTCAGAGCCATACCCAGAGCCCTGGTCTCAAATCCCTCCACATGGAGGACACTTGAGCCACAAAACAGAACTCCTACCCTCCATAAGGAAACCTTGCATTTTGGAGGTATGTAAAACCCTCAGAGTTAGAAGAAATCTGTGTTGCATTTTGCAGGATGCCCTGGACTCAAACACCCATTTTAACCCTTGGCCTTAGCCCCATTTTAGCATATCCCCATTGCTACCTCAGCCCAGAGCCAGAATATAAGGCTTTCCATGCCAATAGGATGTAATCCTAAACCTAGGTTGCATTTTAATGGATCCATGTCCGAAAAACTGCTCTCTAATCCCTCCATATGGGGGAGCCCAGAGCCATAAAACAGGACACGACTTTTCCCATAGAGTAGTCCAAGATATTTGGAACTGCTATAAAACAGCAGAGCGGGAGAAATATCTATGTCCTCAGGAAGCCACCTCAAAATACAGGGGCCCTAGTTGCCACAACTTCTAGTTGGAGCTAATGCCTGACACTCGCCTTAACTTCAGATCCCAGGGAGCTTGCCTCAACGTCTGAAGTTTGGGCCTGCCATGCACTAGGCCCTAACCCTAGCCCTAGCTTGGTTTCTCACACTTCCATCTTCAAAGTCCTGGTCCACAAGCCCTCCAGATAGAGTACACCAGAGCCACAGCACAGGACTCTTTCTGCCCTTCAGAAGGAAAATATGCTCTATGGAGCAGCATGCAACCCCCAGAATTGGAGAAAGCTGCACGAAAACACAAAGCCACCCCCATTTAGGGAAGCTGGCTCTGGACATTAACACACATTCTGTCCCTCAACCTGGTCAGTGACCTCCAGTCAGCCACCAAGTAGCTGGCGACTGAGTCAGCAGATCAGACCTGGCATGCCCCAAGGCCCTAAGCTTAACCCTATGTTGAGTTTTCAGGCATCCATACCCAGAGCACTGTCTCGAAACCCTCCATATCAGGGATCCTAGATCCATACAGGCAGACTCCACCTGTCCCACAGATTGATACCATACCATTTGGAGCTGCACAGATCCCCACCCCCATGCAAGAGAAACCTCCATGGCCTCAGGAGGCCCCCGACACATTCAGCATACCTAGAATACAAATTCTAGTCTGAGCGAATGCCTGACTCTCCCTACCTTCAGAATCCGGGGACCTAGACTCAGCATCTGCAGATCAGGGATCCATGCCCTAGACCGTAACCATAAACCTAGCTTGGGTTTTCAGGCTTCCATCCCCAGAGTCCTGGAACATAAGCCCTCCAGATTGGGGACACCAGAACCACACCACAGGACATTCTCTGCCCTCCAGAATGAATCCATGACCTATGGAGCTGCAGAAAACCCCTTGATTAGGGAAAACACTCACGGACCCAATGACACCCCACTTTCGCATTCCACCCTGGACACTAATGTGCAGTCCAACATAACCTGAGTCACATCCTTCAATCAGACACTGGGACAACTGTCCCCAGTGGCAGCAGTTCAGACCTGTCATGCCCCAAGGCCCTGATGCTAACCCTAGATTGAGTTTTCAGGCCAGAGCCCTGCTCTCAATTCCCTCCACATGGGGGAACCCTGAGCAGTACAACAGGCCTCCACCTGTCCCCCAGTGAAACCTTGCTGTATAGAACTGCACAAAACCCCAGAGCAGGAAAAACCTCCTTGTCCTCAGGAGGCCACCTCAACATATGGCAGCCCCAGTTGTCACAAATTCTAGTCTAAGTGAGGGTCTAACATGCGCCCTAACTTTAGATCCTGGGAAACTGATCTCAACATCTACAGAATGGGCCTGCCATGTCCTAGGCCCTAACCCAAACCTTAGCTGGGGTTTTCAGACTTCTTTCTCCAGAGTTCTGGCCCTCAAGCCTTCCAGATTGGGGAGTCAGTAGCCTTCCAGAAGGATACCATGCCCTATGGAGCTGCACAATACCCCCAGATTAGGAGAAAGCTGCAAGAAACCTGGAAGCCACCCCCATTGACAGAAGCCGGCCCTGACACTTATACACACTCTGTCCCTCAAAATGAGTACCTACCTCCAGTCAGCTACATATGTAGCTGGCATCAGAGTCATCAGATCAGATCTTTTATGCCCCTAGGTCCTAACCATAACCCTAGATTGAGTTTTCAGGCATCCATACCCAGAGATCTGCTTTCAAATCCCTACATATGGGGCACCCCTGAGCCATACAACAGGACTCCACATGTCTCTGAGCATGAAACCACAGTATGTGGAACTGCACAAAACACCCAGAGCAGGAGAAACCTCCATGGCACCAGGAAGTTCCCCACACATTCGGTGACCCTAGGACACAAACTGTAGTCTGAGCGAATGCCTGACACTCGCCCTAACTTCAGAATCTGGGACCTTGCCTCAGCATCTGGAGATAGGTGATCCTGCCCTAGACCCTAACCATAAAACTAGCTTCGGTTTTTAGATGTCTGTCCCCAGAGTCTTAGAACAGAAGCCCTCCACATTGGGGTCTGCAGAGCCACACAACAGGACTCTACCACCCCTTCAGAATGAAACTGTGCCCTAGGGAGTTGCACAAAACCTCTAGAGTAGGGGAAATTTGCATGGCTCCTTATGCCACCCCACTTTGTTAATGTGCAGTCAGAACCAACTGGAGTCCCATCCTCCAATGAGCCACCAGGATAACTGGCCTCAGAGCCAGCAGATCAGACCTTCCATGCCCCAAGGCCCTAATCCTAACCCTATGTTGGCTATTCAGGCATCCATAACCAGAGCCCTTTTCTTGAATCCCTCTGCATGGGACACCCCTGGGCTACAAAACAGAACTCCTCCTGTCCCCCGAAAGAAACCTTGTTATTTGGAACTGTGCAAAACCCACCAGAGCAGGAGAAACTTCCATGTCCTCAGGAGGTCACCTCCACATTTGGCGGCTCTAGTCATCACACATTCTAGTCTGAGCGAATACCTGACAATCGCCCTCACTTCAGATCCTGTGGAGCTGGTCACAACATCTACAGATCGGGCCTGCTATTCCCTAGGCCCTAAGGCAAACCTTACCTTGTGTTTACACACTTCTTTCCCCAGAGATATGGCCCACATGTATTCCAGATTGGTTATTTAGGAGCCACACCACAGGACTCTCCCTGCCTCTAGAAGGAAATCATGCTTACTGAGCTGCACAAAACCCCCAGATGAGGAGAAATATGCATGGTCCCCAAAACCACCCCCATGGACAGAAGCCAGCCCTTGACACTAATACACATTCTGTCACTCCTCCTGGGACCCACTAACCTTTCCCAAGCGACAGCAGATCAAACCTGATATGCCCTTAGGCCCTAATTCTAACCCTAGCTTGTGTATCCAGACATCTGTCCCCAGTGTCCTGGTTTCAAATCTCTCCATGTGGGAGACCCCTGAGCCAGGAAACAGAACTCTCCTGCCCTCCAGAAGTAATGATTGCTGTTTGGAGCTGTGTAAAATCATCAAAGTAGGGTACACCTGCATGGTCCAGGCCACTAATACTTTCACAGGACTCACTGGACACAAACCCACATTGTGACCCTCAGCCTGATCTACGTTTATAACTCAGCTCCCTAGGTTGCTCACCCCAGAGTCAGCTGATTGGACATGACATATGCCTAGGCCCTAATCCTAACACAAGGTTGGGTTTTCAAGAATTCATACCTAGAGCCTTGCCTCAAATTCCTCCATATGGGGGATGCCAGAGCCATAAAAAGGAATTCTAGTATCCCTCAGAATAAAACTTGCTAATTGGAGCTGTGCAAAATCTCTAGGGCTGTAGTAACCTCCATGGCCACGTGATGCTATCCCCATATTTGGCAGAACTAATGGACACAAACTCCAGCCTGAGCGAATGCCTGACACTCATCCTAAATTCACATCCCAGGGAGTTTGCCTCTGCATATTCACATTGGCCAGGCATTCTGTACACCTGAACCCTAACCCTAGCTTTGGTTTTTAGACTTCTGTCCCAAGAGTCCTGGCCCAGAAGACGTCCAGATAGAGACTCCAGAGCCACACCATAGGGCTCTGCCTGCCATCCAGAAGAAAACCGTGCTTTATGGAGCTGCACAAAACCCCGAGATAAGGAGATAGCTGCATGGCGAATGAGGCCACCCCCACTTATGGAACCTCGTCCTGGACACTAATACACATTCTGTCCCTCAGCCTGAGCCCCGACCTCTAGTCACCTCCCACTTAGCCGGCCTAGAGTCAGTAGATCAGATCTCATATGCCCCTAGTCCCTAATCCTTACCCTAGTTTGGGTTTTCTGACATCCATACATAGAAAACTGCTCTCAAATCCCTCCATATATTGGACCCCTGTGCCATACAACAGGATTCCACCTGTTCCCCAGAATAGGACCATACTATTTGGAGCTGCTCAAAACCCCCAGTGCAGAGGTAACTTCCATGGCTGAGGAGGCCACCCACACATACGACGGCCCTAATGGAAACAAATTCTAGTCTGAGCGAATGTGTGACACTCTCCCTAACTTCAGAATCCAGGGACCTCGCCTCAGCATCTGGAGATCAGTGATCCATTCCCTAGACCCTCATCATAAACCTACCTTGGGTTTTCTGACCTCTGTCCCCAGAGACTAGAAACACAAGCCCTCCACACTGGGGTCTCCGGAGCCCATCAGAGGACCGTCACTGCACTCCAGAAGGAAAGCGTGCCCTAGGGAGCTGCACAAAACCCCTAGATTAGGGCAAATGTGCAAGGCCCCCAATACCACCCCACTTTCATATGCCACCCTGGACACTAATGTGCAGTCTGACACAACCTGAGTCCTATCCTCCAATCAACTGCCAGGACAGCCAGCACCAGAGCAAGCAGGCTGGACCTGACATGCCCCTAGGCCCTAATCCTAAACCTAAGTTGGGTTTTTAGGCATCCATAACCAGAACACTTCTCTCAAATACCTCCACAAGAGGGACCCCTGAGTCACAAAACAGAACTCCTCCTAACCCCCAGAAGAAAACCTTGGTTTTTAGAGCTATGTAAACCTCTCAGAGTTGGGGGAGACTGGGTAGCTCAGTGGGTTAAAGCCTCTGCCTTGGGCTCAGGTCATGGTCCCAGGGTCCTGGGATTAAGCCCCACATCGGGCTCTCTGCTCAGCAGGAAGCCTGCTTCCTCCTCTCTCCCTGCCTCCCTCTCTGCCTACTTGTGATCTCTGTCTGTCAAATAAATAAAGAAAATCTTTAAAAAAATCAAAACACCTCTCAGAGTTGGACGAAACCGGTGCTACCCTGAGGCCGCACCCACTTTTGCAAACTGCCCTGGCCACACATATTGCGATGCTTAGCCTGACCCCTTTTTTCAACACAGCCCCATGGGTAGCTCTCCCCAAAGCCAGGATATAAGAACTTCCATGCCACTAAGACCTAATCCTCACCCTAGTGTGAGTTTTCAGGCAACCATACCCAGAGCCCTGCTCTCAAATCTGTCAATGCAGGAGACCCCTGAGCCATAAAACAGGACACCACCTATCCCCCAGAATAGAACAAGCTATTTGGATCTGCACAAGAGACCTAGAGCGGGAGAAAACTCCATGGTCCCAAAAGGCCATCCCCACATAAGGCAGTTATCATTGACACAAACTCCAGCCTGAGCAACCTCCTGATACTCCCCTTAACCTGAGATATCAGGGAGCTCGCCTCAGTGTCCACAGATTTGGCGTGCGTTGCCCTAGGCCCAAACCCTAACCCTAGATCGGGTACTCAGAATTCTGTCCTCAGAGACCTAGTTCACAAGCCCTCCAGATAGGGAACACCGGACTCTGCCTGCCCTCCAGAATTAAAAGGAGCTGCACGACACATACACATTCGGAGAAAGCTGCACGAGCCCAAAGCCCCACCACCTCATTGCAGAAGCCGACCCTGGACAGTAATATACATTTGGTCCCTCAGATTGAGGCCTGACCTTCAGTCAGCCACCCATGTAGCTGGCACCAGAGTCAGCAGATTGGACCTGCTATGCCCCTAGGTCCTAACCCTAACCCTAGCTTGAATTTTCAGACAGCCATACCCAGAGCCATATTCTTGAATCCCTCCATATGGAGGACCCTAGAGTCACACAGTAAGACTCAAACTCTCCCCAAGAATGAAACCTTGCTCTTTGGAACTGCGCAAAATCCCCAGAGCAGGAGAAACCTCCATGTCCGCAGGAGTCCACCTCAACATACAACATACAGCATACAACACACTGTGGCCTTAGTGGTAACAAATTCTAGACTATGCGAATGCCTGACCTTCACCCTAACTTCTGAATCTGGGTACCTCCTGTCAGCATTTGCAGATCAGTGATCCATGCCCTGGACTCTAACCATAAACTTAGCTTGGGTTTTCAGACTTCTGTCCCCAAATCTTGGAACATAAGCCCTCCAGTTTGGGGACTCCAGAGCTACACAACAGGAATCTCCCTGCTCTCCAGAAGGAAACAGTACCCTATGGAACTGCACAATACCCTGGATTAGGGGGGAAATGTATGACCCTCAATGCCTTCCCACTTTCGTACACCACCCCAGACAGAAATGCTCAGACTGACACAATATGAGTCCTGTCTTCCAATCAGCCATTGGAAAAGCTGGCCCAGGAGCCAGCAGATCAGACCTGCCAGGCCCCGAAACCCTAATCCTAACCCTACATTTGTTTTCAGGCAGAAAACAAACTATCCAGGGTTCTGTTACCCAGAACCCTGCTCTCGAATCACTTTATGGAACCTCCTACCAAATGTCCTGAGGCATTGGGAACGAAGTTTGTGCAAATGTTTGCAGTATTTGAGAAAGCCATTTCCTGGGGTTTTTGGAAACAGAGCCCCAGGAAGTAGGCAAACAGCAAGATATATCTTTTTGCATCAGATGTCTCCAGGCATGTAACTCTGGTACTGGACTACACTAGAATGTGGGCGCCTGGTTGAGGGGTTCCAAATTCTGTTGGGGTCTGTGGTCAAGGAGGTGACATCACTTCTTGAGATCACCTACCCAAGTCCACCATGGATTATCACCTGCACAGCCAGTGCTTGGAGCTGCTGTCTGCTCATCTCCTTTCTGCATACAAAGCCACATCTATACATAGGGACACCTCTCTCCGCCAACCCCCAAGGAAGGGCTGAGTGCAGCCAGGGCCCCACCTGGCTTCAGATACACTCTCCACTCTTACCTGTTTGTATCCCTGGATAAGTCATTATCCCTGTCAGGGGTGGTCTGGATCTGATCTGTACAATAAAGATGATTCTAGCATGGACTTCCTCCAGATGTCTATAGGCGTATGTGGAATAATGCCTATGATATTGTAGGAGTGGTGTCACATGTTGGACATAACTCCAAGCACATTTTCCTCCTCTTCTCACTTTGTCTTACTCTGCTACTCGTTAGATCCCACCCTACAGTGCCTAATGGTGTGTGTGTGTGTGTGTGTGTGTGTGTGTGTGTGTGCACGCACGCACGCACAATCATTCCTGTGGGCACACATCTGTTCATTAATGCTCCTATTCTGGAGTCCCAGAAGGTGACAGCGCCATCTACAGAGTGGTGGGCCATAGTTTCCCAAGAATTTAGGCTTTCTAATTTTCAAAGCAAACCCTAAAAAAGGGACAGAGCCTTAGCCTTGATGATCAGAATCCACCCTTACCACTAGAGACTGCAAATCCTGTGCTGAGAGCTATTACCTCCTTTCCAATGGGTGTCATGTGGATAGGGGTCCATTCAGTGTGTTTCCATGACCTGGACTCACCCTCAGAGAAGGTCTTGCTGGAATATCTCCTGTCTATGATATCAGTGCTCACCCTTACCCTGAAACCTTCTCCATATCTCTAGCCCCTGCCTTCCACACAACGTTTTCCAGAGCCCTCAATGAATTGATGGATGCATCCAGGTCCCAAATTTGAGGACACTCAAAAAGAGCTGGTTTTATGACTGCTTCAGCTTTCTTACCGTCTGTGATTCTGTGCCAGGCACTAACCCTGCAGGGGTCTTCACCTTCTCCTCCCAGTGGTTCCCTGAAAACACATATCTGGTTTAAACATCTTTGTAACCCTGTCTGTTGGAATGTGGTTTGTACTTAAGAGATTCCACCCATTCCACAGAACATGGCCACATAACAAAAAAGCTCCATCTGAGATTTAGTTCTAAAATCTCATTGCCATCCCCATGCTGCCTTAGACCCTTGTTCTCTCTCAGATCCTCACCTTGGAGTACAAGCCCCTATGTTGATCCCTGACACACACATGAGGATGTGCCCTAGCAGTGAGAGCCAACAACAGACAGAAGAACTCAGGCCTTTTGAGATGGAATGACTCCCGCCAACACCATTAAATGAGCTCAAGTTCTCAGTGAAGCAGGTCCTGCCTTGGTGTTGGAAACAGCACCAAAGAACTGAGGGGGTCTGGCAGAACGCCCTAGCTGTACACTGCTTGATTGCTGTACTTAGAGTCTCCTGTGAGACTGTGTGTCTTGTTGTGGGGTAATATGGTCACACGGCACTAGGAGCAGGGTACTGATACTGTCCACCTTGCCCAGGCCGTGGTCCTCCTCCCTTTCCTCTCTGCTCCCCAGCTTCCTCCACTCACCATGGCCTCCTTTCTAACCCCCATTCTGGGAACATCATGTTCTGCTTCCAATCCTCTGCACCGTGGGACCCTCTGTTGGGCTACATACCTTCATATTTGTGCAGGGCTGTCTCCTTCTTTTCCTGCCACAGGAAATCTCAATATCATCTCAGATGGCCTTGTTGGACCCCTCACCTGTTAGAGCTCAGGAACCAGTTGTAGTCCCTTGCTCTTTCCTTATGGAGAAAATGCTCCTTTCATTCAGTTTTTCAGTTCATGTTTGTTCTTCTGCCCCTCTAGACCCAGAGCTCATCCAGGGAGAAACGGGTTGCCTGATAAGCACCGGTACCACCTGAGTGCTCAGGTCTCAGTGGCTGAAGGAACAGGAGAGAGGATCCAGCCCACTACTGGCCAGCTCTATTGTTCAAGCCCAATTGATCTGGTCATGTGTAACTCCTGTCGTTTTCTTTTGTTTCCTACATCAACTCTGTGTTCCATGTGGGACTCAAACTCGTGACCTGAGATCAAGTATCCCATGCCCTACTGACTGAGGAAGCCAGGTGCTTCTTCGTTCATTTTCTCTAAGTTCTAGGCTGATAACTATCTAAGTTGACTTGCTGATTTCAACATGTTGTAGGTATATTATGTTATGCTGAATTACCAAATAACTCCCCAAATTATGGTAACATGTTATCATAGATTTCCCCACATGACAGTGCTGAGTGTATCTTCAGATTGGAGACTGAGCTCCTTCATGTGTTCTGTCAGGATCCCAGAGTCCTTCCATCATGGGCCTTTTCACTCCCTGAGTTGTCATGAACCTCCAAAGCCATCAGTACAAGTTGAACGTCCCTGAACTAAAGGCGTTCAAGTGGTGAAGTTTCTAGGAATCAGACAGAAAGAAACAGAGATTTAGGGCACAGATGTAATTTTCACATGAACGATGAAAGTGAAATAATTGCAAATGGATCAGTTGTTCAAAGAGGGGTTTGGGGGGCTGTCACTGTGAATGGTCAAGGGAACAGCAGCAACAGTGCCTGTCCACTGTGGGGACATTATGTAGAACAAGAGCCTAGCCAAAAACTCTCCCTGCCTCGGCAGTGTTATACACACACACACACACACACACACACACACACACACACACACCCCAGAGGGAAAATCATGGACTAGGGACACCATCCATTATGGGCGATTATTTCTTGGAGAAGGAATGCCCTTTTTTTTTCTTCATATTTAAGGCATATTTTACTACATAAACACAGCCTGGCTAAAGCCTAAAGAACAATTTACTCGACTACTGATTTGTTATTAATAAATGAGAAGATTTAATTGTGATTTTAATATTTTTTATAAAAAGCACACTACAATAGTTTAAATGTGGCCTATGAAGAAAAATGAAAGAATTTTAAGTAGTCACATGGACCCAGACATTTCCCCGGTTTCTGCCATTCAATGTGTCCTTATGAAAGGGAACACTACCCTAGATAATGAAAGTAGTTTATTTGGGGGCTTCTCGTGATGATTGTTCTTTCAGGAACATTCCTTTGTTATAAAATGTTATTTTTATAAAACATTGCAAAAATTATGTATCTTTCTTATGTTCTGTAAGCAGACAGAGAAGGCCATATTTTAGGATTCCAGGCACATGAAAATCCCAGAGGAAGTAAAATATCAGAGACAGAATGAAGAGCAGTGGTTGCAGGGCCTATTCAGGCTGGGTCTTCTCTTTTTTTTTTCTTCTTTTTTCTTTTTTTCCTCTCTCTCTCTCTCTCTCTCTCTCTCACTTTTTATTTTTCTTTCTTTTTGGTGGAGACACCCTATAGCTCAGAAGTGTTCCAGAGTGCACATTACCTGCACCATGGTTGATATATTCAGTTACACATCTATTCAGCTAATTCTCACCAAAATACTAGGAGGAGGAATTCCCAACAGAGGAAAAATTCAGAGACTGTGCCCTCTCCATCAAAGCTATTGAATATGGACATAAACAGTATGTGGGAAAGAGAATTCAGGCTAATAATTATCCAGGCAATGGCTAAGTTGGAGAAAGCCATTGATGACAAAATGGAATTGATTAGGGCAGAAGTGAAAGCCACCAGGGATGATGTTAACAATTCTCTCAATGATTTTCAATTTAATCCAAATTCTCTAACAGCTAGGGTCATTGAGGCAGAAGATAGAATTAGTGATCTAGAGGACAAATGGATAGAGAAAAAGGATTAGGAGGAAGCCTGTAACAAACAGCTTAGATGCCATGAAAACAAAATTAGGGAAATAAATGACGCCATGAAACATTCCAATGTTAGAATTATTGGAATACCTGAGGGTGGGGGGGGGGATAAAGAAGACTGGGGATATAGTTGAACAAATTCTCCATGAAAATTTTCCCAACCTGGAGCATGGAACCAGCATTCATGTACTAGAGGCAGAAAAGACTCCCCCAGAGATCATATAATCTAGAAAGACCTCCAGACAGCTGATTGTGAAAATGGTGAATCATAATTTTAGACAGGAGCTCTTGAAAGCAGCTAGGTGGAAGATATTCCTTACGTACAGAGGAAAGCTCATCAGAATAGTGTCAGACCTGTCTACAGAATCCTGGCCAGCCAGAAAGGGCTAGCAAGATGTATTCAGGGTACTAAATGAGAAGAACACGCAGCCCAGAATATATTATCCAGCAAGACTGACATTCAAAATGGATGGAGAGATAAAGAGCTTCCATGACCGGCAAAGTTCATAAAAGTATGTGACCACCACACTGGCATTACAAGAAATATTAAGAGGGGCTCTATAAAAGAGGGGGAAAATCCAAGAATATCATTGAACAGAAATTTATGGAGACAATCTATAGAAACAAAGACCACAGGTAACACGATGTCAATAAAAAAGTATCTCTCAATAATCACTCTCAATGTGAATGGCCTAAATGCACCCATAAAAATTTCAAAGGGTTGCAGATTGGATAAAATGACAGGACCCATCCATACGTTGTCTACAGGAGACCCATTTTGAACCTAAGAGTACATCCAGACTGAAAGTGAAGGTATGGAGAAGAATTTTTCATGCTAATGGGCCTCAAAATAAGGCTGGTATAGTGATTCTCATGTAAGATAAATTAGATTTTAAACTAAAGACTGTAGTCAGAGATACAGAAGGACACTAAATCATTGTTAAATGGTCTATCAGCCAAGAAGATCTAACAATTGTAAATATTTATGGCCCCAATATGGGAGCAGTCAACTACATAAGACAAGTGTTAATCAAGATAAAGAGTCATACTTATAGGAATAGATTAGTAGTAGGGAATCTTAACATGCCACTCTCAGTAATAGATCATCCAAACATAAAATCAATAAGGAAACAAGAGAATTGGTGTGCCTGGGTGGCTCAGTGGGTTAAAGCCTCTGCCTTCAGCTCAGGTCATGATCCCTGGGTCCTGGGATCGAGCCCCGCATTGGGCTCTCTGCTCCACAGGGAGCCTGATTCCTCCTCTCTCTCTTCCTGCCTCTCTGCCTACTTGTGATTTCTCTCTGTCAAATAAATAAAATATTAAAAAAAGAGCATTGAATGACACTTTGGACCAGATGGACCTCTTAGATATATATGGAATATTCCACCCTCACAACAGAATACACATTCTTCTCGAGTGCACAAGAAACCTTCTCCAGAATAGACCACATACTGGGACACAAACCAGGGCTCAACCTATACCAAAAGATTGAGATTATTCCCTGCATATTCCCAGATCACAATGCTTTGAAATTGGAGCTCAGTCTCAAAAAAAGTTTGGAAGGAATTCAACCACCTAGAACCTAAAGACCACCTTGCTTAAGAATGCTTGGATCAACCAGGAAATCAAAAAAGGCCCTAAGAAATTCATGGAAAACAATGATAATGAAGACACTTCCGTCCAAAACTTATGGGATACAGCAAAGACAGTTATAAGGGGGAAATACATAGCCATCCAAGACTCCCCCCCAAAAAATGAAAAATCCAGTATATACCAGCTCTCTCTACACCTTAATAACAGAGAATCAACAACAAATTATGCGAAATCCACACACAAGATGGGAAATAATCAAGATTAGAGCAGAGATCAATGACATAGAAACTAGAGATACAGTAGAACACATCAATGAAACTAGAAGCTGGTTTTTTGAAAAGAACCAATAAGATCGATAAACCATTGGCCAAACTAATCTAAAAGAAAAGAGAGAAGGCCAAAATTAATAAAATTATGAATCAAAAGGGTAAGATCACTACTAACACCAAGGAAATAGAAGCAATCATTACAAATTATTATCAATGTTATATGCCGATAAGTTAAGCAACCTAGATGAAATGGATGCATTCCTGGAAATCTGTAAACGTCCAAAACTGAACCAGGAAGAAATTGAAAACCTGAATAGAATGATATCTAGTAACAAGATTGAAGCAGTGATGAAAAACCTCCCAAGAAACAAGAGCCCAGTACTTGAATGATTCCGTGGAGAATTCTACCGAACTTTGAAAGAAGAAATAATACCTACTCTCCTGAAGCTGTTTTAAAAAATTGAAGCAGAAGGAAAACTTCCAGACTGGTTTTATGAAGACAGAAGTACCCTGATCCCCAAACAAGGAAAATAACCCACCAAAAGGGAGAATTTCATATCAATATCCCTGATGAATATGGATGCTAAGCTTCTCAACAAGATCCTAGCTAATAGGATCCAACAGCACATTAAAAAGATTATCCACCATGACCAGGTGGGATACATTCCTGCGTTGCAATGGTGGTTCAACATTCCAAATCAATCAATGTGATGGGACAAATCAATAAGAGAAGAGAGAAGAACCACATGGTCCTCTCAATTGACACAGAAAAAGCATTTGACAAAATCCAACATTGTTCCTGATTAAAACACTTCAACCTGGAGGGATAGAGTGAACATTTCTCAATTTCATAAAATCTATCTATGAAAAATGCACAGCAAATATCATCCACAATGGGTAAAAGCTGACAGCCTTCCCTTTGAGATCCGGAACACGACAAGGATGCCCACTCTCACCACTCTTGTTCAATATAGTATTAGAAGTCCTAGCTACATTAATCGGACAACAAAGAGAAATAAAAGGTATTCAAATTGGCATGAAGAAGTCAAACTCTCTCTCTTGGCAGATGACATGATATTTTTTATGGAAAACCCAAAAGACTCCATGCCCAAACCACTAGAACCCATTCAGCAATTCAGTAAAGCGGCAGGATACAAAGTCCATATACAGAAATTAGTTGCTCTCTTACACACTAAGAATGAAAATACAGAAAGGGAAATTAGAGAATTGTTTCCATTTACTATAGCACCAAGAATCAAAAGATAACCTGGGAATGAGTCTAACCAAAGAGGCAAAGTATCTGTACTCGAGGAACTACAGAACATTCACGAAAGAAATTGAAGTGGACACAAAAACAATGAAGACCATTCCACGCACATGGATCAGAAAAATAAACATTGTTAAATTTCTATACTGCTTAGAGCAATCTATAATTTCAATGCCATTCTGAACAAAATTCCACTGGCATTTTTCAAAGAGCTGGAGCAAACAATTATAAAAATTGTATGGAATCAGAAGAGACCCCCAAATTGATAAGGAAATGTTGAAAAAGGAAAAAAAAAAAAAACTGGGGGCATCCTATTGCCTGATTGCAAGTTTTACTGTAAAGCTGTTATCACCAAGACAGCATGGTACTGGCATAAAAAAAGACACATAGACCAGTGGAACAGAATAGAGAGGCCAGATATGGTCCCTCAACTCTATGGTCAAATAATCTTTGACAAAGCAGGAAAAAATATACAGTGGAAAATAGTTTCTTCAATAAATGGTGCTGGGACAATTGGACAGCTATGTTTAGAAAAATGAAACTTAACCATTCTCTTAGACCATACACAAAGACAAACTTGAAATGGATAAAAGACCTCAATGTGAGACAGGAATCCATCAGAATCCTAGAGAAGAACATAGACAGTAACCTCTTCGACATCAGCCACAGCAACTTCTTTCAAGATATGTCTCCAAAGCAAAGGAAACAAATGCAGAAATAAATTTTGGGGACATCATCAAGATCAAAAGCTTCTGCACAGCAAAGGAAACAGTCAAAAAACAAAGAGACAGCCCATTGAATGGGAGAAGATATTCACAAATAACAATATAGACAAAGGGCTGATATCCAGGGTCTATAAAGAACTCCTCAACCTCAACACACACAAAACAGATAATCATGTCAGAAAATGGGCAGAAGACATGAACATACACTTCTCCAATGAAGACATACGAATGTCTAACAGACACATGAGAAAATATTCATCAACACTAGCCATCAGGGAGATTCAAATCAAAACCACATTGAGACACCACCTGACACCAGTTCGAATGGCCCAAATTAACAAGAAAACAAACAACGTGTGCTGCAGAGGATGTGAAGAAAGGGGAACCCACTTACACTGTTGGTGGGAATGCAAGTTGTGTTAGCTTCTTTGGCAAACAGTGTGGAGATTCCTTAAGAAATTAAAAACAGAGTTTCCCTATGACCCTGTAATTGCTCTACTGGGTATTTACCCCAAAGATAGAGATGTAGTGAAATGAAGGGCCATCTGTGCCCCAATGTTCATAGCAGTGATGGCCACAGTCTCCAAACTGTGGAAAGAACCAAGATTCCCTTCAATGTATGAATGCATAAGGAAGATGTGGTCCATATTTACTATGGAGTGTTACGCCTCCATCAGAAGGGATGAATACCCAAGTTTTGTATCAACATGGACGGGACTGGAGGAGATTATGCTGAGTGAAATAAGTCAAACTGAGAGATTCAATTATCTTATGGCCTCGCTTCTTTGTGGAGTATAAGGAATAACATGGAGGACATGGGGAGATGGAAAGGAGAACGGAGTTGGGGGAAATTGGAGGGTGAGATGAACCGTGAGAGACTGTGGACTCTGAAAAACAGTATGAGGGTTTTGTAGGGGAAGGAAGTGGGAGGTTGGGTGAGCCTGGTGGTGGGTATTATGGAGGGCAAGTATTGTATGGAGCACTGAGTGTGGTGCATAAACAATGAATTCTGGAACACTGAAAACAATATAAAACTAAATAAAATTTTAAAAAAGGAGTAATGCACCACTATAAATGACTGGTGGAGGCTTAACCCTTTTTTTAAAGAAATGCTCTTAGGATGTATTTTGTGAGGCAGATTTACAACACTACAGGTCTTGATTAAGAATAAAAGGGGGAAAAAGACACAAAATACAAATACCCACTTTTTAAAATAAAGATCATAGTCTTAGTAGTTAATTTGACATATAGGAACTTTTCATTTACCTCCTGTTAGCTGTATCAGTCAGTGATAATATGTCTGTTTCAAATTCAATTATTTTTCTGAAAATGTCTTAGTTCAGAATCTCATATTTGCAAGTTCATTTTATTTTCCTTATTTACTATATATTTTGCCAGAAATAATTATTATTTCTTTAAAGTGATCACATTCACATGAATATACTATCATTTAGTGTAGACCTTAGTTTCATTTACTATAAATTGAGTAAAGAAGTACATTGATGCTTGTAGATATCACGCATTGATTAAAATATCACTTCCAGCACATTTACTACAAATTCATAAATGATTGGAAGGTACAACACCAATTCTTTCAAGAATTATATCATGTTTTGTTTGAAATTAAGGTTTATGTTTTTTTTAACACATGAGTATGTAAGTAATTTATTTACTTTTTAACATTTAATTATGTATCTATGTGAAAGTATAAAATAGGTAACAGATTTATCTTAAATCGACTTTGACAAGATTTTCCTTTGGATTTTTGTTATTTAAATGCTTGAATGTATCAAATGTAAATTCTAATACTTTATTAAAATAGTGTTTTATTAATTCTAATTAAAATCATCTTAAGCATTTGGAGAAATATCTCAACCTTAAATGATAAATAAAAATGAAAATGCCATAAGACACATACTGTTTATTATCTTGCATACTTACAAACATTCTGGTTTGGAGAGCTGACATTGGTCCTTCCACCATCCTATGAATGAAGTCATTTTTCTGAATAGACTTTGAATATTTTTCAAACCAGTGTGTATACTTTTCCTTCATTCCTGCCCTTGACTTTTTAGATAACTCCATAAAAACGTAACAGCAATCGTGATTTCAGGACATCTTTGTAGATGAAGGAGAACACCTAGTGTTTTCTGTGTGTATTCACTTGAAAAGGTCCATCAACATGAATAAGGTGAAATATCAATTGCTCAGTATGTTCCTACAATAAAGTTTAGAAATGAGTCTGATACTTTGTGTAGTTGATGGAATAGTTTAGTTAAAGATTAATTTGGAAGGTAAATAGATATATTTACTCAGGTATTTGAATATTATGCCTCTCTTGTATAAGTTCTTTCTATATTTTGGATATTAATCCCTTATTGGATATGTCATTTGCAAATATTCTCTCCCAATCAGAAGTTCTTTTGATTGGTCCCTTTACTGTGCAGAAGCTTTTTTTTAATTTCCATTTTATTTATTTTTTCAGCATAACAGTATTCATTCTTTTTGCACAACACCCAGTGCTCCATGCAAAACGTGCCCTCCCGATTACCCACCACCTGTTCCCCCAACCTCCCACCCCCGACCCTTCAAAACCCTCAGGTTGTTTTTCAGAGTCCATAGTCTCTTATGGTTCGCCTCCCCTTCCAAATTTTTTTTTTAATAAACATATAATGTATTTTTATCCCCAGGGGTACAGGTCTGTGAATCGCCAGGTTTACACACTTCACAGCACTCATGATAGCACTTACCCTCCCCAATGTCCATACCCCCCTCCCCCTCTCCAATCCCACCTCCCCCCAGCAAACCCCAGTTTGTTTTGTGAGATTAAGAGTCATTTATGGTTTGTCTCCCTCCGAATCCCATCTTGTTTCATTTATTCTTCTCCTATCCTCCTACCGCCCCATGTTGCTTCTCCATGTCCTCATATCAGGGAGATCATATGATAGGTGTCTTTCTCCGATTGACTTATTTCACTAAGAATGATACGCTCTAGTTCCATCCATGTCGTCGCAAATGGCAAGATTTCATTTCTTTTGATGACTGCATAGTATTCCATTGTGTATATATACCACATCTTCTTTATCCATTCATCTGTTGATGGACATCTAGGTTCTTTCCATAGTCTGGCTATTGTAGACATTGCTGCTATAAACATTCGGGTACACGTGCCCCTTCGGATCACTATGTTTGTATCTTTAGGGTAAATACCCAGTAGTGCAATTGCTGGGTCATAAGGTAGTTCTATTTTCTACATTTTGAGGAACCTCCATGCTGTTTTCCAGAGTGGTTGCACCAGCTTGCATTCCCACCAACAGTGGAGGAGGGTTCCCCTTTCTCCACATCCTCGCCAGCATCTGTCATTTCCTGACTTGTTCATTTTAGCCATTCTGACTGGTGTGAGGTGATATCTCATTGTGGTTTTGATTTGGATTTCCCTGATGCCGAGTGACGTGGAGCACTTTTTCATGTGTCTGTTGGCCATGTGGATGTCTTCTTTGCAGAAATGTCTGTTCATGTCCTCTGCCCATTTCTTGATTGGATTGTTTGTTCTTTGGGTGGTGAGTTTGCTAAGTTCCTTATAGATTTTGGATACTAGCCCTTTATCTGATATGTCATTTGCAAATATCTTCTCCCATTCTGTCAGTTGTCTTTTGGTTTTGTTAACTGTTTCCTTTGCTGTGCAAAAGCTTTGATCTTGATGAAATCCCAATAGTTCATTTTGCCCTTGCTTTCCTTGCCTTTGCCATTGTTCCTAGGAAGCGGCTGAGGTCGAAGAGGTTGCTGCCTGCATTCTCCTCAAGGATTTTGATGGATTCCTTTCTCACATTGAGGTCCTTCATCCATTTGGAGTCTATTTTCGTGTGTGGTGTAAGGAAATGGTCCAATTTCATTTTTCTGCATGTGGCTGTCCAATTTTCCCAGCACCATTTATTGACGAGGCTGTCTTTTTTCCATTGGACATTCTTTCCTGCTTTGTCGAAGATGAGTTGACCATAGAGTTGAGGGTCGATTTCTGGGCTCTCTATTCTGTTCCACTGATCTATGTGTCTGTTTTTGTGCCAGTACCATGCTGTCTTGATGATGACAGCTTTGTAATAGAGCTTGAAGTCCGGAATTGTGATGCCACACACTTTGGCTTTCTTTTTCAATATTCCTTTGGCTATTTGAGGTCTTTTCTGGTTCCATATAAATTTTAGGATTCTTTGTTCCATTTCTTTGAAAAAAATGGATGGGATATTGATAGGGATTGCATTAAATGTGTAGATTGCTTTAGGTAGCATGGACATTTTCACAATATTTATTCTTCCAATCCAGGAGCATGGAACATTTTTCCATTTTTTTGTGTCTTCCTCAATTTCTTTCATGAGTACTTTATAATTTTCTGTGTATAGATTCTTAGTCTCTTTGGTTAGGTTTATTCCTAGGTATCTTATAGTTTTGGGTACAATTGTGAATGGGATTGACTCCTTAATTTCTCTTTCTTCAGTCTTGTTGTTGGTGTACAGAAATGCAACTGATTTCTGTGCATCGATTTTATATCCTGACACTTTACTGAATTCCTGTACAAGTTCTAGTAGTTTTGGAGTGAAGTCTTTTGGGTTTTTCACATATAGTATCATATCATCTGCGAAGAGTGATAATTTGACTTCTTCTTTACCAATTTGGATGCCTTTAATTTCTTTTTGTTGTCTGATTGCTGAGGCTAGGACTTCTAGTACTATGTTGAATAGCAGTGGTGATAATGGACATCCCTGCCGTGTTCCTGACCTTAACGGAAAAGCTTTCAGTTTTTCTCCATTGAGAATGATATTTGCGGTGGGTTTTTCATAGATGGCTTTGATAATATTGACGTATGTGCCCTCTATCCCCACACTTTGAAGAGTTTTGATCAGGAAGGGATGCTGTACTTTGTCAAATGCTTTTTCAGCATCTATTGAGAGTATCATATGGTTCTTGTTCTTTCTTTTATTAATGTGTTCTATCACATTGAGTGATTTGCGGATGTTGAACCAACCCTGCAGCCCTGGAATAAATCCCACTTGATCGTGGTGAATAATCCTTTTAATGTACTGTTGAATCCTATTGGCTAGTATTTTGGCGAGAATTTTTGCGTCTATGTTCATCAAGGATATTGGTCTGTAGTTCTCTTTTTTGGTGGGATCCTTGTCTGGTTTTGGGATCAAGGTGATGCTGGCCTCATAGAATGAGTTTGGAAGTTTTCCTTCCATTTCTATTTTTTGGAACAGTTTAAGGAGAATAGGAATGAGTTCTTCTTTAAATGTTTGGTAGAATTCCCCTGGGAAGCCGTCTGGCCCTGGGCTTTTGTTTGTTTGGAGATTTTTGATGACTGTTTCAATCTCCTTACTGGTTATGGGCCTGTTCAGGTTTTCTATTTCTTCCTGGTTCAGTTGTGGTAGTTTATATGTCTCTAGGAATGCATCCATTTCTTCCAGATTGTCCAATTTGTTGGCGTAGAGTTGCTCATAGTATGTTCTTATAATTGTCTGTATTTCTTTGGTGTTAGTTGTGATCTCTCCTCTTTCATTCATGATTTTATTTATTTGGGTCCTTTCTCTTTTCTTTTTGATGAGTCTGGCCAGGGGTTTATCAATCTTATTGATTCTTTCAAAGAACCAGCTCCTAGTTTCATTGATTTTTTCTATTGTTTTTTTGGTTTCTTTTTCATTGATTTCTGCTCTGATCTTTATGATTTCTGTTCTCCTGCTGTGTTTAGGGTTTCTTTCTTGTTCTTTCTCCAGCTCCTTTAGGTGTAGGGTTAGGTTGTGTACTTGAGACCTTTCTTGTTTCTTGAGAAAATCTTGTAGCGCTATATATTTTCCTCTCAGGACTGCCTTTGCTGTGTCCCACAGATTTTGAACTGTTGTGTTTTCCTTATCATTTGTTTCCATGAATTTTTTCAATTCTTCTTTAATTTCCTGGTTAACCCATTCATTCTTTAGAAGGATGCTGTTTAGTCTCCATGTATTTGGGTTCTTTCCAGCTTTCCTCTTGTGATTGAGTTCTAGCTTCAGAGCATTGTGGTCTGAAAATATGCAGGGAATGATCCTAATCTTTTGATACCGGTTGAGACCTGATTTGTGACCCAGGATGTGATCTATTCTGGAGAAGGTTCCATGTGCACTAGAGAAGAATGTGTATTCTGTTGCTTTGGGATGAAATGTTCTGAATATATCTGTGATGTCCCTCTGGTCCAGTGTGTCATTTAACGCCTTTATTTCCTTGTTGATCTTTGGCTTAGATTTTCTGTCCATTTCAGTGAGGGGAGTGTTCAAGTCCCCTACTATTATTGTATTATTATTGATGTGTTTCTTTGATTTTGTTATTAATTGGTTGATATAGTTGGCTGCTCCCACGTTAGGGACATAGATATTTAAAATTGTTAGATCTTCTTGTTGGACAGACCCTTTGAGTAGGATATAGTGTCCTTCCTCATCTCTTATTATAGTCTTTGGCTTGAAATCTAATTGATCTGATATAAGGATTGCCACCCCAGCTCTCTTCTGATGCCCATTAGCATGGTAAATTGTTTTCCACCCCCTCACTTTAAATCTGGGGTGTCTTCGCGTCTAAAATGAGTTTCTTGTAGGCAACATATAGATGGGTTTTGTTTTTTTTTTTTTTTATCCATTCTGATACCCTGTGTCTTTTGATTGGGGCATTTAGCCCATTAACATTCAGGGTAACTATTGAGAGATATGAATTTAGTGCCATCATTAGCCTGTAAGGTGACTGTTACTGTATATTGTCTTTGTACCTTTCTGATCTACTACTTTTAGGCTCTCTCTTTGCTTAGAGGACCCCTTTCAATATTTCCTGTAGAGCTGGTTTGGTGTTTGCAAATTCTTTCAGTTTTTGTTTGTCCTGGAAGCTTTTTATCTCTCCTTCTATTTTCAATGATAGCCTAGCTGGATAGAGTATACTTGGCTGCATGTTTTTCTCGTTGAGTGCTCTGAATATATCATGCCAGCTCTTTCTGGACTGCCAGGTCTCTGTGGATAAGTCTGCCGCCAATCTAATATTTTTACCATTGTATGTTACAGACTTCTTTTCTCGGGCTGCTTTCAGGATTTTCTCTTTGTCACTAAGACTTGTAAATTTTACTATTAGGTGACGGGGTGTGGACCTATTCTTGTTGGCTTTGAGGGGGGTTCTCTGCATCTCCTGGGTTTTAATTCTTGTTCCCTTTGCCATATTAGGGAAATTCTCTCCAATGATTCTCTCCAATAGACCTTCTGCTCCCCTCTGTTTCTTCTTCTTCTGGAATCCCAATTATTCTAATGTTGTTTCATCTTATGGTGTCACTTATCTCTCGAATTCTCCCCTCATGGTCCAGTTGCTGTTTGTCCTTCTTTTGCTCGGCTTCCTTATTCTCTGTCATTTGGTCTTCTATATTACTAATTCTTTCTTCTGCCTCATTTATTCTAGCAGTGAGAGCCTCCATTTTTGATTGCACCTCATTAATAGCTTTTTTGATTTCAACTTGGTTAGATTTTAGTTCTTTAATTTCTCCAGAAAGGGCTTTAATATCTCCAGAGAGTGTTTCTCTAATATCTTCCATGCCTTTTTCGAGCCTGGCTAGGATGTTCAGAATCGTCATTCTGAACTCTTGATCTGACATATTACCAATGTCTGTGTTGATTAGGTCCCTAGCCTTCGGTACTGTCTCTTGTTCTTTTGTTTGTGGTGATTTTTTCCGCCTTGTCATTTTGTCCAGATAAGAGGATATGAAGGAGCAAATAAACTACTAAAAGGGTGGCAAAGACCCCAGAAAAATACGCTGTAACCAAATCAGAAGAGACCCTTAATTGTGAGGGGGAGAAAGGGGATAAAAACAGGTTCTGAAAAAAAAAGAAAAAAAATGAAAAAAAAGAAAAAATTTGAAAAATAAAACAAATAGAAAATATAAAAAAGAAAGAAAAAAATATATATATATATATTTAGATGAACTAGTCAAAAAACGTTAAAAAAGAAAAGGGTAAAAGTTTTAAAAAATTTAGCAGAAGAAGAAAAAAGAAAAAAGAAAAAAAAAATTGAAAAAAGAAAAAAAAATTGAAGTAGCCGCAAGACGAAAGAATCATGGGGAGAAAGCCATGAGTTCGTGCTTTTCTTTCTCCTCCTCTGGAATTGCGCTTCTGTCTTAGGAATTGTACGTACTTTCCTTGATAGATGAACTTCGTCCTGGCTGGATATTTTGTTGATCTTCTGGGGGAGGGGCCTGTTGTAGTGACTCTCAAGTGTCTTTGCCCGAGGCGGGATTGCACCGCCCTTACCGGCGGCCGGACTAAGTAATCGGCTCGGGTTCGCTTTTGGGAGCTTCTGTTCCCTGAACGCTTTCCGTAGAGTTCCGGAGGACAGGAATGAAAATGGCGGCCTCCCAGTCTCCGGCCCGGAGGAGCCGAGAGCCTGGGGCCCCACTCCTCAGTGCGCCCCCAGAGGACAGCACCCAATCACTCCCGTATCCCCAGCCTCTAGCCGCGCTCCGAGCTCACCCAGCCCGCGACCAGGTCAAGGTAACCCCGAGCTGAGAGTTCAGTCCTCGGCTCTGTCTCTGCAGCCGGCTTCTCCGTTCTAATAGCTGCGAGCTCTCCGACACTCCAACACCCCCGATCCTTCTGTGACCCTGCGGGGCCTGGGGCCACACTGACCCCACGTGGGCTTCACCCTGGTTTAGCCTCTGGAGCAATGTCCCTCAGTGGAACAGACTTTTAAAAGTCCTGATTTTGTGCTCCGTTGCTCCACCGCTTGCCGGGAGCCGGCCCCTCCCCCCGCGGTCTATCTTCCGTCGTTTTAGATTCACTTCTCCGCCAGTCCTACCTTTCAGAAAATGGTTGATTTTCTGTTTCTAGAGTTTCTGTTCTTCTTCTCTTTGCTCTCCCATTGGATTTGTAGGTGTTTGCAATGTTTAGATAAGCTATCGAGCTGATCTCCTCCTACCTGATGTAGTCTCAGGCTGCTACTTCTCCGCCATCTTGACTCCTCCCCTGTGCAGAAGCTTTTTATCTTTAAAAACAGTAGTTCATTTTTGCTTTTGTTTCCCTTGTCCTTAGAGACGTGTGTTGCAAGAAGTTGCTGTGGATGAAGTTGAAGAGATTGAAACCTGGTTCTCCTCTAGGATTTTGAGGGATTCCTGTATCACATTGAGGTATTTCATCCATTTTGAATATATGTTTGCATATAGTGTAAGAGAAGGTCCAGTGTCATCCTTCTGTGTGTGACAGTCCAATTTTCCCATCACCACTTATTGAAGACACAGTCTTTTTCCACTGAGTACTCCTTCCTTCTTTGTCAAAGATTAGTTGACCATAGGCATGAGGATTCATTTCTGTGGTCTCTCTTTTTTTCTATTGAGTGATGGGTATGTTTTCGTGTCACTACTCTGCTGCCTTGATGATCACAGCTTTGCAAACTCGCGTGAAGTCAGGCATTGTGATGTGCCCAGCTTTGGTTTTCTTGTTCAACAGTCCTCTGGCTATTCAGGATCATTTCTGGCTACATGGAAATTGTATGATTTTTTGTTTTAAGGGTGAAATGTTTTGATGGTATGGGTATAAGGATTGCGTTGAATGTGTAGAGTGCTCTGGACAACATTTGAATTTTTACAATGATGATTCTTCCAATCCAGGAGCACTGAATGTTTTTCCATCTCTTTGCATCTTCCTCAATGTCCTTCCTTAGTGTTCTGTAGTTTATACAGTTAAAATTACTTACCTCTTTGGTTGGGTTTATTCCTAGGCATCTTACGGATTTGGGTGCTGTGTTTGGTGGAATTGACACCTTCATTTCTCTTTCTCCATTCACTTTGTTAGTGTATAGGAAAGCAAGAGATTACTGTGTTTTCATTTTGGAATCCTACATGTTTCTGAATTGCTGTATGAGTTCAAGTTATTTAGGAGTGAAGTCTTTTGGCTTTTCCACATAAAGCATATTGTCATATGCAAAGAGAGATGATTTGACTTCTTCTATGAAAACTTGAATCCCTTTTACTTGCTATTGTTGTCCAAATGCTGAGGCTGGGGCTTCTAATGTTGTGTTCAACAAAGGTCGTGAGAGTGGCATCTCTGTCATATTCCTGACCTGAAGGGAAGAGCTGTCAGTTTTTCCCCATTGAGAACGATATTTGCTATGGGCTCTTCATAGGTGGCTTTTATAATATGAGATATGTTCCCTCTATCCCTGTATCTTGAGGAGTTTTAATCATGAGAAAGAGTTGTATTTTGCCAAATGCTTTGCTTTTTCTGCATCAAATAAGAGGTTGATATGGTCCTTGTCCTTCTTTTGTTTGTATAACCAATCACATCAATTGATTTGTGGATTTTGAAACTCCCTTACCGGGTGGTGGTGAATAACCCTTTTAATGTACCATGGAATCCTATTGGCTTGTATCTTGTTGAATAATTTGTTATTAGTGCTTACTAAGGTTATTCATCTGTAATTCTCCTTTTACATGGGGTCTTTGTCTGTTTGTGGGTCAAGGTAATGCTCAGCCTCAGAAAATGTTTTGGAAGCTTTCCTTCCACTTCTATTCTTTGGAAACAGCTTCAGTAGAATAGGCATTATTTATTCTTAAAATGTTTGATAGAATCCCACTGAAAAGGTATCTGGCCCTTGACTCTTGGTTTTGGGGGAGGTTTTTGATTCCTGATTCAGTGTCCTTGCTGGGTATTGTTCTGTTCAGATTGTTTATTTCTTCCTGTTTCAGACTTGGTAGATTACAAGTTTCCAGGAATGCATCTATTTCTTCCAGATAACCTATTTTTTGGTATATAGTTGCAGATAATGTGTCCTAACAATTCCCTGTTTCTTTTGCATTAGTCATGATCTCTCCCCTTTCCTTCCTGATTTTATTAACTTAGGTACTTTATCTTTTCTTTTGGCCACCTCTGGCCAGAGGTTTATCGATCTGATTAATTCATTCTGAGGACCAGCTTCCAGTTTTGTTGGTGGGCTCTGCTACTATACTATTTTCTATTTCATTGATTTCTGCTCTGATCTTTTTCTTCTCCTGCTTGGATTCAGCTGGATTTGTTGTTCTTTTTCCAGGTGTAAAGTTAGCTTATCCACTTGGGATTTTCCTAATTTTTTGGATGGCTATGTAATTCCCTCTAAAGACCAACTTCTCAGGATCCCATAGGTTCTGAACCAATGTGTTTTCATTTTCAATACTTGCAATGAATTGTTTAAGCTCTTTAGTTTCCTCAATGATGCAATCATTTCCTGACAGGATGCTCTTGATCTCCAAATGTGTTAATTCCTTCCAAAATTCCTCTTCTGATTGGGTTCCAGTTTCTAAGCATTACTCTCTGAAAAATGCAGGGGAAAATCTCAGAATTTTTGTGTTACTTGAGAACTGATTTGTGACTCAGTATGTGATTATTTTTTTAATTTTTTTGATTATGTAATGTTAGTTACCATACAGTACATCATTAGATTTTGAAGCAGAGTTCGTGGACTCATGGTTTAAGTATAACAACTTATATATGTTATATATACGTCCATTCAGTACATGCCCTCCTTAATCACCAACACTAGTCTCATCAATCTCCCCAACCCCTTTTCCTCTAAAACCATCTGTTTCTTCAAGTTTACATTCTCTTGTGGTTCATCTCTCCCTCCAATTCCCCCACCTTTCCTTTTCCCTTTCTTCTCCTAATGTGCTCCATGTTATTCCTTGTTTTCCCCAACTATGTGAAACCATATGATAATTGACTTTCTCTGCTTGACACCTTATAATCAGCCTCATTTCCTCCAGTCCCTTCCATGTTGATTCAAAAGTGGGGTATTCTTCCTTTCTGATGGGTCAGTAATATTCCATTGTATATATGGACCACATCTTCTTATCCATTCGTCTATTGAAGGGCACCTTGACCCTTTGCACAGTTTGGATATTGTGGCCATTACTGCTGTGAACACTGGGGTACATATGACCCTTATTTTCAGTACATCTGTATCTTTAGGGTAAATACCCAGTAGTGCAATTGCCGCGTCATACGGTAGCTCTAAGTTTAATTTTTTGAGAACTCTTCTGAAGTACCTACAGTTTCTGGGAATCTATAAATCTATGTCTCTACCTCCCTTCCTATCTGTAGTAGTGCCCTACCTGTCAGCACACCCCTAAGTAAAGCAATCCCACCCCAGGTCATGGGAGTTCCAAATGTCACCTAGAATCCTCAGAACCCTATGTTGTGGGTGTCAAGTAACAGTGAAGGAGGCAGGATGGGTCTGGTGCTGGTCTGTGACTTGGCAGATGCTGTCCTGTGATGCCCTATAACCTAAGTGGGCAGCAAAGGCTGGATATGGGAGAGTCGTCTAACACACAACCTTCCCAAATCTGATATATTTTTTGGGGAGAAAATGCTGGGGCAAGGACCTTTGTCTACCTTACCTTCTTCCCTTCTGTCTCTAGACTGCATCTGTCCCTGCCCTCGTAGATCCCCTCCCCAAACGTGCCTTCTCCTGGCTCCTGCTCACACAATCACATCCTACATAACTTGCCCTAATTTTCCATATGAAGGAATGGGGACTGAAGGGGTGAGAAACTCTGGGGTGCCAGTCAGTGCAGGGGCTTGACGTTTGTGGAACCATTGGTACAGTGAGCATGGTCAGAGCAGCTAATCACAGGAGTTCCCGAGTGCTAGGAACATAGAAGCAACCCATGCCCCCCTTACACTTAAGTGACCTGGACTCTACCAGCCTCCACATTTGCTCCTGGAAGCAGCACCCTCAAATAAACTCAGACACCATCCATCTTATGGTTGCAAGTCTCCCACTTTGTAGGTTCCCTTAAAGTTCATTTCGACTCCCAGAGGAAACTTCCTCATGGTTCCCATCCGTGTATGCCCAGGTGCTATGAGCACACTGTCATTACTGAGCTCAGCCCAGGAGACACAGCTCTAGGCACTTCTCCTACAATCTCAGTTGGAGACAAATGTAGACACCAGATCACTGGCATTTGCACCACACCTACACTCCCAGTCCACATCCCTGAAGCTAAGATGGACCATAACCCAGGAGGGGCCATCCAGGAATCTCACCTTCCAACTCCGTTCTGACCCCCAGTGTCCAATTTATAAGAAGGTCAGTATTGAGTCCTGGAAGTGGCCCCATTCTTCTTACACAAGCAGATCCTACAGTCTCCAAGGTGCATCTCTTCCCACCTCTCTCCCACTGAGCCTTACTCTGTGCAGACACCCATGCACCTAAAGCACCCAATGTGAATCCCTCATTTCTCCTCAATTCCTGCAGTACTTTTTTAGTCAGAATGTAGCCCACAGCACTTTTTTAGTCAGAATGTAGCCCACAGCACTTTTTTAGTCAGAATGTAGCCCACAGCCTGGCCACTCATACCATTCTGCCTCCTGTTCTGACACCAAATCTACTCACCCAGACACAGGGAATCATACCCTGCCTCTGGAATCACTCTACCTTCTTGCATGGTCTTGTCACATTTGTTCTTCCAAGGACTGCATCACAGATGAATTTATCCTGGATCAACAGCTCTTTTCCTGGCCACAGTCTGAAGCCATAACATCAGAGGCCAAGCTTAAATTTAGCAAAAATCTGAAAAATTGGTCTCTGCCAATGCTTTATGCATAAATACCTGTGAACAGACACATGGATTTTCTATTCCTTCCAAAGAGAATGCTACTGAACTTTGGTCCTCCGCTTTGGTTCTAGAAATTAGTATGTCTGAACAAGTTGATTAGGACAGGCAGGTTATGCTCACTGCCAACTCTGAATGGTTAACCAACATATTCTCAGAGCCATGGGGACCCCAAACTCAGGAGAATGTGATAGATAGTAAGGGATAGTAGTAACTCTTAAGACAGGCTGCCATTTGCAATCACCCAGGGGTTGCTTTTTGTAAATCAGTTATTTAGAAATAATAATTTTTGTTTATATTTATTTTTTTAATTTTAAATGCATTATTTGCCTGTTTTCCAAATTCATACCATACCATCAATTGGGGATATGAACACGTATTTCCCATCTCCCCTTCTATGCCATAGTGGCATAGTGGGTGGGTGCACAATCATTAACACTTGGGCACTGCATGTAAGGCAGAAATGTCCAGGAAGACATTAATTTGAAAGAAGAAACTCTCCACCTCATGGAGCTGAGCCTGCTTCTCAGTGCACTGTTTGGCTTCTTGTTTTAAGGCCTCCAACTCTCCTTTGGGGGTGTAACACTTCTCCTTCAGCTGGAGGATCTCAGCCAATGCCTCGACAGTGTTCATGGTATGGGTCTCCTCCATAATTTCCTCCAATTGTCCCTCTTCATTTCATTCCATAAGTTTAAATAAAAGTCCTACAAACCACTGGACTGTTTCTTCTCCTAGGGCATGGTGTAGTTTTCTTCTCAGGGGGAGAACTCCCCCCAAAATGAATATTATACAGATAGCAGGACAAAAGGAACTCAGGCTGAAGAAGATCAAAAGTAAGAAGAGACTTGAATACTGACTTTTCTGCAAAGGTGAAAAGCATGCTACCATAGATTTTTGGGGCAAGTTGGTGTCCCAGTGGCTTCTTAGTCCTGTGCTGTCCTGGGATAGAAGACTCATAGTTTGGATGCTCACAGGTCTCCATGGCTGCATTGGAAAAATTGGTTCAATGATGAACAAGTTTGGAGGTCGCATAATCTGATGAGAGCTAGAAAGCTGAGTGTTTGTGTGTGCTGTACTCCGGGGAGATGGAAGGATCTGTTTCCAAGGAAACATGCTGAACTTGCTGTCTAGTGGCCTTCTTGGCCTAATGCAGAGCTGAATTCTTAGTCTCCAGGTCCGTGGGCACACAGTGAAATTGCTGTCCAGGTGCCTGGTAGGCCTATCAGACAGCTCAATTATTGGTCTCCAGATCCAAGTGCATATGGTGAAGCCACATTCATCATGACTGCTTGGTTTAGCACACAGCTTATTTTTTGGTGTACTGGACCAAGTGCCCATGGATAGCCTGTTATCAACATTCTTAATTGCTTGAGCACAGAGCTGAGTTGTAGGTTTTGAGGTCCAAGAGCCCATGGTGCACTTGCTTACCAGGTGCCTATGTGGCATATCAGACAGGTGTTTTTGTCTCCAGGTTCAAGGTCACATGGTTATCCTGCTGCCCAGGTGTCTGCTTGGCCTATCAGATAGCTCAATTTTTGTTCTCATGGTCGAAGGGCACATGGTGATCCCACTATTTGTCTGCTTGGCCTGGGGCAGAACTGTGTGTTTCTTATTGTCATTAAAGAACACATGGTGAGCCTGCTATCCAGGTGACCTCTTGGCCTATGAAAGTGCTGTGTTGCTAGTTTCAGGTCCAAGGGTGCATGGTGATCCCACTCTCAAGGTATGTGCTTGGCCTAGCTGAGGGTTCCTTTACTCTTCGCCATGTACAAAGTCTCATGGTAAGCCTGCTATCCAAGTGGCTGCTTGACCCAATAAGAGAGCTATGTTGTTGGTCCCGAGGCCCAAGGTCACGTGGAGAGCCAGCTGTCCAGGTGCCTGCTTGGCCTAGCAGAGATGTCATTTTTTGGTTTCCAGGTCCATGGGCACATGTTGAGTCAACGTGAAATTTCCTGCTTGGTTTGTCACAGAGGTGTATTGGTGGTCTACAGGTCCAAGAGTAACATCCTTATCCCACTGACAAGGATACTGTTTAACCTAGCAGACAGTTCAGTTTCTGGTCTCGAGGTCCAAGGGCACACAGTGAGCCTGCCCTCAACGTGTGACCTTGGCCAAGCTACAAAGAGAGTTGTTTTTCTTGAGGCATAGGAGCACATGTTGAGCCTCCTGTCTGGTTGTCTGCTTGGCCTAGTACAGACTTGGTATTGTGGCTTCCATGTCCATGGGCCCATGTTGAGCCAGCTGTGACGCTATCTCCTTGGCTTGTCACAGAGGGGCATTGTTGGTCCCCAGGTCCAAGGGCACCCAGTAAACTGACTGTCAACATGCCAGTATAGCCCATTACACAACGCAGTTGTCATTCTCCAGGTCCAAGGACACATGGGAAGCCTGTTGCCAAGGTGGCCACTTGGCCAAGCAAAGAGCTGAGTTGCAGATCTCCAGGTAAAGGTGCACATGGTGAGTCTCCTGTCTAGGTGTCAGCTTGTCCTGTCTCAGATCTCCTTTCTTGGCCTCAATGTCCAAGGGCACAGGTTTAGCCTACTATCCAGGTGCCTGCTTAACCCACCAGACAGCTCAGGTTTTGGTCTCCAGGTCCAAGGGCACATGGTGAGTCCTTTGTCAAGGTACCCTCTTGGCCAGGCAAAGAACTGAGTTGTTGGTCTCAAGGCCCTAGGGCACATGGTAAGCCACATGTCTAGATGTCTGCTTGGCTTAGTCAAGATCTCCCTTATTGGTCTCCAGGTCCAAGGGCACATGGTGAACCAGCTGTCCACGTGCCTGTTTGGCCTAGTAGGGACCTAATTTTATGGTTTTCAGGTCCATGGGCCCATGCTGAGCCACTTCTGAAGTTGCCTGCTTGGCTTATCACAGAGCTGTATTGTTGGTCTCCAGGCCCAAGGGCACATGATTAGCCCACTGTCAACATGCCCGCTTAACCTACGAGACAGCTCAGTTGTTGGTCTCCAGGTCAAAGGGCACATGGTAAGCTCACTGTCATGGTGCCTGCTTGGCCAAGCGAAGAGCTGAATTGTTGGATTCCATGTCTAAGGGCACATGGTGAGGCTCAAGTCCAGTTATCTGCTTGGCCTAGCACAGAGATCCTTTCTTGGGCTTAATATCCAGGGGACATTGGTGAGCCTACTGTCCAGGTGCCTGCTTAACTTACAAAACAGCTCACTTGTCAGTCTCCAGGTCCAAGAGCACAAGGTGAATCTGCTGTCCTGGTGCCTGATTGGTGTAATAGAGAACAGACTTGTTAGTCTCCATGTCCATGTGAACATGGTGAGATGGCTTTTCAAGGTGCCTCCTTGACCTAGCAGACATCTGAATTGTTGGTCTTCTGGTCCATAGGCACACGGTGAATCTGGTGTCAGGTCCCTACTTGGCCTAGTGGAGAGCTGGGTATTTGTCCACTGGATAAAAATACCCATGGTAATGCTTCTGTTGAGTTGAATCATTTTACCGATACCAGCTGGGATGCATGACCTATGGTTTCTTGGCACTTGGCAAGACTGTTCTCTGGGATCCCTTGCCTTGTGCTGCACTGGGCTGGCCAGCTTGAGGTATGGAGGCTCCTTGTCCACCCAGTGTCTGTGTGACTCATCTGCCCAGTGTCAAATGGAATCAGAAACCTCTCAGTCTTTGGGTTCCTGGGAGGTGCTGTGTCCTGAGGTCTGAAGGTCTCTTTGTTAGGCTGTGTTTGAAAATTGATGGTCTGTGCACTCTGGGTTAGCCATGTTTCTGGGGAATTATTTTGTCCACTGTTGAGTTGTTTCAGACAGTCCATGGACTGAGGGTCAATGTTCCAAGGATTAACATTGCATATAGAGGCGTAGTGATTCCTTTTCCCAGTACGTACTTGCTTTGTAAAATTCCCTCTCTGCCTGATGTCTCCAGATATTCCACACATTGTGCACATCTGTGTTGGCTGGATGTTCAAAGCACACATGTGCCGTGTGCTGAGCCAGGTTGGAGGGCTTCAGAGTAGTAGTGTGCCCAATGTTCCCTCAGGACGTGGACTCACTCAGGACTTCCTCTACTGAAGTCACATATGACCCCAAGGGTGTGGGACCCAGCTGGGAGAGAATCCATGGTATTCTTATAGCCAGTGTCCCACTCCCACATACCAAATGAGAATGTCTCCCTGAGGACCTGGGCCAGCCTCATAGTGTGGCTGTGACTGAACTGCTATCTCTATCTTCACTGAAGCCTGGGCTGTTGCCAAGTTTGTATAACTGCCATGGGACACCAGAATGCCTTCATGTGATATCACCATATGTGATCTCACCACTATGCCCTGGCCAATCACCACAGATTTCTCAGATTGGCATCATTCTGGTGACCAACCACAATACATGTCAGCTGGCCAATTACTGATGGATTTCTCAGTGACATCCCTGACTGATATCATCACCCGGAAACCATGTTTTAAAGGAAAAGAGGTAAACTGTGCTTCAAGAGGAAAAATTAATATTTGGGTTGTATATACAGTGATGGTCATAAATACTGCAAAGTACATGTGCCACACAGAGGCACCATTAATTAAAATGATGACATGAATATGAATGAAGACATGGGCCATTAGACCCCATGAAGGTCACAGGTGTACGTAAGTCAGACAACATGGCAATACAGACATTGTTATTCTCAGCTCATCCATCAAAGCTTAAATATAAATGGAGAATATGGTAGACATTATATTTAGGACATCTTCCCATAGTGAACCTAAGCCTGGAAGGGATGAATCTGTGTCACCAGTAAGGATCTGCTTGCCAGTATCATAGTGGCATTCAGCTCTCATAGAAGGTGAACAACAAAATCCGTCCTGTCACCAGGTTCACAGTCTTCATGTCCGCATCCAATGAGAGAATTCTGCTGGGAAGAATTAAATTTTTCTCCTCCCTCAAATACAACTACATACTTATTAAATCATTCTGAACACTCATGAAATTAATCAAAGGTGTGATCATATAAATGTTGCAAGGCTACAAGTAGAAACGTGACCACCATTTCGATGGCAGGAGAATGGAGACTTGAATTTGGTGTGGTATAGCTGAGGATACAGTGGAGGGGAGGGAGTCTTCTTCTGAAGGATGCCACAAAGTATTATAAACAGCTGTGTGCTAAAGCAGAACTTTTTAAAGTCTGGATAAAGAAGATGTGGTTCATAGATACGATGGAATATTACTCAGCCACCAAAAAACTGAAATCTTGTCTTTTGTAAGGATGAGGATGGAACTAGAGGGTATAATTCTAAGGTAATAAGTCAGTCACAAAAAGCCAAATGCCATATGATTTCTATCATAAGTGTAATATGAGAAACAAGACCAATGACCATAGGGGAAGGGGAAAAAATAAAACAAGATGCATATTGGGAGGGAGGCAAACCATAAGAGACTAAACACTAAGGAACAATTTGAGGGTTGCTGGAGAGGAGGTAGCTGTGACATGGGGAAACTTGGTGATGGGCGTTACAGAGATCATTTGATGGAATGAGCTCTAGGTATTAGATGGAACTGATGCATCCCTAAACTTATCCCTGAAATTTAAAAAAAAAAAAATAATAATGTTTTCAGGAGAATTCCATAGCTCTCCCCCACCAGCACATAGGAAGTTCCCATAAATTACTTGTTGAAAGAGCGAGCTTCCAGTTGTAGCTGACTCATCCTTGTGCCCATCCACAGGCTCTAGAGCTCAGGGGAGTGATGAATAAGAGCAGAGAGGTACCTTCAGAAAATGGGAGTAAATGGGATTCCCTGTGTGGACCATGAAGAGAAGAAGAGCATGTGGCCTGGGACTGACCACCAACCAAAGGGAAACACAGGAAAAGGCAGGCAACAGAAGCTGAAACAGAAATCTGCAAAGAAGTGAACTAGAAGTAAACCACCACAGAAGTGAAGAGTGGGGTCTCCCCAGAAGACCAGTTACCTTTCACCCCTAGACTGGTAGGGTAAGGATAATTCCAGCTGGATTGTCTTTGGGTTTCTGTCACTCTCAGACAAACCCATTCCTGTTATATTTGTATACTTTATGACTTATTATTATTTTTGTAGTGTAGTTGACACACAATAATTTGTTAATATCAGGTGAACATTATAATGATTGTACAAGTTCTTAACTTATATTGTAATGTCCAGAAGTGTAGTTACCATCTCTCACCAGACACACCATTACAATACAATTGATCACATTCCCTATGCTGTGCATTTCAGCCCTGTGACTTACGCAACCCACAATGGGGAGACTGTGTCTCCTACAAGCCTTCACCTATTTCTTCCATGCCCCCCTCACCTCCCTTCTGAGAACCATATCTTTCTTATCTATATTGACATTCTTATTCTGCTTTTTGTTTGTTTGTTTATTCATTTGTTTTGTTTTTCAGAATTTAGACATGAGTGAAATCCAGTAGTGCTTGTCCTTCCTGTCTTACCTATTTCACTTTAGTGTATGCCCTCTGGGACCATCCATGATCCAAAGGACATAAATCCCATCCTTTTCTAAGGCTGAGTAATTTTGTATTTCCTCTAGGTTGCTTAACTTATTGACATATAATTATTTATCATAATTTCTGATGGTTGTTCCTATTTACTTGGTGTTAGTCATGATTTCTCCCCTTTCATCATAATTTTATTAATTTGGGACCAATCTCTCTTCTTTTGGAATAGTAGTTTATCAATCTTCTTGATTCTTTTAAAGAACCAACTTCTAGTTTAGTTATGTGTTCTACTGTATCTCCAGTTCCTAATTCATTGATCTCTGCTTTAATCTCGATTCTTTCTTGACTTTGAGTGGGTTTGGCTTAATTTGTTGTTGATTTTCCAGTTCTTTAAAGTGTAAATGAAGTTGGTGGATTCTAGCCTTTTCAATTATTTTTGAGGGAGAATTGGATGGCTACTTATTTCCCTCTTAGGACGTAGGACTAAGGACTGCCTTTGCCATATCTCATAGGTTTTAGACTGATGTGTCTTCATTCTCATTGGTTTCTATGAATTGTTTAATTTTTTTTTTAATTTCCTGGTTGATCCAGACATTCTTGAGAAGAACAGTCCTTAGTTTTCAAGTGTTTGAATTCTTCCAAACGTTTTGTTGTGAGTGAGCTCCAGTATCAAAACATTGTGGTCTGAGAATATGCAGGGAATAATCTCAGTCTTTAGGTATCACTTGAGCCCTGTCTTGTGCCCTGGTTTGTGGTTTATTCTGGAGAAATTCCCACGTGAGCTCAAAAAGTGTGTTCTGTTGTTTGAGGGTGGGCTGTTCTGTATATATCTACGAGGACAATTTGGTCTAATGTGTCACTTAAAGCTCCTGTTTGCCTGTTGGTTTTCTGCTTAGATGATCTGTCTATTGCTGAGAGTGGTGTGTTAGAAGTGTAAGAGTTTCCTTATTATGTAGTTGGTAGCTCCCATGTCGGGGACATAGATATTTACAATTGTTAGGTCATCTTGGAGGATAGATCTTTTAAGAATGATACAGTATCCTTCAGTATCCTTCTATACCTCTGATTACAACGTTCGTCTTAATCTCTAATTTATCTTATATGAGTATCACAACCCCAGCTTTCTTTTGAGGCCCCTTGGCATGGAAGATAGCTCTCCTTCCCTTCACTTGCCATCTGGATGTATCTTTAGATACCAAATATGTCCCTTGTAGGCAGCATATGGGCAGGTCCTATTGTTTTATCCAGTCTGTACCCTGTGCAGTTTTATGGGAACCTTTAGGCCATTCACACTGAGAGTAATTATTAAAGGTTAAGTTTTTATTGACATCCTGTTGCCTGTGAGGTCCTTGTTTCTATAGATTGTCTCTGTAAATTTCTATTCGATGTCACTCTTCGTTGTTTCATCTTAAAAAAAAAAAAAGGAAAACCCTTTAATATTTCCTATAGTGCCAGCTTAGCTTGGTTGTCATATAATCTTTTAAACCTTACTTGTCTTGAAATCTCTTTATCTCTCCATCCATTCTGAATGTCAGCCTTGCTGGGCAAAGTATTATTGGCTGCATGTTCTTTACACTGAGTGCCCAGAATATGACTTTCCAGGCCTTTCTGGCTTGCCAGGCTTCTGTGGACAAGTCTGACATTATTCTGATGGTCCTTCCTCTGTAAGTAAGTGATCCCTACATCCTAGCTGCCCTTAAGATCTCCTGCCTATAATTATGAATAATGAATTTCACAATTAAGTGTATGGAGGACTTTCTAGACTGGTTGATTTTGGGACTTTCTAGACTGGTGTCCTTTCTGCCTCTAGGGCATGAACACTCGTTCCATTCTCCATATTGGGGAAATTTAGTGTGGGACACCTTTTTGTCTTTCAAGCTGGTAGAACAGAGGATCTTGCCATTCAGCTCTTGCCCCATCTACTGTGTGGAACTCAGTAAAGACAGTGCCCAGCAGCCATTCAAGAGGATGCAGAGCCTTGTCTGGCTGCCTTTGCTCATCCTCAGACTCAGGGAATTATCTTAGAGACACACCACTCCCCCATATGTACATTCCTCCACAAAGGAGAGAAATAGGAACATCACATTCTTCTTCCAATCCACTGCCAGGGTAAGATGCACCTCACAATCCTCTTTTCACCCTGCCCACCATGACTTTGGTGTGAACATAAAGGCATCACAAGGGTTTCCACTGTACTCCATTCTCCTCCAGCCCAGTGGCAGGAACCCCCAAATATCCCTCTTTGCCAGAAAATCAAGAAGAGGAGACGGGGCTGCCCTGGGATCGCTCAGAGGGGTGGCTTGGCCTGGCCTAGGTTCCTTTGTATTAACTTATGGAGACTCTGCCAAAAGCCCTGAGGAATTGGGGGCAAGGTTTGGGCCAATGTTTGCAACATTTGAAAATGCCATTCCCCTGGGGTTTTTGGAAGCCAGAGCCCCTGGAGGTAGGCAAGCAGCAAGAGAACATCATTCCTTATCAGATGTCTCCAGCCACATAACTCTGGTACTGGACGACACTAGAATGTGGGTGCCTGGTTGTAAGGTTCCAAATTCTGTTGGGGTTGTGGTCAAGGAAGTGACTTCACTGGCTGAGATCACCTACCCAAGTCCACGCTGGATTATCACCTACACAAACAGTGCTCATGGCTGCCATCTGCTCATCTCCTTTCTGCAAGCAACTCCATATGTGTACACAGGGACACCAATACACCTCTCCCCACAGGCCCCTAAAGAAGTGCTGTTTGAAGCCAGGGCCCCACCTGGCTTCAGATACAATTCCCCCCTATTACCTGTTTGTGACCCTGGATAAGGCATTATCCCTGTCAGGGGTGGTCTGCATCTTGTCTGTACAATACAGATGATTCTAGCATGGACTTCCTGCAGATGTCCACAAGCATATATGGAGTAATATCTATGATATTGGATTGGTGCGGTCATTTGAAGGAAATACCTCCAAGCACATTTTCCTCCTCTTCTCACTTTCTCTGAGTCTGCTACTAGGCAAATACAACCCTATAGTTCCTAATGTGTGTGTGTGTGTGTGTGTGTGTGTGTGTGTGTGTGTGTGTGTGTTGGTGGCTCCTGTGGGCACACATCTGTTCATCAGTGCTCACATTCTGGAGTCCCAGAAGGTGACCGTACCATCTACAGAGGGGTGGGCCATAGTATCCCAAGACCTTCAGTTTTCTAATTTTCAAAGGGAACCCGAAAGAAAGGATTGAAGACTTGGTGCTTGATGGTCAAAATCCACCCTTACTACTATATACTGCATATCCTGTGCTGAGATCTATTACCTCCTTTCCAATGGGTGTCATGTGGATAGGGGTCCATTCAGTGGGTTGACATGACCTTGGCTCCTCCTCGTACAAGATCTTGCTGGAATGCCTGCTGTCTATGATATCAATGCTCACCCTCACACTGAAACCATTTCCCTGTATGTAGCCCCTGTCTTCAACACAACGTTTTTCAGAGCCCTCCAGTGAATGGCTAGGTGCATCCAGTGCCCAAGCTTTGAGGACACTCAAAATGAGCTGATTTCATGCCCAGTTCAGCCTTCCTACCAGTCTGAAATTCTGGGCAAGGCACTAACCCTGCAGGGGTCTTCACCTTCTCCTCTCAATGGTTCCCTGGAATCCCATATCCTATTTAAACATTATTGTGTAACCTTGTTCCCTGCAGTTTGGTATGGACTTAGTGATTCCTCCGATTTCACAGAACATGGCAAAATGTCCTAAAGGTCCAACCTGAGATTTAGTTATAAAAGCTCATTGCACATCCCCATGTTGCTTGTGACCTGTGTTCTCTCTTAGATCCTCACATTGGAGTAGAAGCCCCTATGTTGAAACATGGACCAGACATGTGCACATGATCTAGCCATGAGGGCCAACAATAGACAGAGGAATTCGGACCTTTTGAGATGCACTGAATCCTGCCAAAACCCCTAAGTGTGCTCAAGTTCTCAGTGAAGCAGGTCCTGCCTTGGTGTTTTCAACAGCCCCAAAGTACTGAGGTGCTCTGGCAGGGGCTCCTAGCTGAGCACTGCTGGATTGCTCTACTTAGATTCTCCTCTGAGACTGTGAGACATTGTTGGTTGGTTAAGCCACTGAGGGTGGGGTAATGTGGTAACACAGGACTAGAAGTATACTGGTACCATCAACCTGCTCCAGGCTGTGGCCCTCCAATTTTTCTCTGCTCCCCTTTTCAGCTTCCTTCAATCATCCTGGTCTCCTTTCTAACCCCCACTCCGGGAACATCATATTCTACTTCCAATCCTCTGCACCATGGTTCCCAATGCCAGGCTAAATATACTAAGATTTGTGCAAGACTGTCTCCTTTTCCTGCCACAGGAATTCTCAATGTCAGGGCCTTGTCTGACACATCACCTGGTGGAGTTCTGGACCCAGTTGTAGTCCCTTGCTTTTTTCTTATGCAGAAAATGCTCTTTAAATTCACCTTTTCAGTTCACATTTGTCCATCTGCCCCTCTAGACACTGAGCTCCTAGGGGGAGAAACTGGTTGCCTGATAAGCACTGGCACCACCTGAGTGGTCAGGGCCCAGTGGCTCCATGAACAGGTGAGCGGATCCAGCCCACCACATACCAACTCTATTGTCCATGCCCAATTGACTTTGGTCATGTGTAAGTCTTGTTTTCTTTTGTTTCCTACATCAACTTTATGTTTCATGTGGGGCTCAAACTCATGACCCTGAGGTCAAGTACCATATGCCCTACTGACCAAGGAAGCCACATGCTTCTACTGTCATTTTTTTCTAGGTTCTAGTGTCATAACTACTGAAGTTTCTTTGTTTATTTATACATGTTGTAGGTATATTACATTATGCTGAATTACCAAATGATTCCCCAAATTATGGTAGCATGTTACCATAATTTTCTTCAGGTGGATCTTCATATTAGAGACTGAGCTAATTCATGTGGACTTTTAGGAATCCAGAGTCCCTCCACCATGGGCCTTCTCACTCCCTGGATTGTCATGCACGTCTGACGCTATAAGCCCATGGGAAACATCCCTGACTTAAGGTGTTCAAGTGGTAAAGTGGGGCAGAATCCCAGACGTGTCAGTATGATCTCAAGACCCCAGGGGTCACAAGTAGAACAGTTAGGGCCTGAATGCTTCAGTCCTTAAATATCTGTTGGGGAAATCGGGCTGAACACCACGAGGCTAGGTGCTGGCTTTCTGCTCTGTGTGACCCTAAGTTTCGAATGCTAGCGCAGCTGGGTGATAGTATTCATGGGAGGAGTCCAGCAAAACAGAAGCATGGGAAGACCTCCAACACCTGGGAGGTACAGGGTAACTCCGCGCCACAGGAATCTACAGAATTTGGATTTGGAACTCAGTCGCACACCTGAGAAAAAAATGCTTTTGTCACTGGCAGTGTGAACACAGAGTTCTAACAGAAACCGATGAGATTAGACTGATGGATCTCTTTTCTGTGAGGGCTCACTGAAGAGTTGGGGTTCCAATTTTCAGCTCCTGGGTAGAGAGTAGGGTGCAGGCATATTGATACATCCTATTCATACTGCAAGCCTTTAGGGAGTAAAACAGAACCACATCCTGGAATCTAGGGTTGGTTACATGGAGGCCTGACTCTGCATAGGAGAGGTGCATTTGCAATAGATGAAGTACCTTTGAGAATCAGTGCAACAGGCCTTTCCCTAAGAAGACCATCACAAACAACTTACTCCTGTCAAGTTTACTGATCATAGAGGGCTGCAAAGCTTCAACTTTTAGGGAATACACTAAATATCATTATTTGTATTTTTATTCCTTAGAATTTTATTTTTTTCATTTTGCTTATTTTCACCTCTTTTTGAATACTTTTCATTCTTTTATATATATGTATACACACACACACGCACACACACACACACAGATTCATCCTTCCTTTCTTTCATGGAAGTATTAAGATAATTAGAAATACCAGAAATACCAAATAACTAAAGTAGATGCTTACTTTACAACTTTACAATGTTGAGATCAAACTAGATTCTTATATTGCATAAATGATGAGATTTTATTCTGCAAGTCAAATATTTCAACAAAAATTTTCTTCTTAATAGCTATTATACTTTAGCATGAAACAACAGTTTTTGATTAGCTTTTGTATTATGTCCACATAAAAATAATAATCTCAATTTGACCCTTCATTCTTTAGGGTGACAATTTGTACTGTATCACTAAATATAATATTTAGTGCATCTTACCTAAAAAAATAAAATAAAAACATTTCAATGAAGTAAGGAATGTGGAGATTAACCACATTCTGGCACCAGCACCTAAATCCAGTTGGTGACTCCAGAATGCTTACTTGCCTTTGCAGCTGTACCACTAGAGCATACTCTTACACAGAACTTGAACTCCAAATTGAATATTTTTATATGCTTCATGTCCAGGCGTGGTTTTTTTTTTTTTTTGACACTGAAACTAAAAACCATTGATGTGCAAATCACACAGATCCTGAAGTATTGCTGTGATAGGAATATCTCTGCATTTGTTAAACTGCTGTTAAAAACATTTTGCTAACTTTATGACTTGGTCTTCCCTATCATTGGTTTGTTTCTGCAGTTGATGCCTGGTGTCACTTAAGTGTGGTACTTGCATGAGCTTTTTGCCCACAATTTTCCAAGCTAATGCCTCTATGCCTCTGAAATTGTGTCATGCTAAAAACTCAGTGGATACATTTACATAGCCTTCTAGTATTAGCTCATAATGCCACTGCAATCACCTCCCAAAGCATAAATATTCATAGAGAAAATATTATATGTTTACTTCCATCTTTTTAATTCAATACCTTTCCTCTATTTTAAAAAGATTTATCTTATTCTGACAAAAGTGTCCAGTAAAGCCTACTTGAATCATCATAATTAAGTTAGGGTTAAACAAAAATAATAGAGATTTGTATTTCCTGACTTAACTAATAAAGTTGAACTGTAAATTATATTCAAGGCTTTATTAAAAATGAAAATGACAGGGATGCCTGGGTGGCTCAGTGGGTTAAAGCCTCAGCCCTAGGATCAGATCATGATCCCAGGGTCAGGGGATTGAGCCCTACATCTGCCTCTCTGCTCAGGAGGGAGCCTGCTTCCCTTCCTCTCTCACTGCTTGACTCTCTGCCTACTTGTGATCTCTGTCTTTCAAATAAATAAATAAAATCTTTATTAAAAATGACAATGACCTTACAAATGACTTGCAAATATAAATAAACCTTTAAATATGCTCACACGTCCATACAAATGTGGTTTACAGTTGTCAAACAAAGTAATCTTATAGTATAATATGGTCTTAATGAGTGTGGCAAGTACACAGATCCTGCTATATTACTCACTGTTCCAGTTCAGAAACACTAAAACTGTTCCAAAACACCAGTGCATTAATCATGAACTTGGGTGTCATGTCAATGTCAAATCACAATACAAGCTTCTGAATATTCTTTTTCCTACATTTAATTTGTCGCAGCCTGTAAGAAATGGTTCATGGACTGGTAGCATTGTGAATATCACTGCTATGCATGCATTTTTGGCTCCTGAAGTGGTGAGCTTAAATCCTAGACAACCTCTGTGAGGTGCAGTGTGTTTGTGTATCAGAGAAGTGAGAATTAATACGAGGGAGAGAAACCCTAGAAGGTGGAGAGCCTAGGAATATTAACAGAAGATACTGATCTCTTAGCTGCAGGTACTTTGGAGCAAGCACAGCATCTTGAGCAAGGGAAAAGCATGAGGGTAGTCACATTTTAGCAGTCAGAGCTCTGCAGGAGGTTGGAACATCATAGTGATCTTGTGCAACCTACTCCTTTTAAAGATAAGAAAATCATTATGTAAATAATTCACCAATAGATCCAAAGCTAGCACCACAAAACTAACACCCCAAAATATAAACGTATTTATAAAAAAAGTTTTGAACAAAAAACTGAATGAAACATGCACAGGAAATGACTTGTGTGCCTTGCCATATTTAAATTAGTTGACACTCTCATTCAAAATAGTATTAGATGTCCTAGCAACACCAATCAGGCAACAAAGAGAAATAAAAGGTATTCAAATTGACAATGAAGAAGTCAAACTCTCTCTCTCTTTGCAGATGGCATGATACTTCATATGGAAAACCCAAAAGACTCCACCCCCAAACTATTAGAACTCATACAGCAATTCAGTAATGTGGCAGAATACAAAGAAAGTAGAGAAATCAGTTGCTTTTTTATACACTAACAATGAAAATACAGAAATGGAAATTAGAGAATCGATTCCATTTACTATAGCACCAAGAACTATAAGATTCCTGGGAATAAACCTAACCAAAGAGGTAAAGGATCTGTACTCGAGGAACTACAGAACACTCAAGAAAGAAATTGAGGAAGACACAAAAAGATGGAAGACCATTCCATGCTCATGGATTGGAAAAATAAACATTGTTATAATGTCTATACTGCCTAGAGAAATCTATATTTTCAATGCCATTCTGATCAAAATTCCACCGCATTTTTCAAGAAGCTGGAGCAATCCATCCTAAAATTTATATAGAATCAGAAGAGACCCTGAATTACTAAGGAAATGTTGAAAAAGGAAAACAAAACTGGGGCCTCACATTGCCTGATTTCAAGCTTTAATACAAAGCTGTGATTCCCAAAACAGCATGGAACTGGCATAATAACAGACAGAGACCAGTGGAACAGAGTAGAGAGCCCAGATAGCAACCCTTAAATCTATGGCCAAATAATCTTCGACAAAACAGGAAAAAATATACAGTGGATAAAAGAGATTCTCTTCAATAAATGGAGCTGGGAAAATTGGACAGCTATGTGTAGAAGAATAAAACTCAACCATTCTCTTATACCATACACAAAGATAAACTGAAAATGAATAAAAGACCTCAATATGAGGCAAGAATCCATTATAATCCTAGAGGAGAACATAGGCAGTATCCTCTTCAATATTGGCTGCAGAAACTTCATTCAAGATGTGTCATCAAGGGCAAAGGGAACAAAAGGGAAAATGAACTTTTTGGACTTCAGCAAGATCAAAAGCTTTTGCACAGCAAAAGAAGCAGCCAACAAAATGAAGAGGCACCTACGGACTGGGAGAAGATATTCACAAATGACAGTACAGACAAAAGGCTGATATCCAGGATCTATAAAGAACGTCTCAAACTCAACATACACACAACAGATAATCATGCAAAAAAAATGGGCAGAAGACATGAACAGACATTTCTCCAATGAGGCCATACAAGTGGCTAACATACACATGAAAAAATATTCATCATCACTAATCATCAGGAATTTCAAATTGAAACCACATTGAGATACCACCTTACAGCAGTTAGAATGGCCAAAATAAACAAAACAGTAAACAACGTGTGTTGAAGAGGATGTGGAGAAAAGGGAACCCTCTTACATTGTTGGTGGAATGCAAATTTGTGCAGCCATTTTGGGAAACAGTGTGGAGATTCCTTAAGAAGTTAAAAATAGAGCTTCCCTATGAGTCTGCAATTGCACTACTGTATATTTACCACGAAGATACAGATGTAGGTAAAAGAAGGGCCATCTGGGGAGCCTGGGTGTCTCAGTGGGTTAAAGCTTCTGCTTTTGGCTCATGTCATGATCCCAGGGTCCTGGGATCAAGCCCCACATCGGGCTCTCTGCTCAGCAAGGAACCTGCTTCCCCCTTTCTCTCTGCCGCCTCTCTGCCTACTTGTGATCTCTCTCTGTCAAATAAATAAATAAAATCTTAAAAAAAGAAGGGCCATCTGTACCCCAATGTTCATAGCAGCAATGGCCACAGTCACCAAACTGTTAAAAGAACCAAGATTCCCTTCAACATAGGAATGGATAAAGAAGATGTGGTCCATATACACTACAGAGTATTATACCTCCATCAGAAAGATGAATACCCAACTTTTGTATCAACATAGATCCTGCTGGAAGAGATTATGCTGAGTGAAATAAGTCAATCAGAGAGTCAATTATGGTTTCACTTATTTGTTGAGTATAAGACATAACACAGAGGTCATGGGGAGATGGAGATAAGGGAGTTGCAGGAAACTGGAGAGGGAGCCGAACCATGAGAAACTACGGACTCTGAAAAACAATCTGAGGGTTTTGAAGGGGCTGGTGTGGGAGGTTGGGTGATCCTGATGGTGAGTACTATGGAGGGCACTTGTTGCATGGAACACTGGGTGTGGTACATAAATAATGAATTCTGGTACACTGAAAAGAAATGTAATATATTTTAAAAGTGGAAAAAAGTAAAAATAAATAAATAAATTTAGGTGACATTGGAATGTGAATAGCAGTTAAGTCTGCAAAAACACTGTGGAAGACCTTAACTTTACCGTGTCTGAGAAAAATTATCCGACATTTAAGTGTCTTTGCAAAGATACTCTTAATTCAATGATGTGGGCAGTTTTCTGGACTCTCCATTCCCAAAAGCTATGTGACATGCATTAGCCATGACCATGGGAGCATGAAGAAAGTAGAAAACTACAGAAGACATTGGGGGAAGTATAAAATTCAAGGACTGAAGGTGGCAATGTAAAGTTGCAATTAGCCCATATTTATTATTTTTTAGATGACATGTCACTAACATTCATAAATTTGCAAATAACACCATAAAAATGCAAAATGAGTCTCCTGAATTTTTATTAAAAATTGTAAATTTGATATGGTAATAGTAGTTTGAATTAATTTAAAACCATTAATTACTCTAGAGATATACCAGACATTGTGAGTGGACCTTAAACAACAATTTCCCATTTTTAAATTTGGTATGTGATACTTTACCGCATATTCAAGATCTTTGGGAAAAGTTGATTCCATCCCCTATGCTACGGGTGAGAGAAGAAAATGGGACAAAATATCAACGGAGTGATATAACTTACTCCTTACCTTTTCAGTAATCCCATAGTTACCTCCTGCTAGACAATCTCCGACTCACACATAAAAGTAATCACATTCTTTAAGAAAATGAATAAAGAGCCTATGGGATAGCAGAAACAACCTCAGAAGAATAAGAGTTGGAGGAGACTAATGGGTTGTCCATAGAGTACATCACTGGTTTTTGATGTAGTGTTCAACAACTCATTAGTTTCGTGCAATACTCAGTGCTCATCACAACATGTGCCCATTACCTGATTACCCCATCTTTCCATTCCACTCCCTTCTGTAACCCTCAGTTTGTTTTCTGGACTCCAGGGTCTCTCATGGCTTGTCTCCCTCTCTGATTTCTTCTTACTGATGAATCAAATAATTAATTCAAGTAACAGTTATTGACAAATCTATACAGAAGATATTGGTCACTGTGCTGGAGGTGCTGCAAAAGTCTACTGTATGGGATTTTCATTAAACTGTGGTAGAAAAACATGAAAAAATAAAATATGAATATCTTAATTTCCAAAATAAATGAAGCAAACCGGTCCCTTTTATGATAGAAAATGATGGGGAAAGCATAGTAGACCATTCAGCAGGATGATCACAGAGGGCCTAAAGAGATATATTTTACTAATAACTGAATGAGGAGGAGTCAGATGAATGATAACCAGCGGAGTTGCCATCCTCTTAGGTGGGGATTACAATTTCAAAACCTCAAAAGAGAAAGGGCTGGGATCTGATTTGTTAACTTGCTGTTGAATACCCAGGACCTGAAAATATGGGGTACATGTTAAGTGTGAAGTTGATAAATGATGATATATTTTTTACATTTGGAAAGAATAAATAAGAGAGAGTTTTTTATTTGCAGAGGGCCATGTATACATTTGAAGAGACTGGAAGTCATAGATGAATATTGTGCTTCCGTGAGTTTTGTTACACTTTGTATCTCCATAATATACTACTTATTAATTTGATCTACCAATGTGTTCTTAAGCGTACAAGCAGTATTGTCTTGTTGATTTCCATTAAACATTACAATTAATTGATAATTTCATAATAACTAATGTTAAAATGTTTTACTTGAATTCTGAATGGACACACGAGTGGTGAAACCTTGATATAAGAAGATGGAAACATATGGAACTAAACATTCATGCAGGGGAGAAAACCAAACTTGGGAGCAATCTGTTACATAGACTAAGAGCAATATTTATTTAAATGCACGTGAGGAATATTTTTACCACCTAGGCTTTTGTTAAAACAATATTTTTTTAGGAAATTATTTAGGAAAATAGGAAATTTACAATATTCCTAAGGAACTATGGGATGTGTTTAACTTGGACAGTAAGTAAAACAAGGTAACATTTATTTCTGGAATGGATGCAGGTGTTTTCCTCCTTGCAGACAGGCAGATACAGAGAATTGCAACTTTGCAGAGCAGAAACTTCCACAAAAGCCAGTCTTGGGGTTGGGAAACCTAGCTGTAATTTGTGAATTGTTTGAAGGTTTTGTGTGGATATGACTGATAAGAACCTTAATGGGGAAAAGCCCCACAAAACAAAAACAAGCTCCAAGGAGTCCAAGCCACAGGGAGCCTCTATACATTTGTGAGTTTTACCTCCAGGGGCTCTACCAGGTCCTCATAGTTAATAGTGAAGAAAAATTTCCTCATGCCACTAGCAGGAGAAAGGAAAACATAAACATTTTGAGAATACCCTTTTATCTATATAAGAACAACTCTGATGGAAAGTATCAATGAAAAAGAGAATTGGAGAGACTCCTTATTCATGCATAAAAAGATTCAATATAGCCAAGATGCAGTTCTTCACAAATTTGTAGATTCAAGACAATCCCAGTCAAAATCTCATGCAGTTAATTTATGGATATCAGCAAACTGATTCTAAATTTACTTGAAAGGGCTGAAGATCAAGAGTAGGCAACATCATTTTAAAGGAGAAGAACAAAGTCCAAACACAGATAATACTCTTTGTATGAAAAGAAGGGCATTCAGGAACCTGTGGTTGGGAAGCTGAAATAGCCTGGAAATGCTCTCTTTTCTCTTTCAAAGATAAGTTTATAGAAATAATAAATAGTAGATAAATTAACAGAGATATCAGAATGAGACATACTTAAGCCCCTAGGGTGCAAAATTTAAGGAATCATTCACTTTCAGAGTAATGAAGGTTCATGGTTCAGGCTTGCACAAACCTAGGCATGAATGTCTCTGACATGTTCCCTGGAGGCATCAAGTGGTTGTGCTGGTTCCAGTGCTTACAATATGTAAAAAAATTATTTAAAATTTTCTCAGAAGATATGACTATATTTCAGTTTGGGGAGTAGCAAATCTCAGTGAAAAATAGTAATGAAGGAATATTAAAAAGAAAAAAAAATCTGGACGCTAATGGCCAATTTTGTCATGACAAATTTGCAACCATTTGTCCAGCAAATCAATTTTTATTTTGTACTTACAGATTTCGTTATACTTCCAAATCTATTACAATTTCACTTTCCTCATTTACATTATTTATTCCCTTAAATGTGTTTATTGAGGTCCTACCTAATGTGTCATGTGTTAGGCAATTGATTATATATTGGTGAAGTAAAAAGAAAAGCTGATTGCCCTTTTGGAGTTAATGATAAGTGAGAGAGCAAGAGACATTTAACATGTACATAACTAAGTTAATAAGGACTTATCATTGTGGTAAGTACAATAAAAGAAACCAATGCGATTCAGGAATGTCTATTATTATTGGTTCATGTTAGAGAAAACAATGATCATCTCCAAGACGTAAGATATGATGGGTGATCAACCATATAGCAAAAATATGGGGTTGCAGTGCGGTTGATGAGAATTCCTGCCTGAAGACCCAAAATATTTCTTTGAATATTAAATATTGAAGTTAAAAATGAAATAAAAATAGGAAGATATTTTTTCAAGCATGTAAAATAAAAACAATACACATTTGGTCATACCACAAAGATACTACTAATAAAGTTCTTTCTTTCCTTCCAGTTTTGTCTCATGCCAGCTTTAGTAAAATGCATATTACTCCTTGACTACTCTTCCACTGCTCTTGTCTTTCTTCTTTTTCTTCTTTCTCCTACTCTTCCTTTTTATTCTTATACATTTAGGTTTGATCTCATTTTAATTTCTTCTCATTTAAAGCTAATCTTGGAGGGGCATATGGGTGGCTCAGTTGTTGAGTTTCAGCTCAGGTCATGATCTTTGCATTCCTGGGATCCAGCCCAGAATTGGGTTCTATGCTCAGCATGGAGTCTTTTTTTTTTCCATTTTATTTATTTTTTCAGCGTAACAGTATTCATTGATTTGCACAACATCCAGTGCTCCATGCAAAACGTGCCCTCCCCTTTACCCACCACCTGTTCCCCCAACCTCCCTCCCCTGACCCTTCAAAACCCTCAGGTTGTTTTTCAGAGTCCATAGTCTCTTATGGTTCGCCTCCCCTTCCAAATTTTTTTAAATAAACATATAATGTATTTTTATCCCCAGGGGTACAGGTCTGTGAATCGCCAGGTTTACACACTTCACAGTCCTCAATATAGCACATACCCTCCCCAATGTCCATAGCTCCCTCACACTCTCCCAATCTCACCTCCCCCCAGCAACCCCCAGTTTGTTTTGTGAGATTAAGAGTCATTTATTGTTTGTCTCCCTCCCAATCCCATCTTGTTTCATTTATTCTTCTTTCCCCCTAACCCCCCATGTTGCTTCTCCATGTCCCCAAAAGCCCAGGGCCAGATGGCTTCCCAGGGGAATTCTACCAAACATTTAAAGAAGAACTAATTCCTATTCTCCTGAAACTGTTCCAAAAAATAGAAATGGAAGGAAAACTTCCAAACTCATTTTATGAGGCCAGCATCACCTTGATCCCAAAACCAGACAAGGATCCCACCAAAAAAGAGAACTACAGACTAAGATCCTTGATGAAAACAGACGCAAAAATTCTCGCCAAAATACTAGCCAATAGGATTCAACAGTACATTAAAAGGATTATTCACCACGATCAAGTGGGATTTATTCCAGGGCTGCAGGGTTGGTTCAACATCCGCAAAAAACTCAATGTGATAGAACACATTAATAAAAGAAAGAACAAGAACCATATGATACTCTCAATAGATGCTGAAAAAGCATTTGACAAAGTACAGCATCCCTTCCTGATCAAAACTCTTCAAAGTGTAGGGATAGAGGGCACATACCTCAATATTATCAAAGCCATCTATGAAAAACCCACCGCAAATATCATTCTCAATGGAGAAAAACTGAAAGCTTTTCCGTTAAGGTCAGGAACACGGCAGGGATGTCCATTATCACCACTGCTATTCAACATAGTACTAGAAGTCCTAGCCTCAGCAATCAGACAACAAAAAGAAATTAAAGGCATCCAAACTGGTAAAGAAGAAGTCAAACTATCACTCTTCGCAGATGATATGATACTATATGTGGAAAACCCAAAAGACTCCACTCCAAAACTGCTAGAACTTGTCCAGGAATTCAGTAAAGTGTCAGGATATAAAATCAATGCACAGAAATCAGTTGCATTTCTCTACAACAACAACAAGACAGAAGAAAGAGAAATTAAGGAGTCAATCCCATTTATGATTGTACCCAAAACTATAAGATACTTAGGAATAAACCTAACCAAAGAGGCTAAGAATCTATACACAGAAAATTATAAAGTACTCATGAAAGAAATTGAGGAAAACACAAGGAAAATGGAAAAATGTTCCATGCTCCTGGATTGGAAGAATAAATATTGTGAAAATGTCCATGCTACCTAAAGCAATCTACACATTTAATGCAATCCCTATCAAAATACCATCCATTTTTTTCAAAGAAATGGAACAAATAATCCTAAAATTTATATGGAACCAGAAAAGACCTCTAATAGCCAAAGGAATATTGAAAAAGAAAGGCAAAGTTGGTGGCATCACAATTCCGGACTTCAAGCTCTATTACAAAGCTGTCATCATCAAGACAGCATGGTACTGGCACAAAAACAGACACATAGATCAGCATGGAGTCTTCTTGAAGATTCTCTGCCTCTGACCAATCTCCGAGTCTCTCTCTCTCTCGATCTCTCTCTCTCACACACACTATCTTTCTCTCTAAAATAAACAAACCTTTAAAAACATAAAACTAATCTTGGATATTTTAGGTTTTTGTTGCTGTTGTGAATGAGGTCTGGTCTCTATATTTCCATTTCATTATTTTCATAATCTGTATAGTCTTAATGCTTCACTGTAGAGAAATTTTAAACATAGAGAAAAATTTAAGGAATAAATAAAAATTTTCCACCATATGTTATTTGGTTAATATTTGCAGCATATTTCAGATTTATGTTTATATTTATAATATCAATCATTTTTGTTGGTCATATGTAATGATTACATTTTGTAACTATCACTTACTTAAGTAAATGAAATTATTGAATTTTTGTATATGTGGCTTGCATATGCCATTATCCATTGTATCTAATTATAACACTTTTAATCAAATGCATTATCTTCATCTATTAAAGTAATTTGTTAATTTCATATTTCACCAATTGATGAGTATGAGTATATTTATAGATATTGTTGGAACAGGAATATCTTTTGTGTTCCTGGGATAGAATTTTTCTCTTAATGGTATGTTGCTTCCAATTGTTTTGTGTGTATAAATAATTATATACATACATACAATACAAAATTTACTACAACAGTTCATTCCATATACCTTATATATCAAAATTGATCCTCTACTTATGAGAAAATCCTCTGGTAGAAAATAATAATTCTTCTATTTTCATCACTTTCTTTCAAGGATTTTATTTCTTTGACCTATCCATATCTTATTCTGAAGTCCACTTATGTAACATTAAAAACATAATTTTATACTTTTATCCATTTTAATAACGGAATTGTATAGAATTCACTATTATGAAGAGTGGTGTGCTAAAAATGTTTATCTGCTGACTCTTCAGAACAAGAAGAAAAAGAAGAAGCCATAATTTGAAACATTTGTTTGTTTCCATGGTGCAAATACTCCTACCATGGTTTTTCCAGGCTACCGATGTGACATCACAACACAGATTTGATAATTTCAGTAAGCTGTAGAATCCATCTCTAGCATCCTAATAAAACAGATCGTGCAGAAATTAGTCATTGAGTTGGTTGAGTATAAGAAAAGTCTTATAGTCTTAAAATCTATAAACAAAAATAGTCTTATGCAATAAGATAGGATTGTCCATATTTATAGCTAAACCCCAATGAACAGTTCTGGGGGAAGTTGAAGCACAATAACATGAGATTACTGAGCAAGCCACGTGGTTTAAAAGAGTGACTCCTTCAGCAGGGTCTTTCTTACTCATTTGTTTTTAATTGCTTTGAGTCTTGGAGTACATAGCTTCAAATTGCGTTCCAAATATTGGGAATTATCTTGTTTATCATAATCAATATAATCTGTGTGGTGCTTTATGTTTTCTCAAAAGCTCTGAATGCAAATTCAGAGAGACACTGACCCTATACTATTGATCTCTCTAAGACTGGAACACCATAAAAACAAAAACAAAGACAAAAACAAAGAAGAAGAGCATGACCAGCTCAAAAATTGTAAGACTGCAGTGGTGACCTGTGGACAGCACAAGTGTTAATCAGAAAGGTCAAGAACTCTGAATACTATACTGAGGAGCAACAAGTATTGTGAACATTTCAGAGCAGTTCCTGAGAGGGTTGTTGATGCCTTCAATTTAGAGCCCATCTCTCAGTTAAGTGGAGAGTCTGATCGAAAGGTGGGGTTGTTGAAAAGGAAAACCACAGGCTCAAAATGCCCTCACATGGCTTAAGTCCCTAAGTTGGTTAGACAAACTTAATACCAATCCAACTGCAGTTTCAACATCCAGAACTATATAACCTTTAGCCAGCCCACGTGGGAATTTCCTGGTCAGTGCTAGGAAGTCTACTGATTGGCCCCCTCTGTTTCCCTCAGGAGGGTGATCTTGCCTAAAACAATAGATTCTTAGCTGATTATGTTTTATTTTCTCCCTTGCTGTCTTATTTTAAAGATTTATTTATTTGTGCAGTGGTCAGCGGGAGAGGGCGAGCGAAACACAAACAGGCTCTGTGCTGAGCACAGATCCCTGTGAAGGGCTGGATCCCAAGAACCTGAGATCAGGACCTGAGTCAAAGTGTGACACTTAACTGACTTCACTACCCATGCACTCCATCTCACAGGCGATCTTGGAAGTATTTTCTTTCTTGTGGCCATTTGGACCGCCCCTCTATCTACTGGATAGGATAGTATCCAAGTCATTAGTAGATCAGTTAATACAGCCCATCAGGTCTTAAAACTTAAGGGGCTGCATTGGTCTTATTTCACAGATTCTTATTTTGTGCATATAGCTTTGCTTACGTTTTACATACAATAAACATTTACCTTTGCTTTCAACTGGACTGTGATGAAGATTCCATGAAATTTTGTCAGTGAAAATGCTTGCTATGGAAAACATAGCAAGAGTGAAGTTATTCATATACTTATATTAATGTACATCTTATCCCAAAAGTAGCAGAAGTATGATCACAGAGTCAGTCCCAAGGTTTCAGTTCTACCGCTAACAGAAGGCAAAGCATAAATTTGATATAACTCCTGGGCAACATGTGCTGTTACATTTTGATTTTTATGGTGATCAGAGGAAAGTAAAATGGAGAGTTAAGCTCCCCAGTGAGCAATATGGTAAGGGAGAAGTTCTTGTTAATGATGTATTTCACTTGACATTTATTTCTCAAATGAGTATCTCCCAAGGCCTCTCATACAACAAAACTAATGAGGACATTTCTGTTCATGCAGTTCTACAGTTGACGTCTAGTGCTGGTTATTGGGAGCTTTTTTTTTTTCTTTTAGTTTTTGAGAAAAGCTTGTTCATATGTATGTACATTATACATTAGAGCCCAGAACAGTGAGTAATTCTGAAGAGAAATAAAACTCATCCTTTCCATGATTTTGACCAGCCTTGGTTGAGAAAGAGCACCTAGACACATATACACATTTTATTATACAAACTGTTACTTTAATATCTGTATGTCAATGGATGCATGATATTAAAAGATTTTTATTTATCTTTCTTACAGTTTTTATTTTCACTCCAGTTAACTTAAGATTATATTATTTTCATGTGCACAATATGATGAATAAAGTCACGGTATGGAAAAGAAGGAGACATTGAAAGTACTTTAAATTTAGCTTTTTAGGCTATTTTAACACTTAAGATAATTATGCTAACATTTGGAGGAGGAGTCAAGATGGCGGAGAAGTAGCAGGCTGAGACTACATTGGGTAGCAGGAGATCAGCTCAATAGCTTATCTAAACATTGCAAACACCTACAAATCCAATGGGAGATCGAAGAGAAGAAGAACAGCAATTCTAGAAACAAAAAATCAACCACTTTCTGAAGGGTAGGACTGGCAGGGAAGTGAATCCAAAGTGATGGGAAGAAAGACCGCCAGGGAGGGACTGACTCCTGGCAAATGGCGGAGCAATGGAGTACAAAATCAGGACTTTAAAAAGTCTGTTCCACTTAGGGACATTGCTCTAGAGGCTAAACTGGGGTGAAGCCCACGTGGGGTCAGCATGGCCCCAGGTCCTGCAGGGTCGCAGAAGGATCGGGGGTGTCAGAGTGTCACAGAGCTTGCAGGTATTAGAATGGGGAAGCCAGCTACAGAGACAGAGCTGAGGAGTAAGCTTTCAGCTTGGGATTACCTTGAACTGGTCGCAGGCTGATTAAACTCTGAGTGCGGGCAGAGGCCGGGGAAACGGGAATGCTTGGGCGCTGTTCTCTGGGGCCACACTGAGGAGTGGGGCCCCGGGCACTTGGGTACTCCTGGCCAGAGAATGGGAGGCCGCCATTTTCATTCCCATCCTCCAGAATTCTATGGAAAGTGTTCAGGGAACAAAAGCACCCGAAAGTGGACCGGAGCAGGTTACTTAGACGAGCCCCTGGTAAGGGTGGTGCAATTCCGCCTCAGGCAAAGACACTTGAGAATCACTACAACAGGCCTCTCCCCCAGAAGACCAACAAGAAATCCAGCCAGGACCAAATTCACCTACCAAGGAGAGCAGGTTCAATACCAAGGACAGCAGCGTAATTCCAGAGGAGGAGAAAGCAAAGCACAGAACTCATGGCTTTATCCCCATGATTACTTAGTCTTGCAGTTAATTTAATTTTTTTTTCAATTTTTTTCCTCTTTGCTATATTTTTTTAACTTTTACCCTTTTCTTTTTTAACGTTTTTAACTAGTTTATCATACATATATATATGTATACATATACATATATATATAATTTTTTTATATTTCTTCTTTATTTGTTTCCTTTTTTTAATTTTTTCTTTTTTTTTTCTGAACCTCTTTTTATCCCTGTCTCCATCCCACGATTTGGGGTCTCTTCTGATTTGGTTAAAGTGCATTTTCCTGGGGACTTTGTCACCCTTTTAGTATTTTAATTGCTCCATCATATACTCTTACACAGACAAAATGACAATACGAAAAAATTCACCACAAAAAAAAAGAACAAGAGGCAGTACTGAAGGCTAGGGTTCTAATCAATACAGACATTGGTAATATGTCAGATATAGAGTTCAGAATGACGATTCTCAAGGTTCTAACCGGGTTCAAAAAAGGCATGGAAGATATTAGAGAAACCCTCTCTGGAGATATAAAAGCCCTTTCTGGAGAAATAAAAGAACTAAAATCTAACCAATTTGAAATCAAAAAAGCTATTAATGAGGAACAATAAAAAATGGAGGCTCTCACTGCTAGGATAAATTTGCCAGAAGAAAGAATTAGTGATATAGAAGACCAAATGACAGAGAATAAAGAAGCCGAGTGATAGAGGGACAAACAGCTACTGGACCATGAAGGGAGAACTAGAGAGATAAGTGACACCATAAAACGAAACAACATTAGAATAATTGGGATTACAGAAGAAGAAGAAAAAGAGAGGGGCACAGAGGTGTATTGGAGAGAATTATTGGAGAGAAATTCCCTAATATGAAAAAGGGAAAAAACATCAAAATCCAGGAGGTGCTGAGGACCCCCTTCAAAATCAGCAAGAATAGGTCCACACCCCGTCACCTAAGAGTAAAATTTACGAGTCTTAGTGACAGAGAGAAAATACCGAAAGTAGCTTGGGAAAAGAAGTCTGTAACATACAATGAAAAAATATTAGATTGGCAGCAGACTTATACACAGAGACCTGGCAGGCCAGAAAGAGCTGGCCTGATATATCCAGAGCACTAAATGAAAAAAACATGCAGCCAAGAATACTATATCCAGCTAGGCTGTCATTGAAAATAGAAGGAGAGATAAAAAGCTTCTAGGACAAACAAAAGCTGAAAGAATTTGCAAACACCAAACCAGCTCTACAGGAAATATTGAAAGGGGTCCTCTAAGCAAAGAGAGAGCCCAAAAGCAGTAGATCGGAAAGGAACAGAGACAATATATAGTAACAGTCACCTTACAGGCAATACAATGGTATTAAATTCATATCTCTCAATAGTTACCCTGAATGTTAATGGGCTAAATGCCCTAAACAAAAGACACAGGATATCAGAATGGATAAAAAACAAACAAACAAACAAACAAACAAAAACCCGGTCTATATGTTGCCTACAAGAAACTCATTTTAGACCCAAAGAAACCTCCACATTTAAAATGAGGGAGTGGAAAACAATTTACCATGCTAATGGACATCAGAAGAAGCCTGGGGTGGCGATCCTTGTATCAGATCAATTAGACTTTAAGCCAAAGACTATAATAAGAGATGAGGAAGGACACTATATCATACTCAAAGGGTCTGTCCAACTATTTTAAATATCTATGTCCCTAACAAGGGAGCAGCCAACTATATAAACCAATTAATAACAAAATCAAAGAAACACATCAATAATAATACGATAATAGTAGGAGACTTTAACACTCCCCTCACTGAAATGGACAGATCATCCAAGCAAAAGATCAACAAGGAAATAAAGGCCTTAAATGACACACTGGACCAGATGGACATCACAGATATATTCAGAACATTTCATCCCAAAGCAACAGAATACACATTCTTCTCCAGTGTACATGGAATATTCTCCAGAATAGATCACATCCTGGGTCATACATCATGTCTCTATTGGTATCAAAAGATTGGGATCATTCCCTGCATATTTTCAGACCACAATGCTCTGAACCTAGAACTCAATCACAAGAGGAAATTTCGAATGAAACCAAATACATGGAGAATAAACAGCATCCTTCTAAAGAATGAATGGGCCAACCAGGAAATTAAAGAATTGAAAAAACTCATGGGAACAAAAGATAATGAAAACACAACAGTTCAAAATCTGTGGGACACAGGAAAGGCAGTCCTGAGAGGAAAATATATAGTGGTACAAGCCTTTCTCAAGAAACAAGAAAGGTCTCAAGTGCACAATCTAACCCTACAGCTAAAGGAGCTGGAAAAAGGAGAAAGAAACCCTAAACCCAGCAGGAGAAGAGAAATCATAAAGATCAGAGCAGAAATCAATGAAATAGAAACCAAAAAACAATAGAAAAAATCAATGAAACTAGGAGCTGGTTCTTTGAAAAAATTGGTAAGATTGATAAACCCCTGTCCAGACTTCTCAAAAGGAAAAGAAAAAGGACCCAAATAAATAAAATCATGAATGAAAGAGGAGAGATCACAACTAACATCAAAGAATACAGACAACTATAAGAACATACTAAGAGCAACTCAACACGAAAAAATTTGACAATCTGGAAGAGATGGATTCATTCCTAGAGACATATAAACTGCCACAACTGAACCAGGAAGAAATAGAAAACCTGAACAGACCCATAATCAGTAAGGAGATTGAAATGGTCATCAAAAATCTCCAAACAAACAAAAGCCCAGGGCCAGAAGGCTTCCCAGGGGAATTCTACCAAACATTTAAAGAAGAACTAATTCCTATTCTTCCGAAACTGTTCCAAAAATTAGAAATGGAAGGAAAACTTCCAAACTCATTTTATGAGGCCAGCATCTCCTTGATCCCAAAACCAGACAAGTTCCCATCAAAAAGAGAAATACAGACCAATATCCTTGATGAACACAGATGTGAAAATTCTCATCAAAATACTATCCAATAGTATTCAACAGTACATTAAATGTATTATTCACCATGACCAAGTGGGATTTATTCCAGGGCTTCAAGGTTGGTTCAACATCCGCAAATCAAACAATGTGATGCAACACATTAATAAAGGAAATAACAAGAACTATATAATATTCTCAATAGATGATGACAATGCTTTGACAAAGTACAGCATCCCTTCCTGATCAAAACTCTACAAAGTGTAGGGATACAGGGCACATACCTCAATATTATCAAAACCATCTATGAAAACCCACCACAAATATTCTAAATGGAGAAAAACTGAAAGCTTTTCCACTAAGGTCAGGAACAGGGCAGGGATGTCCATTATCACCACTGCTATTCAACATAGTTCTAGAAGTCCTAGCTTCAACAATCTGACAACAAAAGGAAATTAAAGGCATCCAGATCAGTGAAGAAGTCAAAGTATCACTCTTCACAGATGGTATGATACTATATGTGGAAAAACCATAAGACTCCACTCCAAAACTTCTAGAACTTGTACAGGAATTCAGAAAAGTGTCAGGATATAAAATCAATGCACAGAAATCAGTTGCATTTCTCTACACCAACAACAAGACAAAAGAAAGAGAAATTAAGCAGTCAATCCAATTTACAATTGCACCCAAAACTATAAGATACCTAGGAATAATCCTAACAAAAGAGGCTAAGAATTTCTACACAGAATACTATAAAGTACTCATGAGAGAAATTGAGGAAGACACAAAGAAGTGGAAAAATGTTCCATGCTCCTGGATTGGAAGAATAAATATTGTGAAAATGTCTATGCTACCTAAAGCAATCGACACATTTAATGCAATCCCTATCAAAATACCATTCTTTTTTTTTTCCAAAAGAAATGGAACAAATAATCCTAAAATTTATATGGAACCAGAAAAGACCTTGAATAGCCAAAGGAATATTGAAAACGAAAGTCAAAGTTGGTAGCATCAGAATTTGGGACTGTAAGTCTATTACAAAGCTGTCATCATCAAGACAGAATGGTACTGGCACAAAAACAGATACATAGAAAACTGGAACAGAATAGAGAGCCCAGAAATAGACTCTCAACTCTATGGTCAACTAATCATCGACAAAGCATGAAAGAATGTCCAATGGAAAAAAGACAGCCTCTTCAATAAATGGTGTTGGGAAAATTGGATAGCCCCATGCAGAAAATGAAATTGGTATGCTTCCTTACACCACACACGAAAACAGACTTCAAATGGATGAAGAACCTCAATGTGAGAAAGGAATCCATCAAAATCCTTGAGGAGAACACAGGCAGCAACCTCTTTTACTTCAGTAGCAACAACACCTTCCTAGGAACATCGCCAAAGGCAAGGGAATAGAGGGCAAAAATGAATTATTGGGATTTCTTCAAGATCAAAAGCTTTTGCACAGCAAAGGAAACAGCTAACAAAACCAAAAGACAACTGGCAGAATTGGAGAAGATATTTGCAAACGACATATCAGATAAAGGGCTAGTGTCCAAACTCTATAAAGAACTTAGCAAACTCAACACCCAAAGAACAAATAATCCAATCAAGAAATGGGCAGAAGACATGAACAGACATTTCTGCAAAGAAGACATCCAGATGGCCAACAGACACATGAAAAAGTGCTCCACATCATGCGGCATCAAATACAAGGCAAAACCACAATGAGATATCACCTTATACCAGTCAGAATGGCTATAATTAACAAGTCACTAAAGGACAGATCCTGGCGAGGATGCAGAGAAAGGGGAACCCTCCTCCACTGTTGGTGGGAATGTAAGCTGGTGCAACCACTCTGGAAAACAGCATGGAGGTTCCTCAAAATGTTGAAAATAGAACTACCCTATAACCCAGCAATTGCACTATTGGGTATTTACCCTTAAGATACAACGTCGTGATCCGAAGGGGCACATGCACCGGAATGTTTATAACAGCAATGTCTACAATAGCCAAACTATGGAAAAAAACTATATGTCCATCAATAGATGAATGTATAAAGAAGATGTGGTATATATAAACAATGGAATACTATGCAGCCATCAAAAGAAATGAAATCTTGCCATTTTCATCAACTTGGATGATACTAGAGGGTATCATGCTTAGTGAAATAAGTCAGTCGGAGAAAGACAACTATCATATGATCTCCCTGATTTGATGACGTGGAGATGCACCATGGGTTGTTAGGGGGGTATGAGAAGCATAAATGAAAGTAGATGGGATTGGGAGGGAGACAAACCATAAGTGACTCTTAATCTCACAAAACAAACTGAGGGTTGCTGTGTTGAGGGGGTTGGGAGAGGGGGAGTGGGGTTATGGACATTGAGAATGGTATGTGCTATGGTGAGTGCTGTGAAGTGTGTAAACCTGGCTATTCACAGACCTGTGCCCCGGGGATAAAAATACATTATATGTGTATAAAAAAATAAAAAATAAATAAAAAATTTAAAAAAATTATGCTAACATTTTCCTTCTTGGGATTTACCACCGTGCCTATACCTCCAACCCACTTCCAGAACACACTTGCCACCAGCCCCTCTGCAGAAATTCTCTTAGGGCTGTCTCCCACTGATTACGTCCAGGCAATGTGGTGAATAGCTAGGGTAGGGCTGCAGTGGCGCTGGGGGAATGTGCAGCGGGACAGAGGTCCCTGGTGTGCAGTAGCTCTGGGGGGCTATGCATGGCACCGGGAATCAAGGGCAACTCAGTGGGTCAATGGGGCAGTGATGGCATGGGGTGATAGGTGGGTTTGTGGAGCTGCCCAGGCAGGAGGTGGTGGCAGCCAGGTGATAACCCTATGGTAGGGGGGCTGGACCTGTAGGGAGGGAGCCAGGGTCACCAGAGCCAGGTGAGGGGACAACCAGGTGTTAGTGGCACAGGGAGTATTCGTGGGACCATTGTGGGGGAGCTGTGTGACACCCAAGTGGGACACCCCTGTGGCGACTGTGATGGGGATTCGGAATCTAGGCAGCAAAACCGGAAGTGAGGTGGGAACAGCCCGGAGGCAGGGGCTCAGCCGTAGCAGTAATGGGGTGGGCGTGGTGAGCGTGCCCAGAGTGCATGTCAAGGGGGTGGGGCAGCAGCAATTAGGAGGGCGTGTTGGGCGGGCCCAGATTGCACGTTAATGGGGCAGGGCAGCAGCAGTTATGCAGGTGTGGTGGGCAGGCCCATCGTGCACATCAAGGGGGTGGGCAGCAATGGTTAGGCAGGTTGGTGGGCAGGCCCATCATGCACGTCAAGTGGGCGGGGCAGCAAAGTACAGCAGAGGCCTGTGGCTCAGGGCAGCTCCAGAAGGGCGGAGGCTAAGGTAAGTGGGGCAGTATGAGAAGCACAGCAGGGTGGCAGGGGTGCATATGGTGGTAGCTGTTAGGGTCCATGAACAAAGGAATGAGACTGACACAAAGCAAAAATCAAGCAAAGCTTTATTTCACACCATGCATCAGAAACCAAACTGACCAGGTGGTGCCCAAGCCCCATGCATGAGAAATCCCCTTCCCCTCACTCGGTTGCCTCCCCGATGTCAGGCACATTACCGAACTACTACCGCCCTGAATATCTACCCCCCTCCCCGCACTTCCACCACAATGCTACTGATTGGCCCTCTTCATCTAGCTTGACCCTCCCCTACAGTAGCAATGTGGTGGAAGTGGGGGGAGGGGAAGAGGAAGCCCTAAGGGGATAGAGGTGTGTGCAGGGAGGCGGGACCAGCCGGACATCAGCGGGGCATCAATGTCAAGGCATGGTGGGCTGTGCTACCTGGGCCTGAGGAGTTGGCAGCTAGGAGATAACACTGAGGAAGGGGGTTGGGATCATGGGGGAGGGAGCAGAGGTCACCAGAGGCGGGGAAAGGAGCAGGCAGTCGTGGCACAGGGAGCGGTGGGAGCTGCGTGGCACCCAAGTGGGGCAGCCTGCAGCACCTGTGGGGGATGAGTGGAATCTACGTGGCAGCAGAGCCAGTGAGGAGGTGGGACCAGGCCCAGGCATCAGTGCAGTTAGGAGGGAATGGTGGGCAGGCCTGTTGTGCATGTCAAGGGCCTGGGGCAGAAGCAGTTAGGAGGGTGTGGTGGGTGGGCCCATCGTGTTCATCAAGGGGGTGGGGCACCGAAGCACAGCAGAGGCTGGGGACACAGAGCAACAATGTAGGGGCAGCAGTGATGGTCGTGTGGGGGGCACTGCAGGATGACAGGGGTGCATTTGGGGGAGCAGCAAGGTGGTGGCAGCATGATGTGAGCCAGGGGCCGGCAATGCGAAGCAGTAATGTACATGGCAGTGGGGAGACAACAGAGCAGGGGGAGGGTGAAGCAGCTAGGTGGTCATGGTGAGTGGAGGGGAGGGACCAGCCTGGCATCAGCCGGGTGTCAGTGTCATGGTGTTGTGGGTGAGGCTGCCAGGCTCCATGGGTGGGACAAGGTGGAAGAGAGGGTATAATACTCAGGGGGCGGGGCCATTGGGGGAGGGAGGGAGGGTGTCACCAGGCAGCAGTGGTATAGGGCAGGGGAGCTTCCTCTGGTAAGGGGAAGCTGCATGACCCGAGTTGGGCAGCCGTGTGGCATCTGGAGGAGAGGGGTGGAATATAGGCAGCAGTGTGGGGGAGAGGGGGGTTGGACCAGCCCTGAGGTGGTAGCACAGTGAAAGCTTGGCTGGCTTCCTGGACCTGCTCACAGTACATGCCAAAGAGGCGGGGAAGCAAAGCACAGCAGAGGCCAGAGGCCGGGGGCACAGGACAGAGGTGGTGCGGCAGTAAGGGGGCCTGTGGGGGGCACAGCAGGGTGGCAGTGGTGCATTTATGGGGGGGAGCAAGCGAGTAGCAGTGCGGGAGGTTGTGGACGGGCTGGGCAGCCACACTCTTGGCAGCCAGTAGGCATTGGAGTGGAGGGAGGGGAGTAGCTAGGCTGTTGTGTCACTTGGGGGTGGGCAGGACTAGCTGGGTATAAGCGAAATGTCAATGTCATGGCGCGGTGGGTCAGGCAGTGAAGCAAGAGCTTGGATTTACTGGGCTTGGTGCATGTCTACAGGGCGGGACCACTGATAGCAGCAGCAGCGGGACCTAGGGTAGCAGTGGAGAGGGAATGGTGGTTGTAAGTGGGGGAGCTGTGGAGGGGGGTGCAGCGCAGTGGGAGTGGCTCATGTTGTGGGGGCAGCCTGGTGGTACCAGTTGAGGGAAAGGTGGAGTAGGACTCGTGGTGTGGCAGCAGCAAGGCAACAGAGGTAGGGAATCAGGAAGGCTCCAGAGTGGGGGAAAGGGTAGCAGCTAGGTGGTAGTTGCAGGGAGGGGTGGGCAGGAACAGCAGGGGGGCAGCGTGGCAGGTGAGGCAGGCATGCAAGTCAACAGGGCAGGGCTGCATAGTGATGGGCTATGAAGACCAGCAGCAGTGGGACATAGGGCAAGAGTGGGACACAGGGCGGCAGCAGATCAAAAGCAGGGTGGTGGTAAGGGGCCAGTGACGGCAAGGGGCAGGGGATTGGTAGTGGGAGTGTGGGGAACCCAGCATGGTAGAAGTGCGGGGAGAGCACAGAGGGATAGTAGCAGCAATGCGGTGGGGCAGCAGTACAGTAATGAACATGGTGGTGAGTCGGGTGGGACAACACAGCTACACGGGTTCATGAGGGGTGGCTGGCAGGTGCTGGAGTGCGGAGAAGGGGAGATGGAACAAGCTGGGAAGCCGCACAGCAACTGCACAGGAAGGGCATGAAGGGCGGGTTAGGGCCTTAATGCATGTTGATGGGGCTGGACAGTGAAGGTCAGCATTTGCCTGGGGCACAGGGCAGAAGTTTAGCTGCAGCAGCGGTAGTAAGGCGGACAATATGAGGGGTGTGCTGGAGAGAGCAGGGCCACGAGGCGGGAGCACCCAGGCAGTAGCAGCATTGGGAGAAAGCTGCGATGTGTGGGGCGGCAGCAGCAGGTCAACGGGGAGGGAATCTGTAGGCACTGGAGCAGGGTTGGGGGGACGAAAGGCGGTAGCAGTTCGGGGGTGTTTGGTGGGATCATCAGGGCAAGAGCATCAGGTTAATAGCTGTGTGAGCTGGGCAGAGTCTCTGTATAGCCACAGCAGTAAGGGGACAGTATGCAGTTAAGAAATGGCAGTGGCGGGCAGTGAGGCCACAGTGACTTGAGGAAGCGGTCGGATGCCAGCAGATGGGGAGGCAAAGCAGGGAGGCAACCTGGGGAGGGATTGGCTGGGATGTGGTTGGGAGGGACCAGTGGGGCAGCAGCTGCAGGGCAATGTCACAGCATGGCTTGGGAGCAGGGCGGGGCAGTGGAGATGGGCAGGAGCAGCAGGCGACCACAGTATCAGTGGAGGTGCTGTTGTAAACACAGGCACCAGGGCAGTAGAAACACTGGAGTGCTATGCAGCAGAGTGGCAGAGTCCTATGGGGGTGCACAAGGGAGTGGTAGGTGCGCTGGGGATGGCAGAGCAGGGTATCAGTTGCAACAGGCAGGGCAGTAGGGCAGCTATGGTGAGGTTTAGTCTTTGTGGGACAAACAGGCACTGCTGTGGAGTAGCAGGGTGGAGAGTGGCAGCACTGGTGACAGCAGCCTGTCAGGAATGGGTGGTGGAAGGGACAGCGGCGGGTGTGTGGGGCGCATCAGGGTAGCAGTGGGGGGATGGCACAGTGGGGTGGCAGTGGTACTGGGTGTGGAGACAAGCCAGGCAGCAGAATCACAGGTGGGGGGGCAGTGATTTTGTAGCAGCACTATCAAATGCTTTTTCTGCATCTGTTGAGATGTTCCTGTGATGTTTTCATTCGTTTTGTGAATGTGGCACATTAGTTTGATTTGTGGGTGTTGAACCCCCATTGCATTCCTGAAATAAATCTTACTGGATCATAACTCTTCCTGCATTGTAGAATTCCGTTTGCTGATATTTGGGTGAGGATTTTTTTTAAAGATTTTATTTATTTGACAGAGAGAGATCACAAGTAGACAGAGAGACAGGCAGAGAGAAAGGGGGAAGCAGGCTCCCTGCCGAGCAGAGAGCCTGATGCGGGGCTAGATCCCAGAACCCTGGGAACAGGACCTGAGCCAAAAGCTGGGACTTTAACCTACTGATACAACCAGGCACCCTTGGGTGAGGATTTTTATGTCTATGTTCATGACAGATACTAGTCTGTCATTTTCTTGGGGCACCTTGGGAGGTTTCGATAAGGGTCATGCTGGCCTCATAAAATGAGGTGGGGTGCATTCCTTCTTGTTTTTCTGGCAGAGTTTGAGAAGGATTGATATTCGTTTTTTTCTGTGGATGATTCATAGAATTCGCTGGTGAAACCATGTGTTCCTGGACTTTTGCTTGTTGGAAGTTTTTGATTTCTTATTTAATCTCCCTACTGGTCATTGATCTGTTAAGAATTTCTGTTTCTTCAGGATTCAGTCTTGGTAGGTTGTATGTTTCTGGGAATGTATCCTTTGCTTTTGGATTATCCAGCCTGTTGGGGTGTAATTGTTCATAGTACTTTTTATGAGCCTTTGAATATCAATTGTTTCAGGGAGCATCTCTCATTTCTGATGACGAGTCCTCCTTTTATGTTACCTTGAGTCTGGCTGACACTCTGTCAGCTTTGTTCTTCTCAAAGAACCAGCTCTTTGTTGATCTGTTGATCTTCTTCTTGTTTTTTTTTTTTTAATCTTTCTGCTGTCATTTCAGTCTGTATTACACTTATTTCAGTTCTGATGTGTTCCTTCCTTTCTTCTACTAACTTTGGACTTTATTTGTTCTTTTTCTGTTCCTTGAGGTATCAAGTTAGGTTGTTTATTTGAGATGTTTCTTGTTTCTTGAGTTAGGCCTGTATCATTATAAACTTCCTTCTTAGAGCCACTTTTTTTTTTAAAGTTAGCTCTAAGGGGTGCCTGTGTGGCTCAGTCTGTTAGACATTGGCCTTTGGCTCAAGTCATGAATTTAGGGTCCTGGAATTGAGCCCTGCATCAGCTCTTTGGTCAGCATGGGGAACCACTTTTTCCCTCTTCTACTGCCTGCTGCTCCTTCCACTTTGCTCAGACTCTCTCTCTCTCCCTCTCTGTGTAAAATAAATAAATGACATCTTAAAAAAAAATAAAGTGAGCTCTATGCCCAACATGCAGTTGAAACTCAAAACCACAAGATCAGGAGTCACAGCACTCCACTGACTAATCGGATACCCCATTTTAGAACCCATTTTACCACATTCCAAAACATTTGTTTGATTGTATTATGTTTTCATTTGCCTCAAAGTATTTATGTGTACCTATTTTGGTTTGCCCATGAACCCAATTGGTTGCTCAGTAGCATGTTGTTTAGTCTTTGTGTTTGTGAATTTCCAGTTTTCTTCTTGTAATTGATTTCTAGTTCTTATGCCATTGTGGTTGGAAAAAATGGTCGATTTCATTTCGGTCATCATTTGGGAAAATTCTAGGCTTCTGGAGTTTATTTACTTGTCTTGTGGCCTCACATATGACCTATGGTGGAGAATGTTCTAGGTGCACTTGAGAGGATTGTATTCAATGTGCTGCTTTTGGATGGAGGTTTCTGTGTGTATCTGTCAAGTCCATCTAAGTATCGGGTTGTCTGAGGCTGATGTTTCCTTTGTGATCTTCTTTTTGGATGGTGTATCATTGAGAGAAGTGTGAGGTATTAAAGTTCCCTATGGTATTTGTGCTGATTTCTTCTCTTAGGTTTGTTCATACATGTTCTACATATGTAGTTGCTCCACTGTTGCGTGGGTAAATATTCATAAATATTGCATCGTCTTATTGCATTGATTCCATTATCAGTTTGTAGTGCCCTTCATTGGCTCTTGTTACAGTGTTTGGATTTTTTCTTTTTCTCCTCCATTGGACTGAAAATCAGATGATCATCTGTTATCTCTGCAGCCATGAACAAAGCACAGCCCTGTTCTAAGTCTGGTTATCTTTTTCCCCCCTCTATGAATAAACACAATGAATACTTCTTCCAGGACCATATCCTGACTCCAATAAGAGAATGTGTATAAAAGAGCTTTGTAAATAAGGAGATACTACCCAATTATGAAAATGATTATGCAACCACCAAATGTCCAGGATAAGATTTTTAAAGACATATTTATTTATTGTAGAGACAGAAAGCGAGTGCATGCACAAGCATATGCTAGAGAGGGGAGGGTCAGAGGGAGAGAGGGAATCCTCTAGCAGCGTCCCCCCTGAGTGTGGAGCCTAGTGCAGGGCTCTCTCCCAGGATGAGCCAAAATCAAGAGTCAGCCACTTAACTCACTGTGCCACCCAGGTACCACCAGAATAAGATTTTTTAATACATTTTTGAGGGCTTACACTCATAGGTATTATTCTAAGTGACCTCTATTTCTTTCAATTCTAAAAACTATTCTTAAATTAAAAATAGAAGTTATTCTAAAAGCAAATATTCATAATATACCCAGAGGTGGGGAAACAGGCAGAAAAGAGGTTAAGTATGGGCACCAGGACGGTTCAGTCATTGAAGCTTCTGCCTTTGGCTCAGGACATAACCCCAGGTTCCTGGAATCGAACCCCAGATCAGGCTCCCTGCTCAGTGGGGAGTCTTCTTCTCCCTGTCCCTCTGTCCCTCCCCTGCTTATGTACCCCCCTTCTCTGTATCTCAAATAAATTATTAAATTAAAAAGGCAAGTTACTTGCTCAGTGTCATGATAACTATTAGCACTAGATACAGTTCTGAGTGTGTGACCCTAAAGAATGTGTTCTTTCATTTTTACATTTACCAAGAAATACCTAGCCTTCAAAATACCATAGATTAAATTAGTTTCCCCTTTCTCCATACATTGAGTACCAGAAGATGCTACAATTCCAGGGCCCTGGCTGGCTGGGTTGGTGGAGTGTGTTACTCTTGAACTCCGGGTTATGAGTTTGAGCCATGTTGAGGGTACAGAATACTTTTTTTAAAATTTTATTTATTTATTTGTCAGAGAGAGAGAGAGAGATCACAAGTAGGCAGAAAGGTAGGCAGAGGCAGAGGGAGAAGGAGGCTCCCTGCCTAGCAAGGAGCCCGATATGGGACTTGATCCCAGGACGCTGGGATCATGACCTGAGCCGAAGGCAGCCGCTTAACCAACTGAGCCACTCAGGCATCCCGAGGGTACAGAATACTTAATTGAAAAAAAAAAAAAGTTGCTATTGTTGGGCTTGTTTTCTTTTTTTCCTTTTGACCCCTTCACACATTTCTCCCACCTCCAACCCCAAAATTCTGCCACCCCCCATCTCTTCTGTATGTGAGCTCATATTTTTGTTTTTGTTTTGTTTGCTTTAAAGTTTTACATGTAAGTGATTTCTAGTATTTGTCTTTCTGTCTGGCCTGTTGTACTTAGCATAATGCCTTAAAGGGTCACCATGTTGTAAATCGGAAAATTTCATGCTATATTATGACTGAGTAGGATTCCACTGTATTTATCGACCACAATTTCTTTATTCATTCATCAACGGATGGCATTTAGGTTGTTTCTTTATTTTCACTGTTGTAAATAATCCTTCAGTGTACACAGGGGTGAATATACCTTTGTGAGGGGAACCTGGGTGGCTCAGTGGGTTGAGCCTCTGCCTTCAGCTCTGGTCATGATCCCGGGGTCCTGGGATTGAACCCCGCATCAGACTCTCTGCTCAGTGGGAAGCCTGCTTCCTCTCTCTCTGCCTGTCTCTCTGCCTACTTGTGATCTCTGTTTGTCAAATGAATTTAAAAAAAGAAAAAAACATATACCTTTGCAAGTTAGTGTTTTTATTTCCTTCAGATAAATACTCAGGAAGGGAATTTCTGGCTCCTTTGGTTGTTCTGTTTCTCATTTTTTGGAGGAACTTCTCTACTGTTTTCCATAGTGACCACATCCATTTATACTCCCAGTAATGGTGCACTAGAGTTTTCCTCTACTCCACACCTTACCAAAACTTGCTATTTCCTGTGTTTTTGATAATGGCCCTTCTGACAGGTGTGAATTGGTGCCTCATTTTGGTTTGATTTGCATTTCCCTGATGATTAATGATGTTGAACATTTTTCATGTTCTTGTAGACCACCTATATGTCTTCTTTAGGAAAAATGTCTATCTGTAACACCAAGGAAGTAGACACAATCATCAGAAGCTATTATCAACAGTTATATGCCAATAAGTTAAGCAACCTAGATGAAAAGGAAAATGTCTATTTGGATCTGGTCCTCTTACATTAGATTACTTGTGGAGTTTTTGTTGTTTTTGGTGCTTTGTGTGTTTTGTTTTATCTTGCTGTTGAGTTGCATGAGTTCTTTATATTTGGAATATTAACCCCTTACTGGATATATAATTTACAAATGTTTTACCTTACGTTAACGTTTTATTTTGTTGATGGTTTCCTTTGTTGTTTGGACGTTTTATAGTTTGGTGCAGGCCCATACTTTGCTTCTTTGTTTGTTTTTACTTTGGTATCAGCTTAAAAGAACCGCTCCCAAGACCTATGTCAAGGACATTTCCAAACCCCGTGTTTCTTTGCTATAAGTTTTATAGTTCCAGGACAATTTCAAGTGTTTGACCCATTTTGAGTTAATTTTTGTGTATGGTATAAGAGAATGGTACAGTTTTGTTCTCTTACATGTGACTCTCCAGTGTTCCCAGCACCATTGATGAAAGAGACTGTTTTTCCCCCTTGTTTATTCTTGGCTCTTTTGTCATAAGGTCCCGGACCATAGATGTGTGTGTTTACTTCTGGGCTCTCTCCTGTCTTCTGGTGATGTGTGTGTCTATTGTTATGACAATGCTAGATTGTTTTGATTACTCTAGCATTGTCATTAGTCTGAAATGAACAAGTGCAATGCCTTTAGTGTGGTTCTTCTTTCTCTAGATTGCTCTGGTATTCAGAGTTTTTTGTGGCATCATACAAATTTTTAGATTCTTTGTTCTCTTTCTGTGAAAAATGTCCTTAGAATTTTTATAGGAATTGCAATGAAACTGTAGGTGGTTTAGGGAAGTATGGACATTTTACCACTATTAATTCTTCTCACCCATGAATATGCGGTGTCTTCCGGTTTATGTGTGTTACCTTCAGTTTCTTTCCTTACCGTCCTATACTTTTCATTATACAAGATTTTACCTCTCGGTGAAGTTTATTCCTGGATATTTTATTCTTCTTGATGCAACTTCAGGTGGGATGATCTTCTTAATATATTTTCTGCTGATTCGTTATTAGCGTATAGAAACATAGTGCGTTTTGGGGTAGTGATATTGTATCCTGTCACTTTCCTGAATTTAATCCTACTTTGAGCAATTTTTCCTTATGTTCTATATCATCCGCAAATATCGGCCGTTTTACTTCTTGCTTGCCAATTTTGATGCCTCTGATTATCTTCTTGCATAATTGTTCTGCCTTGGATTTTCAATATTGTGTGCAGCAAAAGTGGCAAGGAAAGATTGGTAGTGTTCCTAACTTTGTTGATATTAGAGGAAATAGTAACAGCTAAAACTTTACACTATGGCATGAGACATATTCTGTGTGGTTGTCATATATGGCATTTTTTAAAGATTTTATTTATTTACTTCAGAGAGAGAGAGATCACAAGTAGGCAGTGAGACAGAGAGGGGGGAAGCAGGCTCCCTGCTGAGCAGAAAGCCCAATGTGGCACTCGATCCTAGGACCCTGGGTTCATGACCTGAGCTTCAAGCAGAGGCTTTAACCCACTGAGCCACCCAGGTGGCCCATATGTGACCTTTTTGGTGTTGAAGTATGTTCCTGGTCTATGCACTCTGTTGAGAATTTTGATTGCAAATGGATATTAAAGTTTGTCAAACGCTTCCCTGCATCTCAAGATGATCACATCATTTTTATTCTTTATTTTGTTAATGTGCTGTATCACTTTGATCGATGTGCACCTGTAAACCATCATTGCATTCTTGCAAGATCCCACTTGATCATAGTATATGATCCTCTCAGCATGTTGGTGAACTTGAGTTTCTAGTATTTTGTTGAATATTTTTGAATCTATAGTCATCAGGGATATTGGACTGTAAGATTCTTTTCTTGGGGTGTCCTCTTTTATTTTTGTATTAGAGTAGTGTTAGCCTCAGCAAGTGAGTTTAGAATCTTTCTCTTCTGTTTTTTGGAAAAGTGGGCAAAGGACTGGTATTAATCCTTCCCTGAATGGTAGAATTTATCACAAAAGGCATCTGTTTCTGAAACTTGGTTTTGGGGGAGGGTTTAAGTTGCTGATATGATGAGTACTGGTGTTTTATGTAAATATTGAATCCCTAAAGATGAAACTGTTTCCATATCTTGGTGGTGGGATAGATGAAGGGGAATGAGAGTCATGGGGGCCCAGCACTCAGAGGGTCCATCTGCCACTACGGCTGTGCCATTCCTCTCAGATGCTGGTGGAGGATGAAGGACATGGTGGAAATACGGCAGACTGATGGCGGCAGGGTGGCGGGATTCTGGGGTCCGAGCAGGGTGATGAGACTGATGCGTGGCCCTCCTGTCCCACCAACAAGGTATCATATTGCTACTGCCTGGCCAACAGTAATTCCAGCACATTCACCACTGTAGAAATGGGTGACATGGTGAGGCAATTCATGGCCACCGAGCTGGCCCCAGAGTCAGCACACAACTTCAGCCTGATGACCAAGATGAAGCAGGGCTGGGGGAGCCCCTAGAGGCCACTTTCATCACCACTGAGAAGCGAGGTAAGCCCAGAGGCCCAGGTCCACTTTCCTAGTGACACGGGGAGGACAGTTGGGCCCAACTGGGAGCCACAAACTGCTGTGTCCACGGCTTCCTGGGGCAGGGCTTGCAGGGTAGTGTGTCTACACAACCTGATATTTATCAGGCAGGCAGGTATGTCCCTGGAGAGGAGATTGTGTAACTGGATCAGGGTGGCTCTGAGTCACCATGTTGGAGGGAGTCTCCCTGAAGCCAGGTGCTTTTCTCTGATCTTCAAAACCACATGACCACCTGAGCCAGGGGTTCCAAAACACGTTTCCTACCAAGCAATCTTAGAGAGATTTGTCTTTATGGATACCGCTTCTGTTCCAAGCACAGTTGAGGTGCTTATTGTTCACTGTTGTGATTTCTCCACACCAAATCCTGGGGGACAAAGTGCTGTGAGGCCCATTTCTACAGAAGATGTGGCGCACAGACATCTCCAGTTATTTACCAGGGACAAAGCTGTTCAGGCAGTGATGTGGACAATCTCCACAGACACTGGGCTCCCTGTTGCAACAGCAATATGCTGTGGGTTCCCATCTCAGTGAATCCCTGATATGCCGTTCAGTATCATCCTGGGATCTGCCTCTGGGGGTTCCCTTCCCAGGGCCATCCCAACTACTCTAGGCCCATTTTATGCCATCTGACCTTGTAGGGACCACAGAGGTTCCAGCCTAGGTCTGAGTCAGGAAAGAGCAGGTGCGATCTGGAAGGCAGAGCAGCCAATGAACCCCCAATAGGAGGTTGGGTGGCTTTCAAGGCAGCGTGGTGCCTTCCAGTTTCTATGCTGCAACCAGCCCACATGTATAGTTCCCTTAGAGTTCTGGCTTCAGAATATGTGGCTCAGGGACTGTATCCCTGTTCTCTCCACATCCAGGGAGCAGAATGTGCTTTGGCTCTGCTGATGTCACAGGGTAGCACACGGGTAGTAGCTTGACCCGGCCTATCTGAAGAGTGATGTTGAGGGGAATATATGGTTCATTTCCCTCCTGTGCTCTTGAACAGAGAGCCCCACCCATACCCCAGAGGAATTTCACTTGACTTTGGAGCAAAACCAAACAACAAAATTAAAGGATCCATGATACATTTGGGCCCATTTACCTGCAGAGGTACTCTTGGTCTGTGGCTTGTTCATCAATGTCAGAGCAGAGATCTGACTGGAATACAAGTAGGCTGACAGACACGCCTACTGCAGAGTATCTGGAAATGTTGCCACCCTGGCAGAAACACATTTGCTCACTACTCAAGTGTTATTTGTGCTGTTGTGCTGAATCCTCCCCTAACCAACCTGCTGAATCCGCCTCCTCTTCTTACCATGAGAGGCTGAGTGAAATGCAATGCCTGGAGTGTAGATTATGTTAGCTTCTCTATACATATGTCCCTAGGGGTTATTTGGCCCAGTGAGAAGGGGTTTGGGGAGCAGGTATTTGGGGCTGACATGCCTCGCTTCAGAGGTGTCCCCTGAGGTTGAGCAGGAAGGTACAGCCTACAGTCCTATCTGGCACCTGGGCCCACGTTGGTCACCACATTGGCTGGGTTGAGGGGAGCAGAGTGCCAGCCAGCCAGAGTCTGTGACTCCTCAACTGCCTGTTGACAGCCTGAGCCCAGGGCTCGGGGCACCAGAGCAGAGCCAGAGTCACAGATCCCGGGTAGACGCTAATAGGAAAGGACTAGAGCCAGGGAGGGAGGCAAGCAGGCTCAGGCAGCCGCATCAGCCAGCCAGGTTACTGGGGGGTTGAAGCCTGGCTTTGCTCTGTGCCATATTAGAAGTTTGGCATGTCTCAGGACCAAAAGCACACAGTGGGAAGTCTGCCATCACCAGAACCCTGAAGTAGACGTGGCGGTGTGGAGCACACTCAGTCACCTGAGTGCTGTGGGTATGTCTCCTCATCCAATCTCCTTTCAAATGCCTAGGTCAACACCTGGGCGTTGGACAGAGGACAGCTAGCTAGGGTACAGGAGTACTTTCTGAGGAGACTGGCAGGTGGAATGCTGCCCCGTGGCTGGGGGGATAGAGACCAAAATAGCCCACTAAGCACTAAGTCTCAGGCTCTGTGCAAGGGGCTTCTTTTTTTTTAATATTTCTTTTCAGCATAAGAGTATTCATTGCTTTTGCTCCACACCCAGTGCTCCATGCAATACGTGCCCTCCCTATTAACCACCACCAGGTTCCTCAACTCCCACCCCCCCGCCCCTTCAAAACCCTCAAGTTGTTTTTCAGAGTCCATAGTCTCTCATGGTTCATCTCCCCTTCCATTTTCCCTCAACTCCCTTCTCCTCTCCATCTCTCCACATCCTCCATGTTATTTGTTGTGGTCCACAAATAAGTGGAAGCATATGATCATTGACTCTCTCTGCTTGACTTATTTCACTCAGCATATTCTCTTCCAGTCCCGTCCATGTTGCTACAAAACTTGGGTACTCTTCCTTTCTGATGAAGAGATAATACTCCAGCGTGTATATAGACCACATCTTCCTTATCCATTCGTCCCTTGAAGGACATATTGGTTCTTTCCACATTTTGTTGACCGTGGCCATTGCTGCTATAAACATTGTGGTACAGATGGCCCTTCTTTTCACTACATCTGTATCATTGGGTTTAATACCCAGTACTGCGATTGCAGGGTTATAGGGAAGCTCTACTTTTAATGTCTTGAGGAATCTCCACACTGTTCTCCAAAGTGGCTGCACCAACTTGCATTCCCATCAACAGTGTAAGAGGGTTCCCCTTTCTCCACATCCACTCCAACACATGTTGTTTCCGGTCTTGCTAATTTTGGCCATTCTAACTGGTGTAAGGTGGTATCTCAATGTGGTTTTTAATTTGAATCTCCCTGATGGCTAGTGATGATGAACATTATTTCATGTGTCTGGTAGCCATTTGTATGTCTTCATTGGAGAAGTGTCTGTTCATATCTTCTGCCCATTTTTTGATATGATTATCTGTTTTTTGTGTGTTGAGTTTGAGGAGTTCTTTATAGATCCTGGATATCAACCTTTTTTCTCTACTGTCAATTGCAAAAAGCAGAATTTCAGATCAATATCACTGATGAATATGGATGCTAAGATCTCAACAAGATCCTAGCAAACAGGTTCCAACAACACATTAAAGAAATTATCCACTATGACCAGGTGGGATTCATCCCTGGGTTACAAGGATGGTTCAACATTCACAAATCAATCAATGTGAGAGAACAAATCAATAAGAGAAGTGAGAAGAACCACATGGTCCTCTCAATTGATGCAGAAAAAACATTTGACAAAATCAAGCATCCGTTACTGATTAAAAGTCTTCAAAGTATAGCGATACAGGGAACATTCCTGAACTCCATAGAATCTATCTATGAAAGACCCACAGCAAATATATTTCTCAATGGGAAAAAGCTTGCAGTCTTCCTGTTGAGATCAGGAACACAAGGATTCCCACTTTCACCACTCTTGTTCAACATAGTATTAGAAGTCCTAGCAAGAGCAATCAGAAAACAAAGAGAAATAAAATGTATCCAAATTGTCAATGAAGAAGTCAAACTCTCTCTCTTTGCAGGTGACATTATTCGTTATATGGAAAACCCAAAGACTCCACCCCCCAAACTACTAGAACTCATACAGCAATTCAGTAACATGGCAGGATACAAAGTCAGTGTACAGAAATAAGTGGCTTTCTTATACACTAACAATGAAAATACAGAAAGGGAAATTAGAGAATCAATTCCATTTACTACAGCACCAAGAACCATAAGATATCTTGGAATACATCTAACTGAAAAGGTAAAGGATCTGTACTCAAGGAACTACAGAACACTCATGAAAGTTATTGAAGAAGACACAAAAGGATGGAAGACCATTCCATGCTCTTGGACTGGAAGACTAAACATTCTTATAATGTGCAAGGGGATTCGTGGAAGCACCACAGAAGAGGAACCCCATCTGCATGTCCCTGCAGCTCTGCTCCCCCTTCACAGACCTTAGATGGGTGCAAGGGGGGAGAAAGTGTGGGAAGGAGTATATTTCCTCCTTCCAACCCTATGCGGGTTACCTTCTTCCAAAGAGATCCGTTGAGAACATGAAACACAGAGGCCGAGCAGTCTGGTGGACACCAGGAAAGGGTGTGCTGTGCAACCAGGGTAGAAAGGGCTAGACCTGCCTGACCATGGTGGATGCAAAGAGGGCACTGAACACGTTTGTGGGACTTGGGCAAGGTGGTGGGCTGCAGGGCTTTGCCATCATCCAGGAAGCCTCCATGAATACTGTGGCAAATCCTTTACAACCACTCTGGTTTTCACCTTGGGAGAAATTTCTAGAAGTAGAACCCTTAGCTCAGAAGACATGAGCGTGTTTGGCTTGGAGATATGGAAACTCATAGACACGCCATCCCCTGGGACCAGGGTGCAGGTCTTGTGGCCTCTCTGATTCCATGGTAATGTTGTGCCTTCTATGTTCAATGAAAATATATCTCATTAAGCATGTGTCCGCAGATCTTTCATCCCCACTTTGCTGTTACATACCTGTGACTGTACATGGTAATGTGTCTTGTGGGGTCTTAGTGTCCGATCATGAAAATTATCAAACTCAGCTGTGTAAAGATTTCCAGAACTCGTTGATAAGCTGCATTCAAGCTGAACAAGAATTAATAAGGGGGGACTGGGTGAATTGAGGAACATGAGTCTACCTTTGTGACTCTTGTTTGAAATATTGCTGGTTCTTTAATGTTTCTTCTTCCAGGTTGAGGGAAACTGTATCTGAAAATATCCATGATCTACAGAAATGTGATGAAATATGTCTGTGTGATCAAATGTGAGCATTTAAATTCCCCCCCTCCCTGAATCCTTCATCATTCAGAAGCTCTCAGGGAGAATTTCTTCCAAGGTACTTAGGATTATTGGTGTAAGTTCAGCACAAGTGCCTTTTTCTTGTAACAGGGCAGTGCTGGAAACAGCGGTTATTTTACCAAGAGATTGAGTGAAATGTCCAATTTGAGAGTGACATGTATAGACTCATATAATGACCAGACAATTTTCAGGAATTAAGGTTGACTTTGTGGAACCCCTTGGCAATAGCGGCTTGACACCTTGATGACACAGTGCCCAGTAGCCTTGCCAGATGAGTAGGGAATGTTACTTGATGGCAGGTATAGGAACCCCAGGATATGTGGGGAACCATGAGAAGAGAAATCCACCCAAATCAACAAGTATTGCAGTCAAGTCTGATGGGAGTATGGTGCTTGGCTTTGGCCTAGACACACTACTGAAAGTTCATTCTAGCAATCCTTCATGAAAATTTCCAGCACAGTTTCAAAATCTTTATGGCATGGTCCGTCACAATGCCTGCCAGGCTTAGTTAGAATAGATGCTTAGAAACCAAGTGTTCTTGCGACTGTCTTCTTGCATCTAAGAAACCATCCCAAATCTGTTGAACTGAAATCCATCACCCATGTTGACTGGCACCTGCTGCCACCACCACCATACATTTCTGTGTGATACAATGGGTCCTGTGAAGCTCTGAATCTATTTAGTTCACAATCAGGTTTGGGTACCTCACTTTGGAGGCTGGCAGTGTTTTCTGATTGAGAAAATCCTATCAGAACTATACCCCAAATTGTCCCAGAATCCTCTAGAAGCTGGTTGTTGGAGAGCTTACCTTTGGGTCAGTAGCATAGTCGCTGGTTAGGAGTGAAACAACAGTCTCCAAGGTAAAGGTTATATTCATATTGGGTGGTGATTAGTTTTTTTTTTTTTTCTTAATTTCTTTTTTTGAGTTTCAAGGTTCATGAGAAGCATGTCTTAGAAAGGAATGACAAGGGGCTCATTTCAGCCAAATAGAGTTGTGAAAAAAGAAAGGAAGCAAGAATAACAGAGCACCTCACATAGAGTAGAAAAGATACTGAGGAGGTAGAGTATATGCACATTTCCTATGGGAATTCCATGTCATTGGAGTTACGGCGTACATATATGAGAATGTGTGTCAAAGGCGAAAGAAGATTCAAGGAGAAGTAAGCAACCCGAGGATGGTCATGCAAAATGCAGTTGAAATAGGGTTTATACAGATTTTCTGTTTTGGTTCTGGGAGCAGCAGGAATTTTATTTAGACTCTTAACGCTAGTTGCAAATGGTGATTGACCTCTGGGCCATCTCCTGGCCCACATCCTCCTGCTTGGGTCTGCCTAGATATTATGGAACTCCCGGTAGCCTATTGACCATGCACATATTATTTGAAGGCCTGCCACCAGCAATGCTAACTCTCACAAATTTCCGGTTCCTGTGGTTTTGGCTTCTTTGAGCTTGTGCTCTCTGCTGGAATGGAGGGGCATGCTTTCAGTTTTTTGTGACATTGTGTCTTCCTGATTGTGGGTCCTGAGACCTCAACTCTCCCTGTTTTTACAGGCGGTGCTTCAAGGCTCAATGGACTTGGCCTCCTTTGCAGCATCCAATGTGTCTGACCTCTTCGGTGTAGATTCAAGAGCAACATTACAGGAGTGTGACCCCTGTCGTCTCCCTGGTGGATGTGCATCACAGTGGTAAGTTGTCTTGGGTCTTGTCACTAGTTGCCAATGATGATTGATGTCTGGGTCACCTTTGTCCTACACATTCCTCCTTTAGTCTGGCATAGACATCATGGAACTCCTGGTAGCCAAGTTTGGAAGGGGAGGTACAGAGGGAGAGAGAGACCTGTAATCAAGCTCCACATGCAGTGCAGAGCATGACACATGTCAGGGGCTCGATCTGACAACCCTGACATCATTACCTGAGCCAAAATCAAGAGTTGGTCCTTTAACTAAACGAACCATATAGGCATTCCTGGATGTGCTTTGTGTTTATGGAAGGCAGAGTACATACCCCCTCCTGTTCTATAATCTTCTAAATTGGGGACTATTTCCATATCAGCAGTGGTCTTACACCTTCTCAGGCCAAGAGATAAGTAGCTATTCTTGGTGCTGGAGAAAAGCAGTTGGCTACAAAATTCTCATAGTGGGGGAGGTAGCTCTCACTGCCTGACTCTGAACAGTACAGATTTATTCCTGTCTTAATACACAAAGTTCCTCCGAAACAGCACCTTTGTAAAAGATGAAATTAATTTGCAAGCCCCTGGGTGGCACAGTTGGTTAAGCATCTGCCTTTGACTGAAGTCAGGATCCCTGGATCCTGGGGCATCAGGCCCTGCATTGGGCACCCTTCTCAATGTGAAGCCTACTTCCTCTCCCTCTTCACCCCGGCCTGAATCCAACTGTTCTTGATCCCTCTCTAGCTCTCTTGTTCTCAAATAAGTAAAGGAATTCAAGTATTTCTAAGTAAGAAATTAATTTGTAAGTCTAATTTATGAGGGTAATATTTGTAGGATTAAGGATACATGAGAGGTAGATCACACACCATGTGTTTGTTGAATCTTGTTGCCATTCATCCTTATGATCTACATACATTGATAGATTAATATTTTTGTGAACATATATCAATCACCTTGTGTTCTGATATTCTGAGTTAACCCTCCAATTGATGTTCTCATAGATCACAGGCAGTGTATTTACGTGTCAGACTTCCTACCTAGAGACAGTACCAATGTCAATTGTGAGACCCAGTAAAGGAAAGTCCCCCATTTTTACTTGGCACACTGTGCACGGTTGTGAGACAATGCCTGTTTGGTGATACTGACATTTATGCAAGTATTGATGGATAAGAGCAGATGTGCTTTATTTCTAGCTATTGGTTACTGGAATAGTTCATTCAACATCCCTCAGATCATTACTGAGTTGTATATGTTTGCAGTGAAAAATTGTCAGTGTCTGATTTTGTATCTCAATGTCACCCTAAGAAATTTCTTGGGAGGTATTTGTCCAGTGAATTTCTGATGTGAGTGTCCAGGGAGGAATTTCCCCCCATTGCACTGGGATCAGTGTTTCCTCACTGTGAGCGTGTCATTGCTGGCTAAGGAATAAGGGATAACTGAGCACATTCCTTTCCTCATCACACAAGGAGGATCTTCTTGTGCACAAATCCTCCCAGGTCCTTCACGTGTTGGCTCCGTGAGGAATGGAATTCCCACATGGATTTCATCAGCATTCAGCAGCAGCAATGATGCAGGGGGTCCCAGGAGGTCCCTGCATCTTCACTTGCGAGTGAGGGATGACACGCACTCTGAGATGGTAGTGGGAGCTCAGGCCTGAGCCCCAGTTGAAGCTTCTCCCACCAAGACACAGTGCTAGTGGTTCTTCTCATGTGAGTTCTCTGGTGTTGGGAAAGGAATCACATATGGCAGAAGGCTCTGCCTCAGTGATGGAAGAAAAGGGGTTTGTACTGTGTGATTTCTGTGGTGGCAAGAAAGGTGGGAGCTCTGGGTAAAGGCAGGACCCCAGTGATGACAGACACAGGTTTCTCTGCTCTGAGTTGTCTGGTGTCTCCAAATATGAGAGCTGTATATAATGGCTCTTCCACGTTGACCACATTTTTTTGGGTTCCCGCTGGTGTGGATCCTCAGATGCTGGCTAAGGGTGTTCCTGGGCTAAATGCTTTCCCTTGAAGATGGCATTCAACCAGTTTCTGTCTGTGGGAATTGCCCATGGCCTCAAAGGAATGCGTGTTGCTATGAGCTCTTGTAAAGCAATACCAGCACATGGCTTCTACCCCGTGTGAGCTCCTGGGCATGTATAAGAGCAGAGCTCTCTAAATGAAGTGTCTCCCACCTTCTTTATATCCCTAAGGTGCATCTCCTGTGGTTTTGCTGTGTACAGACGTGAGCAATGCCATGGAATTGTTTCCTCCATGCGTATTATGTCTATTTTCCTCAGAAGGGCGAGTTCTCTCGTGTCTCCTGAGGTTAGAGCCCCGAATAAAGGCTTTTTCACACTGGAGAGGTGTGTGTGGTGTGATACAGGATGAATGAGCTCTGATGTCATTTGCACCAGGGACACATGGCTGAAGGCTCTTCCACATTGTGTGTAAATACAAGGTTTGTCTTCCTAGGACAGAACACACATGGAGTGAGGTGAGGGATGTGAGAAATCTCCCTCCTGTGTCCCAGCATTGGCTGGGTTCCTGTACAGTGTGAACCCTCTGCTAATGGCCAGAACAGGAGGGGCTGTGGAAGGATTGCTCACACATGTTCCTCCCTTCCTGACTCAACGTACAAATTCCAGCCCCTTCCTTCATGAATAGTCTCTGTGTCTACCTCTGCAAGCCACTAGTAGTTGGGTGTGGTGTTACTTTCCGGAATTCAGATAGATCTTTCTACATGGTAGCCTCACACCCACATCAACTGCTGAGTAAATTTTAGATGTTTAAGTTTCAAAGACTATACTGGTGAGTTGTGTTGAAGCCAGTGACTTTTACAGACACTCAGGCGATTTCAGTCCATTTGACCCCTTTCAGCCAAGAAATGAAACTATTCATATTTCTGGTGGGGACAGCCCATATGCTCAGTGTCTTGGAAGACAGGAGATTGTGGTGAATGCTTAGCATACCCCATGTCCAGCTGTAGTGTGGAAGACCAGGGTTCATGACCGTGAAGCTTACTGTTGACTTGTAGAATAACAGATCATTGAGTTGAACCTATGTGGATATCACTTCATCCTTTATAACAGGGAATGTATTGCCATGAGCTCTTGGGTCTTCTACACAAAGAATGAGTCACTGGACACTACATGAAAAGTACTAAAGTACTGTATGGGGACTAACATAACAGAACAAAAGAAAGAAAGATGGGAAGGGAGAAAGGAATACAAAGAACAAAAAGATAATGAAGGGAAGGAAGGAAAGAAGGGTTTGAGAAAAAGGGAGAAGAGAAACTGGTAGAGAGGCACTAGGGGAAAGAAAAATTTTGAAAGTTGTGAGACAATCGTCTGAGAGTTAAGATTTGAACTTGATGACAAAGGAAAGAAATGGAGTCCTCTACTCAGGAGTAGAAACCTGGTATAGTGTATTGGTGATGAGAACCTATTGACCAGATAAACATGTTAGAAAAAGAAAGTGAGGATGGGATGCTGGGGAGTTTAAGATGGACAAACTCAAAAACTCAGGACTGAAAGAGGTGCCATGTGACGGTTTCATCCCAAGAATCACAGAAGTGTCCCGACCTCAGAGGACACAGAATGTGCAGTGGGTTAGGTGGATGGAGTCGGAAGAGTTGACAGAAATGGGACCGTGTTGTAGGGTCGTTTCCACAGGAGCCCTACAAGAGACAGGACTGATATAGGAAAGACGTTAGAGTTCAAGGCCAATGGTCAAGAAAGAAGTCTTGAGATGGCTTTGCTGGCAAAAGGTGATTTTTATTAAAGCACAGGGACATGACTCGTGGGTAGAAAGGATTGCTATGCTGGGGTTGTGACAGGAGGAGGACTCTCTAGGATAGTGTTGGGGGAGGTGAGGCAAAAGGGGGGTTTTGCAAGAATGTTGCAGTAGGACAGAGGACACACAGGATAAAGGAGGCTTTGCTCTTGTTACATGAAGGTCGTTTTTCCTTCTAGGAAGGCATTAATAGAAAGGTAGTTGGGAGCTTTCTGGAGGAATGTTAGCTTCTTCCTCTCACAGGTCCTTCTCAAGGGACTGCAGGTTTGGGAATAAACTCTGTTTTTTTGACATTTCCTTCTGCCTCAGCCTCCCTCAGTGTTATGGAGGCGAGGGGGATGTTAGGGCCTCAAGAAACAGAGTGACGGGTCTCTGGAAGTTAGCTAGCCTATTGACAAGCAAGCCTCTTTCTTGGCAATCACTACGACATTTGTAAACTGAGGGAGACTCAGGTATTGCAGTGTTTTGATCTTTATTTGTGAAGAATCTTTTTTTTTCCTTTCGTTGGCTTTAGGGCAGCCAGAGTGCCTGAGGAATATCACCCATGTCACATGTTGTGGAGGGGAGGTGTGGCGTGCCAACTTCTGCTTTGTCCTTAGCTAGCCTTCTCCACTGTCCTCATGTCCTCCTGAACAGTTTAGACCATTCAGTCATTAACGTTGTTGAAGGAGGATGGTCTCATCGTCTGTATCTTCTTCCTCGTGAATAGGGGCATAAAAATGTCCCTACTTGTGGGACAAAACTGGTCACTTGGGTGCCTCCATGTGTAAGGGTTGTGAATTGCAGAGAACACGGAGCACAGGGGAGAACTTCTGTTTGGATTTTCCAGAGTAGACAGGACCATCTCTCCTCTGGAAGTTACTGCAGTGAAGGATTTCTGGCACCACCCAGGGAATTTTACAGGTCCTGGGCTCTTGTTTTTTGGGAGGTTTTTGATCACTGCTTCAATATCATTACTAATATCAGTCTATTCAGGTTATCAATTTTTTCCTGGTTCAATTCTGGAAGTTTATAGTTTTCCAGGAATGTATCCATTTCATCCAGGTTGCTTAACTTATTGACATATAACTGCTGATATTAATTTCTGGTGATTGTTTCTATTTCCTTCGTGTTAGTTGTGATCTCTCCCCTTTCAGTCATAATTTTATTAATTTGGGCCTTCTTTTCTTTTGGATTAGATTGGATGATGGTTTATTGATCTTATTGATTCTTTGAAAAAAAAAACAGCTTCTAGTTTCATTGATGAATTCTACTGTATCTCTAGTTTCTATCTCATTGATCTCTGCTCTAATCTTGATTATTTCCTTTCTTCTGTGTGGAGTTGGATTAATTTGTTTCTTATTCTCCTATTCTTTAAGATATAGAGACAGCTGGTGTATTCTGGATTTTTCAATTTTTTTGAGGGAGGCTTGGATGGCTCTGTATTTCCCCCTAACTGCCTTTGCTGTATCCCATAGGTTTTGGACTGAAGTGTCTTCATTCTCATTGCTTTCCATGAATTGTTTAAGTTCTTCTTTGATTTTCTGGTTGATCCAAGCATTCTTAAGCAAGGTGGTCTTTAGCTTACAGGTGTTTGAACTCCTTCCAAACTTTTCCTTGTGGTTGAGCTCCACTTTCAAAGCAATGTGATCTGAGAATATGCAGGCAATAATGTCAATCTTTCGGTATCAATTGAGCCCTGATTTGTGACCCAGCATGTGGTCTATTCTGGAGAAGGTTCCATGTGCACTTGAGAATGAGTATTCTGTTGTTTTAGGGTGGAATGTTCTGTATATATCTATGAGTTCCATCTGATCCAATGTGTCATTCAATGCTCTTGTTTCTTTAGTGATATTCTGCTTGGATGATCTTCTTATTACTGAGAGTGGCAATTTAAGATCTCCTACTATTAATGTATTCATATCAGTATGGCTCTTTACCTTGATTAACAGTTTATGTTAACAGTCTTATTAACATAACAGTCTTATTGATAACAGTCTTATGTTGTGGGCTGCTCCCATATTGGGGGCATAAATATTTACAATTTTTAGAACTTATTGGTGGGTAGTCCGTTTAAAAATGATGTAGTGTCAGTGGAGACAAGATGGACGGGAAGTATGAGGAGTTGTTTCAACCTGTACACTAAGGTGAGCTGATTACCTACCAAGGAATTCTGATCACCCATGAAATCAACCTGAGATCGGAATTATAGACGTCTGGATCTCTACGGGGGCAGAAAATGCCAAAGGGCAGGTAAAGCAGAGTGGGAACATTGGACTGATATCGGAAGATAAACAAAAGGGGGAGGGAGCCACGAGAAGGGACCCATTGGAAAGTAATACCCCAATACTAGAGTGTCCTGAATCTGGGGACCAGCATTCACTTGGATTCTGGTTGAAAGCACTCAAAAAGAGCAAAGGATTGCAGGGGGAATTGTAGGAATCAGGGCAGTTAGGGACAGGGGCTTAAGTCCCCAGATCCAGGATAGCCACCCCTGGCGCTGAGACAGAGAAAGTGCAGCAGAGTAGCCAGATCTTGGTCCATGAGCCACCAGCATGCCTGAGAGCGCATCAGGTCCCATGAGGTGCTGGGAGCCTCACCAGCTGGCAGAAGCACAGCCTTTTCAAACTCTCCACGTGAGCACCATGCTGTGCTATCAGAGCCTGGCGCTCTTGGAGCTGGAAAGTCCAGGCACTCCCTGCCTGGGCAGTCGGGAAAATCTCAGTGTGTGATCGCTGCTTGGAACCTCTCTGGCAGTCCTGAGCTGCCCAGACAGCCACCACTGTCTTGGTTTTGGGTATAAGCAGGAGTTCCTGTGTCCCCAGGGACCGCCACTTGGAACGTACTCTGCCAGTGGCCGAGAAGGAACTTATGTGCTCTGCAGCACCCAGAGGGGAAGAGACTGAGGATTCTCTCTGAGAGGGAGGTCGGAGTGCAGTTTGCTTCCCTCTAAACCTCCACAAACCATCAAAAGCTGTTAAGATGAGAGAGAGAAACAAACAAACAAACAAACAAACAAACATAAAAACCTCAAGAGAACAAAAGCCTGAAAATCCAGTTTCCTCGGAGCCCACCCCCTTGATGGGGGCAGGAGGATTTACTCAAGGAACATCGCCTGAAAACCCACATGGTAGACCCCTCCCGCAGAAAACCAACAAGGAAAAAAACGGGAAAAAAAAGACGACAAGAGAACAACCACCATACTTCATAGATACAACTTTTATTTTTAATTCATTCCCATTATTCTGGTTCATTTTATATATATAATATATATATGTGTATATATTTATATATAAATATTTATTTATGATATATAATATATTATATAAATCATATAATATGATATATAATATATATTAATATATAATATATATCATATAAATATATAGATGATATATATACAATATATATCTCATATATATATATATTTGTTTTAACCTATTTACCATCACAGTGAGAAGTCCAGTATATCAAATTCCATAATAACCTTTTAACCTGAACTTTTTGATACATATACCATTGTTTTTCTTTTGCTTTTCTATTTTTTAAATTTTTTAATGTTTAGTTTAGTTTGGTTTATTCTTTTCTTATTTTTAATTTTTTTAATTTTTTAATATTCATTTAGTATTAAACGTCAAGGAAATCCACTTTCCCCAATCAATGTTACCTCAATAGGTAAACCAATTTTTTAAAGATATTTAATTTATTTATTTGACAGACAGAGACCACAATTAGGCAGAGAAGCAGGCAGAGAGAGAGGAAGAAGCAGGCTCCATTCTGAGCAGAGAGCCCGATGCAGGGCTCGATCCCAGGACCCTGGGATCATGACCTGAGCCAAAGGCAGAGGCTTAACCCACTGACCCACCCAGGAGCCCCTATAGGTAAACCAATTTTTAATCGACCTTTATCTTAGGAAAGTTGAGTCCTTTAACAAAGATATCAAGATACATCCAGGAAGAATTAAAATAAACTTCCTCTTCCACACTGAGAATTTATAACCACTCTCCCATCTTTTTCTTCCACCAGTGTTTCTGTGTATTTGTGTTTGTCCTGATAGTATATAAACCTTATACTTGGGGTTCTTTCTGACAAGGTTCTTTTTGTTGTTGTTTTTTTTTGTTTTGTTTTTAAATTTATATTTTTTATCGTCATCTATTTTCTCAGTCTTTTGTTTGTCTGTTTTTGTTTGTATACTTCATAAATCTTATATCGGGGCCCATTTGGACTGAGCTTTCTCTTTTATCTTCCCTTTTTTCGTGTCTCTCTCTCTCTTTTTCTTATTCTTCTCTTTTTTCTCTCATTTGGGTGGGGACTCCTGATTGCTCAGAAGTGTTCCAGGGTGCACCTTGACTGCACCATGGTCAATACATCAAGCTACATCCATTCAGCCATCACTCAACAAAATGACTAGGAGGAGGAAAGCCCAACAGAAGAAAAATTCAGAGGATGGGTCTTCTGCAACAGAGCTAATGGTTATCAACATAGACAATATGTCAGAAAAGGAATTCAGGCTAATTATCCAGACAATAGCTAGGTTGGAGAAAGCCATGGATGACCAAACAGAATAGATTAGGGCAGATGATGATGTTCACAATGTTAGGGCAGAACTGAAAGCCACCAAGGATGATGTTCACTGTGCTCTCAGTGTGTTATAATCTAACCTAAATTCTCTAAAAGCTAGGATAACTGAGACAGAAGATAGAGCTAGTGATCTGGAGGACAAACAGATAGAGAGAAAGGATCAGGAGGAAGCCTGGAACAAACAGCTTAGAAGCCATGAAAACAGTGTCAGAGAAATAAATGATGCCATGAGAAGTTCCAACGTCAGAATTATTGGAATCCCTGAAGGGGAGGAGAAAGAAAGAAGTCTAGAAGATATAGTGGAATGAATTCTCCTTGAAAATTTTCCAAATCTCACGAATGGAACCAGCGTTCATGTACTAGAGGCAGAACGGTCCCTCACCAAGATTATAGAATCTCAAAAGTCCTTGAGACACCTAATAGCAAGAATGAAGAATTATAATTGTAGATAGACCCACTTAAAGGCAGCTAGGACAAAGAAGCTCCTTATGTACAGAGGAAAGCCCATCAGAATAACATCAGACCTGTCCACAGAAACCTGGCAAGCCAGAAGGACTGACAAGATATATTCAGGGCACTAAATTAGAAGAATGTGCAGCCAAGAATATTTTATCCAGCAAGACTGACATTTAAAATGGATTGAGAGATAAAGAGTTTCCAAGACTGGCAAGGCTTAAAAGTGTATGTGATCACCAAGCTGACACTGCAGGAAATATTAAGGTGGGTTCTATTAAAGAGGAATGTCATTGAACAGAAATATAGAGACAATCTATAGAAAGAAATATTTCAAAGGTAACACATTGTCAATAAAACGTATCTATCAATAATCAATCTCAATGTGAATGGCCTAAATTCTCCCATAAAACGACACAGGGTTGCAGATTGAATAAAATGACAGGACCCATCCATATGCTGTCTACAAGAGACCTATTTTGAGCGTAAGGATACACCCATTCAGAAAGTGAAGGGATGGAGAAGCATTTTCCATGCCAATGGGCCTCAAAAGAAGGTCAGATTAATGATTCTCATATCAGATAAATTAGATTTTAAACTAAAGACTGCAGTCACAAATACAGAAGGACACTACATCATTCTTAAAGGGACTATGGAACAAGATGATCTAACAATTGTAAATATCTATGATCCCAATATGGGGGGAGCCAATTACATAAGCAAACTATTAATCAAGATAAAGAGTCATATTGATTTGAATACATTAATAGTAGGAGATCTTAACATGCTTCTCTCAGTATTAGGCAGATCAACCAAGCAGGAAATCAATAAAGAAACCAGATCATTGAATGACACATTGGACCAGATTGACCTCATATATATATTCCAAACATTCCACCCTAAAATAACAGAATACTCATTCTTCTCAAGTGAACATGGAACCTTCTCCAGAATAGACCACATACCGGGTCACAAAGGAGGACTCAACCATTACCAAAAGACTGATATTATTCCCTGCATATTCTCTGATCACAATGCTTAGAAACTGGAGCTCAATCACAAGGAAAAATTTGGAAGGAATTCAAACAACTGGAAGCTAAATACCAGGATCAACCAAGAAATCAAAGAAGAATTTAACAATTCATGGAAAGCAATGAGAATGAAGACACATCGGTCCAAAACTTTTGGGATACAGCAAAGGATGTCCTAAGGGGGAAATATATAGCCACCCAAGCCTCTCTCAAAAAAAATTGAAAAATCCAGAGTACACCAGCTGTCTCTACACCTTAAAAAACTGGAGAATCAACAACAAATCAAAGGAACTCCACACATAAGAAGGGAAATAATCAAGATTAGAGCAGAGATCAATGAGGTAGAAACTAGAGATACAGTAGAACATATCAAAAAAGTAGAAGCTGGTTATTTAAACGAAACAATAAGATTGATAAACCATTGCCACACTAATCCAAAAGAAAAGAGAGAAAGCTCAAATTAATAAAATTATGAATGAAAAGGCAGAGATAACAACTAACACCAAGGAAGTAGAAACAATCATCAGAAGTTATCATCAAGAGTTATATGCAAATATGTTAAGCAACCTAGATGAAATGGATGCAGTCCTGGAAAACTATAAACTCCCAATATCGAACCAGGAAGAAATTAACAACCTGAATAGAACTATATATAGTAAAGAGATTGAGGCAATGATCAAAAATCTCCCTAAAAACAAGATCCCAGGACCTTATGGATTCCGTGGGGAATTCTACCAAACTTTCAAAGAAAAAATTACACCTATTCTCCTGAAGCTGTTTCAAAAAATTGAAGCAGAAGGAAAGCTTCCAAACTCTTTTTATGAAGCTAGCATTACCCTAATCCCCAATCCAGGCAAAGACAGTACCTAAAAGGAGAATTTCAGACCAATTTCACTGATGAATATGGACGCTAAGATTCTCAACAATATCCTAGCAAACAGGATCCAACACCACATTATAAAGTTTATCCACGATGACCAGGTGGGATTCATCCCTGGGTTGCAAGGTTGGTTCAACATTCGCAAATAAATCAATGTGAGAACAAATCAAGAAGAGAAGAGAGGAGAACCACATGGTCCTTTCAATTGATGCAGAAAAAGCATTTGACAAAATCAAGCATCCGTTCCTGGTTAAAAGGCTTCAAAGTATAGGGATACAGGGAACATTCATGAATTCCATAAAATCTATCTATGAAAGACCCACAGCAAATATCATCCTAAATGGGAAAAAGCTCACAGCCTTCCTGTTGAGATCAGGAACACAAAAAGGATGCCTGCTCTCAATACTCTTGTTCAACATAGTATTAGAAGTCCTAGCAACAGCAATCAGACAACAAAGAGAAATAAAAGTATCCAAATTGGCAATGAAGAATTCAAATTCTCTCTTTTTGCAGATGACATAATTCTTTATATGAAATCCCCCAAAGACTCTACCCCCAAACACTAGAACTCATAGAGCAATTCAGTAAAGTGTCAGGATACAAAGGCAATGTACAGAAATCAGTGGCTTCCTTATACACTAACAATGAAAATATAGAAAGGGAAATTAGAGATCGATTCCATTTACGACAGCACCAAGAACCATAATATACCTGGGAATAAACCTAATCAAAGAGGTAAAGTATCTGTACTCGAGGAAATACAGAACACTCATGAAAGAAATTGAAGAAGACACAAAAAGATGGAAAAGCATTCCATGCTCTTTGATCAGAATTATAAATATTGTTAAAATGTGTATACTGCCTAGAGTAATCTATACTTTTAATTCCATTCTGATCAAAATTCCACTGGTATTTTTCAAAGAGCTGGATCAAATAATCCTAAAGTTTGTATGGAATTAGAAGAGACCCCGAATTACTAAAGAAATGTTGAAAAAGAAAAAGAAAACTGGCGGCATCATGTTACCTGATGTAAAGCGATACTACAAAGCTGTGATCACCAAGACAGCATGGTACTGGCAAAAAAACAGACACATAGGCCAGTGGAACAGAGGAGAGAGCCCAGATATGGATCCTCAACTGTATGGTCAAATAATATTTGACAAAACCGGAAAAAATATACAGTGGAAGAAAGACAGTCTCTTCAATAAATGGCGCTGGGAAAATTGGACAGCTATACATAGAAGAATGATATCTGACCATTCTCTTACACCATACACAAAGATAAACTCGAAATGGATAAAAGACCTCAATGTGAGTCAGCAATCCATCAGAATCCTACAGGAGATCATAGGCAGTAACCACTTTGATATCAGCCACAGCCACTTCTGTCAGGATATGTCTCCTAAGGCAAAGGAAACAAAACTGAAAATGAATTTTTGGGACTTCATCAAGATCAAAATCTTCTGCACAGCAAAGGAAACAGTCAATGAAACAACGAGGCTGCCCACGGAATGGGAGAAGATATTTGCAAATGACAGTACAGACAAAAGGTTGATATCCAGGATCTATAAAGAACTCCTCAAACTCAACACACACAAAACAGATAATCATATCAAAAAATGGGCAGAAGACATGAACAGACACTTATCCAATGAAGACATAGAAATGGCTATCAGACACATGAAAAAATGTTCATCATCACTAGCCATCAGGGAGATTCAAATTAAAACCACATTGAGATATCACCTTACACCATTTCGAATGGCCAAAATTAGTAAGACTGGCAACAATATGTGTTGGAGAGGATGTGGAGTAATGGGAACCCTCTTACCCTGTTGGTGGGAATGCAAGTTGGTGCAGCCACTTTGGAGAACAGTGTGGAGATTCCTCAAGACATTAAAAATAGAGCTTCCCTATGATCCTGCAATTGCACTGCTGGGTATTTACCCCAAGGATAAAGATGTAGTAAAAAGAAGGGCCATCTGTACCCCAATGCTTTCAGCAGCAATGGCCATGATCACCAAACTGTGGAAAGAACCAAGATGCTCTTCAACGGATGAATGGATAAGGAAGATGTGGTCCATATACACTATGGAGCATTACACCTCAAGCAGAAAGGATGAATACCCAACTTTTGGAGCACCATGGACGAGACTGGAAGAGATCATGCTAAGTGAAATAAGTCAAGCAGAGAGAGTCAAGAATCATATTGTTTCACTTATTTGTGGAGCATAACAAATAACATGGAGGACATAGGGAGATGGAGAGGAGAAGGGAGTGAGGGAAATTTGAAGGGGAGGTGAACCATGAGAGACTATGGACTCTGAAAAACAACCGTAGGGTTTTGAAGGAGTGGGGGGTGTTAGTTTGTTCAATCCAGGTGGTTGGTATTAAGGAGGACGTATTGCATGCAGCACTGGGTGGGGTGCAAAAAAAATGAATACTGTCACACTGAAAAGAAATTAAAAAAAAAAGATTGATGTAATGTCCTTTTAAAAAAATGTATTTATTTATTTTTTTTATAAACATGTAATATATTTTTATCCCCAGGGGTACAGGTCTGTGAATCGCCAGTTTACACACTTCACAGCAGTCACCATAGCACACAGCCTCCCAAATGTCCATAACCTCACCCCCTTCTCCCAACCCCCCTCCCTCATCAACCCTCAGTTTGTTTTGTAAGATTAAGAGTCACTTATGGTTTGTCTCCCTCCCAATCCCATCTCGTTTCATTTATTCTTCTCATACCTCCCTAAAAACACATGTTGCATCTCCACGTCCTCAAATCAGGAAGATCATATGATAGTTGTCTTTCTCTGATGGACTTATTTCACTAAGCATGATACCCTCTAGTTCCATCCACGTGGTCCCAAATGGGAAGTTTTCATTTCCTTTGATGGCTGCATAGTATTCCGTTGTGTATATATATACCACACCTTCTTTATCCATTCATCTGTTGATGGACATCTAGGTTCTTTCCATAGTTTGTCTATTGTAGGCATTGCTGCTATGAACATTCGGGTGCACGTGCCCCTTCAGATTACTACGTTTGTATCTTTAGGGTTAATACCCAGTAGTGCAATTGCTGCATCATAGGGTAGTTCTATTTTTAACATTTTGAGAAAACTCCATGCTGTTTTCCAGAGTGGTGTCACCAGCTTGCATTCCCACCAATAGTGTAGGAGGGTTCCCCTTTCTCCGCATCCTCGCCAGCATCTGTCCTTTCCTGTCTTGTTAATTTTAGCCATTCTGACTGGTGTGAGGTGATATTTCATTGTGGTTTTGATTTGTATTTCCCTGATGCCGAGTGATGTGGAGCACTTTTTCATATGTCTGTTGGCCATCTGGATGTCTTCTTTGCAGAAATGTCTGTTCATGTCTTTTGCCCATTTCTTTTTTTTTTTCCATTTTATTTATTTTTTCAGCGTAACAGTATTCATTCTTTTTGCACAACACCCAGTGCTCCATGCAAAACGTGCCCTCCCCATTACCCACCACCTGTTCCCCCAACCTCCCACCCCTGACCCTTCAAAACCCTCAGGTTGTTTTTCAGAGTCCATAGTCTCTTATGGTTCGCCTCCCCTCCCCAATGTCCATAGCCCGCTCCCCCTCTCCCAATCCCACCTCCCCCCAGCAACCCCCAGTTTGTTTTGTGAGATTAAGAGTCATTTATGGTTTGTCTCCCTCCCAATCCCATCTTGTTTCATTTATTCTTCTCCTATCCCCCTACCCCCCCATGTTGCTTCTCCATGTCCTCATATCAGGGAGATCATATGATAGTTGTCTTTCTCCGATTGACTTATATCACTAAGCATGATACCCTCTAGTTCCATCCACGTCGTCGCAAATGGCAAGATTTCATTTTTTTGATGGCTGCATAGTATTCCATTGTGTATATATACCACTTCTTCTTTATCCATTCATCTGTTGATGGACATCTAGGTTCTTTCCATAGTCTGGCTATTGTAGACATTGCTGCTATAAACATTCGGGTACACGTGCCCCTTCGGATCACTATGTTTGTATCTTTAGGGTAAATACCCAGTAGTGCAATTGCTGGGTCATAGGGTAGTTCTATTTTCAACATTTTGAGGAACCTCCATGCTGTTTTCCAGAGTGGTTGGACCAGCTTGCATTCCCACCAACAGTGGAGGAGTGTTCCCCTTTCTCCACATCCTCTCCAGCATCTGTCATTTCCTGACTTGTTCATTTTAGCCATTCTGACTGGTGTGAGGTGATATCTCATTGTGGTTTTGATTTGTATTTCCCTGATGCCGAGTGACGTGGAGCACTTTTTCATGTGTCTGTTGGCCATCTGGATGTCTTCTTTGCAGAAATGTCTGTTCATGTCCTCTGCCCATTTCTTGATTGGATTGTTTGTTCTTTGGGTGTTGAGTTTGCTAAGTTCCTTATAGATTTTGGATACTAGCCCTTTATCTGATATGTCGTTTGCAAATATCTTCTCCCATTCTGTCAGCTGTCTTTTGGTTTTGTTAACTGTTTCCTTTGCTGTGCAAAAGCTTTTGATCTTGATGAAATCCCAATAGTTCATTTTGCCCTTGCTTCCCTTGCCTTTGCCGTTGTTCCTAGGAAGATGTTGCTGCGGCTGAGGTCGAAGAGGTTGCTGCCTGCATTCTCCTCAAGGATTTTGATGGATTCCTTTCTCACATTGAGGTCCTTCATCCATTTGGAGTCTATTTTCGTGTGTGGTGTAAGGAAGTGGTCCAATTTCATTTTTCTGCATGTGGCTGTCCAATTTTCCCAGCACCATTTATTGAAGAGGCTGTCTTTTTTCCATTGGACATTCTTTCCTGCTTTGTCGAAGATGAGTTGGCCATAGAGTTGAGGGTCGATTTCTGGGCTCTCTATTCTGTTCCACTGATCTATGTGTCTGTTTTTGTGCCAGTACCATGCTGTCTTGATGATGACAGCTTTGTAATAGAGCTTGAAGTCCGGAATTGTGATGCCACCCACTTTGGCTTTGTTCTTCAATATTCCTTTGGCTATTCGAGGTCTTTTCTGGTTCCATATAAATTTTAGGATTATTTGTTCCATTTCTTTGAAAAAAATGGATGGTATTTTGATAGGGATTGCATTAAATGTGTAGATTGCTTTAGGTAGCATAGACATTTTCACAATATTTATTCTTCCAATCCAGGAGCATGGAACATTTTCCCATTTTTTTTGTGTCTTCCTCAATTTCTTTCATGAGTACTTTATAATTTTCTGTGTATAGATTCTTAGTCTCTTTGGTTAGGTTTATTCCTAGGTATCTTATAGTTTTGAGTACAATTGTGAATGGGATTGACTCCTTAATTTCTCTTTCTTCAGTCTTGTTGTTGGTGTACAGAAATGCAACTGATTTCTGTGCATTGATTTTATATCCTGACACTTTACTGAATTCCTGTACAAGTTCTAGCAGTTTTGGAGTGGAGTCTTTTGGGTTTTCCACATATAGTATCATATCATCTGCGAAGAGTGATAGTTTGACTTCTTCTTTACCAATTTGGATGCCTTTAATTTCTTTTTGTTGTCTGATTGCTGAGGCTAGGACTTCTAGTACTATGTTGAATAGCAGTGGTGATAATGGACATCCCTGCCGTGTTCCTGACCTTAATGGAAAAGCTTTCAGTTTTTCTCCATTGAGAATGATATTTGCGGTAGGTTTTTCATAGATGGCTTTGATAATATTGAGGTATGTGCCCTCTATCCCTACACTTTGAAGAGTTTTGATCAGGAAGGCATGCTGTACTTTGTCAAATGCTTTTTCAGCATCTATTGAGAGTATCATATGGTTCTTGTTCTTTCTTTTATTAATGTGTTCTATCACATTGATTGATTTGCGGATGTTGAACCAACCCTGCAGCCCTGGAATAAATCCCACTTGATCGTGGTGAATAATCCTTTTAATGTACTGTTGAATCCTATTGGCTAGTATTTTGGCGAGAATTTTTGCGTCTGTGTTCATCAAGGATATTGGTCTGTAGTTCTCTTTTTTGGTGGGATCCTTGTCTGGTTTTGGGATCAAGGTGATGCTGGCCTCATAGAATGAGTTTGGAAGTTTTCCTTCCATTTCTATTTTTTGGAACAGTTTCAGGAGAATAGGAATGAGTTCTTCTTTAAATGTTTGGTAGAATTCCCCTGGGAAGCCATCTGGCCCTGGGCTTTTGTTTGTTTGGAGATTTTTGATGACTGTTTCAATCTCCTTACTGGTTATGGCCCTGTTCAGGTTTCTTTTGCCCATTTCTTGATTGGATTGTTTGTTCTTTGGGTGTTGAGTTTGCTAAGTTTTTTATAGATTTTGGACACTAGCCCTTTATCTGATATGTCGTTTGCCAATATCTTCTCCCATTCTCTCAGTTGTCTTTTGGTTTTGTTAACTGTTTTCTTTGCACTGCAAAAGATTTTGATCTTGGTGAAATCCCAATAGTTCATTTTTGCCCTTGCTTCCCTTGCATTTGGCGATGTACCTAGGAAGACGTTGTTGCGACTGAGGTTAGTTGTGATCTCTCCTCTTTCATTCATGATTTTATTTATTTGGGTCCTTTCTCTTTTCTTTTTGATAAGTCTGGCCAAGGGGTTTATCAATCTTATTAATTCTTTAAAAGAACCAGCTCCTAGTTTCATGGATTTGTTCTATTGTTTTTTGTTTGTTTGTTTGTTTTTTGTTTTGTTTTGTTTTGTTTTTGTGGTTTCTATTTCATTGATTTCTGCTCTGATCTTTATGATTTCTCTTCTCCTGCTAGGTTTAGGGTTTCTTTCTTCTTCTTTCTCCAGCTCATTTGAGTGTAGGTTTAGGTTGTGTATTTGAGACCTTTCTTGTTTCTTGAGAAAGGCTTGTACCGCTATATATTTTCCTCTCAGGACAGCCTTCCCTGTGTCCCACAGATTTTGAACCATTTGTTTTTTTTTTTTTTTTTTTTTTCATTTTCATTTGTTTCCAAGAATTTTTTCATTTCCTCTTTAATTTCCTGGTTGACCCATTAATTCTTAGGAGGATGCTGTTTAGTATCCATGTATTTGGGTTCTTTCCAAATTTCCTCTTGCGATTGAGTTCTAGGTTCAGAACATTGTGGTCTGAAAATATGCAGGGAATGATCCCAATCTTTTGATACCAGTAGAGACCTGATTTATGACCCAGGATGTGATATATTCTGGAGAATGTTTTATGTGCACTAGAGAGGAATGTGCATTCTGTTGCTTTGGTATGAAATGTTCTGAATATATCTTTGATGTCCATATTGTCCAGTGTGTCATTTAAGGCCTTTATTTCCTTGTTGATCTTTTGTTTGGATGATCTGTCCAGTTCAGTGAGGGTAGTGTTAAAGTCCCAAACAATTATTGTATTATTGTTGATGTGTTTCTTTGATTTTATTATCAATTGGTTTATATAGTTGGTTGCTCCCATGTTAGGGGCATAGATATTTAAAATTGTTAGATCTTCTTCTTGGACAGACACTTTGAGTATGATAGTGTGTCCTTCCTCATCTCTTATTATAGTCTTTGGCCCAAAATCTAATTGATCTTATACAAGGATTGCCATCCCACGTTTCTTCTGATGTCCATTAGCATGGTAAATTGTTTTCCACTCCCTCACTTTAATTCGGAAGGTGTCTTCGGGTCTAAAATGAGTTTCTTGTAGGCAACATACTGATGGGTTTTGTTTTTTTATCCATTTTGATACCCTGTGTCTTTTGATTGTGGCATTTAACCCATTAACATTCAGGATAACCATTAAGAGATAAGAGAATTTTTGCCACCCTATTGCCTGTAAGGTGACTATTAACCGTATATTGTCTCTGTTTCTTTTGATCTACCACTTTTAGGCTCTCTTTTTGCTTAGAGATTTTTGCTTAGAGATCACTATTCCTTGTAGAGCTGGTTTGGTGTTTGCAAATTTTTTCAGTTTTTGTTTGTCCTGGAAGCTTTTTATCTCTCTTTCTATTTTCTTTATATATATTTCAAAGATTTTTATTTATTTATTTGACAGAGAGAGATCACAAGTAGGCAGAGAGAGAGAGAGGAAGGAAGCAGGCTCCCTGCTGAGCAGAGAGCCCAACACGGTGCTCGATCCCAGGACCCTGGGTTCATGACCTGAGCCGGAGGCAGTGGCTTTAACCCACTGAGCCACCCAGGTGCCCCTCTCCTTCTATTTTCAATGATAGCCTAGCTGGATAGAGTATTCTTGGCTGCATGTTTTTCTCATTTAGTGCTCTGAATATATCATGCCAGTTCGTTCTGGCCTGCCAGTCCTCTGTGGATAAGTCCGCTGCCAATCCAATATTTTTACCATTATATGTTACAGACTTCTTTTCCCAGGCTGATTTCAGGATTTTCTCTTTTTCACTAAGACTTGTTAATTTTACTCTTAGGTGATGGGGTGTGGACCTATTCTTGTTGATTTTGAAGGGGGTTCTCTGCACCTCCTGGATTTTGATGCTTGTTCCCTTTGCCATATTAGGGAAATTCACTCCAATAATTCTCTCCAATATACCTACTGCTCCCCTCTCTCTTTCTTCTTCTTCTGGAATTCCAATTATTCTAATGTTGTTTCGTGTTATGGTGTCACTTATCTCTCGAATTCTCCCCTCGTGGTACTGTAGCTGTTTGTCCCTCTTTCGCTCAGCTTCTTTATTCTCTGCCATTTGGTCTTCTATATCACTAATTCTTTCTTCTGCTTCATTATTCTAGCAGTAAGAGCCTCCATTTTTATTGCACCTCATTAATAGCTTTTTTAATTTCAACTTGGTTAGATTTTTGTTCTTTTATTTCTCCATAAAGTGCTCTTATATCTCCAGAGAGGTTTTCTCTAATATCTTCCATGGTTTTTTTGAGCTTGGCTAGAACCTTGAGAATCGTCATTCTGAACTCTAGATCTGACATATTACCAATGTCTGTATTGATTAGGTCCCTAGGCTTTGGTACTGCCTCTTGTTCTTTTTTTTTGGGGGGGGTGAGTTGTTCCACCTTGTCATTTTGTCCAGATAAGAGTATATGAAAGAGCAAATAAAATACTAAAAGGGTGGCAAAGTCCCCAAGAAAATGTGCTTTAATCAAATCAGATACCGCAAATTGTGGGATGGAGAAATGGGATACAAAGTAGTTCAGAAAAAAATATTAAAAAAAGAAATCAAATAAAGAAAAAATATAATAAAGAAATATGTATATATATTAGATAAACTATTTAAAAAACGTTAAAAAAGAAAAGGGTAAAAGTTAAAAAAATAGCAGAAGAAAAAAAATAGAATTAAAAAAATTAAATTAACCACAAGACTAAAGAATCATGGGGAGAAAGCCATGAGTTCTGTGGTTTGCTTTATTCTCTTCTGGAATTCTGCTGCTTTCCCTGGTAGGTGAACTTTGTCTTGCCTGGATTTCTTGTTGATCTTAGGGGGAGGGGCCTGTTGTAGTGATTCTCAAGTGCCTTTCCCTGAGGCAGAATTGCACCGCCCTTACCAGGGCTAAATATTCTGCTGGGTTTCACTTTCTGGAGCTTATGTTCCCTGAATGCTTTCCGTAGAGTTCTGGAGGACGGGAATGAAAATGGCGGCCTCCCAGTCTCCAGCCTGGAGGAGCCAAGAACTCAGGGCTCCACTCCTCAGTGCGCCCTCAGAGAATAGCACCCAATCACTTCTGTCTCCCTGGCCTCTGGCTGCTCTCTGAGCTCGCCCAGTCTGTGATTGGTTCAAGGTAACTCCGAGCTGAGAGATCACTCCTTGGCTCTGTCTCTGTAGCTGGCTTCCCCGTTCTAATACCTGCAAGCTCTGTGACACTCAGACACCCCTGATCCTTCTGTGACCCTGCAGGACCTGGGGCCATGCTAACCCCACGTGGGCTTCACCCAGGTTTAGCCTCTGGAATGATGTCCCTCAGTGGAGCAGACTTTTAAAAGTCCTGATTTATTGCTCTGTGGCTCTGCCACTTGGTGTGAGCCTGCCCCTCCCTCCACGGTCTATCTTCCCATCACTTTGGATTCACTTCTCTGCCAGTCCTACCTTTCAGAAAGTGGTTAGTTTTCTGTTTCTAGAATTGCTCTTCTTCTCTTTGATCTCCCATTGGAATTGTAGGTGTTTGCAATGGTTTGATAAGCTATCTGATCTCCTGCTACCTCATGTAGTGTCAGCCTGCTACTTCTCCACCATCTTGACCGAGTTTTCCCACACTACACATTTAAAGACATCCTAGATGCCCTATTCCTAATCCTAGTACTCATAATACTAGTACTATTCTCATCTGACATACTAGGGTCCCCTGACTACTACATCCCTGTCAACCCACATAACACACCACCCCATAACAAACCCGAATGATATTTCCTATTTGCATATGCAATCCTATGAACCATTCCTAATAAACTAGGAGGAGGACTAGCCCTAGTCTTCTCCATTCTATTCCTAGACATTATTCCAGTATTACATTCTTCAAAACAACAAGGTATGATATTCCACCCACTAAGCCAATGCCTATTTTGATTAGTAGTTGCTGACCTCCTTACCTTAACATGAATTGGTGGTCAAACAGTAGAACACCCTTTCATCACCATTGGTCAATTAGCCTCAATCATTTACTCCACAATCCTCCTAATTCTAATAACAACAATCAGCATTATTGAGAAGAACTTATTAAAATGAATAGTCTTTGCAGTATATTAATTACTTTGGTCTTATAAACCAAAAATGGAGAACTCCATCTCCCTAAGACTCAAGGAAGAAGTAATAGTGCCACCATCAGCACCCAAACCTGACATTCTAACTGAACTATTCCCTGATTTCCTCATCCCATTATTTCAATTCATATATTTAAAAACCTACTGTGCTTCCCCAGGATGTATTTTCCCCCACCCCTATGTATATCATGCATTAATGGTTTGCCCCATGCATATAAGCATGTACATACTATGATTGATTTTACATATGTGAACCTCACCTAGACCATGAACTTGATCACCAGGCCTTGAGAAACCATCAATCCTTGCACGATGTGTACCTCTTCTTGCTCCAGGCCCATCGAATGTGGGGGTTTCTACAGTGAAACTATACTTGCATCTGGTTCTTACTTCAGGGCCATGATAGTCCTCAATCCCATCCTACTAACCCTCAAATGGGACATCTCAATGGACTAATGACTAAGCAGCCCATGATCACACATAACTGTGGTGTCATGCATTTGATATATATATTTTTTTTAATTTTTAGGAGGGGTACTGGTATCACTCAGCTATGGCTGTAAAGACCTCATCGCATTCAAATAACTTGTAGTTGGGCTGAATCATCATCATTTATCTGCATTGCACAACCATAGGTGCAATTCAGTCAATGGTTACAGGACATACACACTACACACGTACACACGTACGCATATTGAACAGATAGAAACTAGCTAAATCAAACCCCCTTTACCCTCTGTAACTTCAAAAGTATACAAACACTTAAAATTGTCCTCCCAAACCCCAAAAACAGAACTAAGCACATGCAACATATATAAGAAACCACTTATACTGATATTCCATAATACTAATAATTAAATTACAGTGCCTAAACACCTTAACATTAACTAATCTAATCCTACACCCTTTAATGTAGCTTATTAAATAGAGCAAGGCACTGAAAATGCCTAGAAGAGTCATTAGACTCCATAAACGTAAAGGTTTGGTCCTAGCCTTCCTATTGATTATTAATAGAATTACACATGCAAGTCTCTACATCCCAGTGAAAATGCCCTCTATATCCCTAAACTGATATCAAGCACACAAAATAAGCAGGTATCAAGCACACAAAATAAGTAGCTCATAACACCTAGCCCAAATAGTCCCCAACGGGATGCAGCAGTGACAAAAATTAAGCCATGAATGAAAGTTTGACTAGGTCATGTTAACATTAAGAGTTGCTAAATTTCATGCCAGCCATCGCGGTCATACGATTAACCCAAAGTAATAGGCCCACAGCGTAAAACATGTTAAGGACTACATCTCACTAAATTTAAAGTTTAACCAAGCCATAAAAAGATACTGTTAACATAATATATACCATGAAAGTGACTTTATTATTTTCAATCCTCGATAGCTGAGACCCAAACTGGGATTAGATATGCCACAATGCTCAGCCCTAAAGATAAATAATTTGTACAACAAAATTATCTGCCAGAGAACTACTAGCAACAGCTTACAACTCAAAGGACTTGGCAGTGCTTTGCATTTACTAGAGGAGCCTGTTCTATAATCGGTAAACCCCGATAAACCTCATCACTTCGAGGTAACTCAATCTATATACTGCCATGTTCAGAAAATCCTCAAAAGGAAGAAAAGTAAGCATAATAATTATACATTTAAAAGTTATGTCAAGGTGTAACCCGTGAAGTGGGGAGAAATGGGCTACATTTTCTAATCAAGAATATGCTCATGAATGTTTTTATGAAAAGTAAAAACGAAAGGCGGATTTAGTAGTAAATTAAGAAGAGAGAGCTTAATTGAATAGGGCCATGAAGCATGCACACACCGCCGGTCACCCTTCTCAAGCAATATACCCAAACACTACATAATGCAGACTAAACAAATGCAAGAGGAGATAAGTCATAACAAGGTAAGCATACTGGAAAGAGCTTGGATAAATCAAAGTGTAGCTTAATTAAAGCATCTCGCCTAAACCCAGAAGGTTTCATACACCAATGACCACATTGAACCAAAAGTACCCCAAGAAACCACTAACTCAACTACTACAATAAGCCTCTAGTCAAAAAATTCAATTACGTCATATATAGTATAGGAGATAGAAATTTTACTAGGAGCTATAGAGAAAGAAACAGATAGAAATTTTACTAAGAGCTAGAGAGAAAGAAACATAAGGGAATGATGGAAGAAAGTTTAAAATAATAAACAGCAAAGATCACCCCTTATACCTTTTGCATAATGAGCTAGCTAGAATAATTTAGTGAACAGATCTTAAGCTAACTCCCCCAAAACGAGATGAGCTACCTATGAACAAACCACAGGGATAAACTCACCTATTTTGCAAAATAGTGAGAAGATTTATAGGTAGAGGTGAAAAGTCTAACGAGCCTGGTGATAGCTGGTTGCCCAGAATAGAATCCCAGTTCAACATTAAATTTACCCAACAAATCCCAAAATTATAATGTAAATTTAAAATATAATCTAAAAAGATACATCTTTTTAGAATAAGGATACAACCTTACTTCTAGAGTAAAGTTAAATAAAACCACAGTAGGCCTAAGAGCAGCCACCAATTAAGAAAGCGTTCAAACTCAACAACCCAACCCTCTGAATTCCAAAAATCTTAAAACAACTCCTAACATACTTCTGGGCTAATCTATTTAATAATAGAAGCGATAATGCTACTATGAGTAACAAGAAACATTTCTCCTTGCATAAGCTTATAACAGTCAACAAATAACCACTGATAGTTAACATGATAAAAATAAACTACTAATAAAACACTTATCAAACCTATTGTTAGCCCAACACAGGTATGCAACAAGGAAAGATTAAAAGAAGTAAAAGTAACTCGTCAAACACAAACCCCACCTGTTTACCAGAAACATCACCTCCAGCATGCCCAGTATTGGAGGTATTGCCTGCCCAGTGACACTAATTAAACGGCCGTGGTATCCTGGCCATGCAAAAGTAGCGTAATCATTTGTTCTCTAAATAAGGACTTGTATGAATGGCCACACGAGGGTTTAAGTCTCTTAATTTCCAATAAGTGAAATTGACCTTCCCTTGAAGAGGAGGGAATAAACTATTAAGACGAGAAGACCCTATGGAGCTTCAATTAACTAATCCATAATAAGTCTATTTATTCACCAATTAAGCATAAGACAATCTTATTAATGGATTAACAATTTAGGTTGGTGTGACCTCAGAGAATAAAATAACCTCTGAGTGATACAAATATAGACAAACCAGTCGAAATATAGTGTCATTTATTGATCCAAGAAATTTGATCAATGGAACAAGTTACCCTAGGTATAACAGCACAATCTATTTGAGAGTCCATATCAACAATAGGGTTTACAACCTCGATGTTGGATCAGGACATCTCAATGGTGCAGCAGCTACTAAAGTTTCATTTGTTCAACAATTAAAGTCCTACTATAGGGGTGGGCCAGTCCGGCTAGAGGAGATGACCAATCAGTGGGGAATGCATAAATTGACTGAGGTGACTTGCAATCCCATTGGCCACCTGTGTGTGGGCTGGGCTCAACCACCTCTATAAAGGCTGGTCTGTGAGGCTGCAAGTGGTGGGGTAGTAGCAGAAGGAGTTAGGGTAGCTGGTAGGAGGAGCCATTGGGAGCCATTAGGGTAGTGGTAGTGTCAGGGTTGTGGAGAGCAACAGCGCCCTTTTCATCGCTGGGAGTGGACTCGCCGCTCGAGTAGCGGCGCTGTCACTAGATGGCCGGGGAGCAGCCTCATCTGCAGCGGCGTCACCGGGAGCATCTTTGACAGGAGCAGCATTGGCAACAGAGCTGCCGGGAGCGGCTTTGTTAGGAGCGGCATTGCTGGGGCCTCGCTGCACTGAGCAGTGTTGCCTCTGCGAGTGGCCTCATCAGGAGTGGCCTCTTCTGCAGTAGCGCCACCGTCAGAAGCCAGTGGTGCAGCCTCGTCTGGAGCGGCATTTCTGGAAGCCTCATCTGCCGCAGCCTCGCCACCCTGAGCAGCAGTGCCGCTGGGGGTGGTCTCATCGGGAGTGGCCTGTGGTACAGTGAGGGTGAGACAGGGAGCTTCCAGGAGGGACTCCAAGGCAAGGAGGTGGTGGCCCCCAGCAAGGCTCAGGCACCTACCGCTCAGTTTGATTTCTAATGCATGGGGCTTGGACACCTATCGGTCAGTTTCATTTCTAATGCATGGCACGAAATAAAGCTTTGCTTGATTTTTGCTTGGTGTCAGTCTCGTTCCTTTGATCACGGACCCTAACATTGGGGGCTTGTCCGGGATCAAACGATGAGAACTGAGCCAGCATCAGAATTTCTGCGAAAAGCCTCTATTGAGATCTTGTGTGTCTTTCTGGTTGCGGAGCTCCAGGGTATAGCCCACAGGGGACAAGCTGGACGCAGCCATGCTCCCCAAGGCTGGAGTGGATGCGGGGATGCCCCATCCCTCTGCTGGTAGATCGACAGGGGGTTCAAGTCCCCCTGGGCAGTCGAGGGGTTTGAGTCCCCCTAGGTGTATGGGGGGTTTGAATCCCCCTAGGCGGTTGGGGGGTTCGAGTCCCCCTGGGCGTACAGGGGGTTCGAGTCCCCCTAGACAGTCAGAGTGCTTGAGTCCTCCTAGGTGTACGGGGGGTTGGAGTCCCCCTAGGCAGTTGGGGGTTTCGAGTCCCCCTAGACTTATGGGGGGTTCGAATCCCCCTAGGTGGTCAGGGGGTAAAGAAATCCCCCACCAGTGGCAGGTTCTGGGTAAGAATCGTTGGGCCTGCCGTTGTCTGCCTGGTTCTTTTGTTTTCTGTTGTGTAGTTTATTGTGTTTGCAGGGGACCAAGAAAGTTCCCACCAGCAGCAGGCTCTGGATAGTGATCGCTGGGCCTGTGGATGTCTCAGCCTTGTTTTTTTATTGTCTGTTGTGTTTTTTTGTATTTGGAGAAATGGGACAAGCAGGGAGTAAGGGATCTGTGACTCCCCTATGTCTTCTTCTTGAATATTTCAAGGATTTCCAAGGTAAAGCATTCAGTCAGGTGACAAGGTTTACCTGGCAAAACTAAAAACACTCTGTCAATTAGAGTGGCCCACTTTCTCCACAGGGTGGCCGCCAGAAGGAACATTTGCCTTGGCTCAGATCTATTCTACCCTGAGTGAGGTCTTTGATCTGCATTGAGACCAAATACCATACATTGTGGCCTGGCGATATCTGATAGAAGAGCTACCGTCATGGCTCAAGTCCCACCTATCACTGCTAATGAAACCATCTCTCTACCTCTAAGGCAGGTCAGAGCACCAAAACCAGAACAGACAGATGAGGGTGAGCCAAGTAAGAAGACGGTCTTACCTCCATCCGATGTGGAGGATGTGGAATCCCCCCCCCCATTTATCTGTCCCCTAAATCTGACTCTCGGTCCTGAGATGCCTTTACCAGTCCATCTCATATGCGTTCAGGGTCTACCTATGGGGCCACCAAGCAGAGAGACCACTCTTATCCTTCCCCTTTCCTCTATACCCCCATCCTCCCTTTACCTCACCAGTACTGTCGGCGCCATTGCTGCCTCTCCGTGAGGTTGCTCTACCAGATGGGAGAGGGCACCCTCACCTAAGCTATATCTCTTTCTCTTCTTCCGACATCTATAACTGGAAGACCCAACAAAATTCCTTTTCTGTCTACACTCAGGATTTAATTAGTCTCTTAGAGACTGTTTTTCTTACCCACCAACGTACCTGGGTGGATATTCAACAGCTCCTTATGGCTCTCTTTAACGTGGAAGGCACGGATCGCATCATGCGAGAAACCCATAAGGTGATAAGCGAGAGACTTGACAGGGACCTCGAACCCTGCCGAATGGAAGTCTACTGCCCAAGGGAACCCCCTGAATAGGATCCAAATTCCAATGAAGTTAAGGAGAGCTTACGTTTCTACCACCAGGCTCTACTGGGAGGCCTTCATGCATCTGCAAGGAGACCCATAAATTTATCCAAAATTAGCATGGTGACTCAAGGTAAGAATGAGTCTCCAGGAGCTTTCCTAGAAAGGCTAATTGAAGCCTATAAAATGTATAGCCAAATCCTGAAAAGGCACCTGAGGCACCTGAAAAGCAGAGGGCAATGAATCTTGCGTTTGTTAGTCAGTCAGCCCCAGATATAAGGAGGAATCTTCAGAAAATAGAAGGATTTGAAGGGAAGAATCTGACTGAGTTAGTGGGAATAACAGAAAAGGTGTTTAACAACAGGGATGCACAAGAGGATGAAAAACAGACAAAAAAATGGTTAAGGTTTTGGCATTACATGATGCTGGGAGGAAACAGGTTGGGGATAGTAAATGGAAGGAAAAGCCTAAGTTCAAAGAAGGCAGGCAGGAAGACTTAGATTCAGATCAGTGCACTTACTGTAAGGGAAAAGGACATTTGGGGCCAGGGAGTGCCCCAAAAGGAAGATAGCAATGCTGGCCACCAGAGACTTAAGGGGTCATGGTTTGGAGCCCCTCCCCGAACCTCGGGTAAAAATTGAAGTGGAGGGGAAATGAGTTGATTTTTTGGTGGACACGGGAACACAATTTTCATCATTACTTAAACCAATGGGAAAACTATCTGGAGAAGAAGTCTGGGTACAAGGAGCAAATAGCACAGAGAGACATAAATGGACAACAGAAAGGACTTTAAATTTGGCCTTGAGAGTAGTTAAACATCGATTTTCGGTCCTCCCTAATGCCCCATATAACTTGATGGGAAGAGATCTCTTCCATAAGTTAAGAGCTGGCATTCAGTTCTCGGAAGGAGACATGACTGTAACCTTGAGACAACCCACTGTACAGGTGCTTATGGCAGCAGTAGATGAATACCTCCCTTACGAGCCAATCTCAAATCCAGAGGAGACAAAAGGGGGGAGCCTTCTCCAAATCCTACAGGTCGAGTTTCCCGAGGTCTGGGCAGAAGGGAAGCCCCTTGGCTTGTCCAAAGTACAACCTCCAGTGGTGGTAAAATTAAAGGGGATGGTTACGGCTATTCAGGTTCGACAGTACCCCCTTTCCTGGGAAGCAAAGGAAAGGATCAGAAAACATTAACCACCTCCGAGGAGATGGGATCCTAGTTACTTGCAAATCTCCATTGAACACACCTTTGCTACCCATCAAAAAGGCTGAGACTGGGGAGTACCCACCGTTCAGGACTTGCAGGAAGTTAATAAATGGGTTAAAGATATCCACCCAACAGTGCCTAACCCCTATATCCTACTTTCCCTCCTAGGCCCCAAAAGAACAGTGTATACCATTTTGGATCTCAAGGATGCATTTTTCTGCATATCATTAGCAAAGGAATCTCCACCCCTTCTTGCTTTTGAGTGGTCCAAACCACAGAAAGTGTTTCAAGGCCAACTCACCTGGACAAGACTTCCTGAAGAATTCAAGAATTCACCCACCATTTTTTTTTTTTTTTGATGAGGCCCTACATGAGGATTTGCATGAGTACAGAACCTCCAACCCAGGAGTCACTCTCTTACAATATATTGAGCAAGTTGATGACTTGCTGATAGCCACTGAGGACTATGAGTCATGCTTGCGGGGGCTGCAGTAGTTTCTCCTGAGCAGAAACTCTGGACAGCAGCCCTGCCACATGGAATTTTGGCACAAAAAGCGGAACTGATTGCACTCACTAAGGCACTGCAGATGTACAAAGGTAAAACTGCCAACATCTATACAGACAGCAGGTACGCTTTTGCTACTTCCATATACATGGGACTATTTATAAAGAAAGGGGCCTATTAACAGCTGAAAGAAAAGGAATTAAAAACAGAGGAGAAATATTGGCTTTCCTCCAGGCTATTTGGGACCCAAAAGAGGTGGCCATCATGCATTGCCCAGGACACCAAAAGGGAAATGGTCTGATTTCAAAAGGAAATTAGCAGATCAAGCCACAAGGCAAGCAGCCCAAGAAACAGTGCAAGAACTGGTTACACTCCCAACTCCAGCCCTACCAGAAAAACAAAACTATTCAGAAAGAGATTTAAAATGTTTACAGAAATGGGTTAAATTGGACTATGAAGGGGACTGGGCTAAGACTGAAGCAGGAAAAATAATTCTTCCTCGAAGACTGGGCAAAAAGTTAGTAGACCAAATACATCAGGGTACTCATTTGGGGATATGCAAACTCAAGGAGCCTATAGGCAAGCAGTTCCAGGTTTCTAAATTAGGGCATATGGTTCAGGATATAGTTGATAGATTTGCTCAATGCCCGGCAGTTAATGTGGGAAGAACGAAAATGGGAAGAGGGAAAAGAGAAAGTGGTAAGGAACCAGGAATTTATTGATAAATAGATTTTACAGAAATGAAAACCTGGAAAATACGTTCACAAGTACATGTTAGTTTTTGTAGATACCTTTTCAGGTTGGGTAGAGGCTTTTCCCGCCAAACATGAGATGGCAGGAGTGGTAGCCAAAAAGCTACTAGAAGAAATAATTCCTAGGTTTGGGCTGCCACTCGCAATTGGGTCAGACAATGGCCCTGCATTTGTGAGTTCAGTATCACAGGCATTGGCCAAGTCTGTGGGCACTAATTGGAAACTACATTGTGCATACCGGCCCCAGAGTTCCGGGCAAGTAGAGAGAATGAACCGGACTCTTAAAGAGACCTCGACAAAACTAATTCTGGAGAATGGTGGTGCAAGGGTGTATCTCCTTCATTTTGCTCTCCTCAGGGCACGATGTGCTGCACCCTATTTAAGCAAGGTGACCCCATTTGAAATAATGTTTGGGAGACCACCCCCCCATCCTCGATTACAAGATGTTGCCCTAGCAGAAACGACTGATCAATCTGTACTCCAGTCACTGCAGGCATTAGAGTCTGTCTTTAAAAAAAGCACACTCAGGGATCCTGACTGCTCACACTGGGATGGAGACCTAGGTGGAACCACATCCTTACCAACCCAGGGACTTGGTTTGGATACATCACTATCAAGGGGGAAACTTGGAGCCTCGCTGGAAGGGACCATTTACTGTTATCTTGACCACCCCCATGGCAGTGAAAGTAGAAGGCATTAGGGCCTGGATTCATGTGGGTCATGTCAAATGAGCCGAGGATAAGGACACCCCCCAGAGAAGGAAGCTGCAGCCGACAGACCCCACTGACTATGGATTAAAGCTAAGACTATAAAAACTGTGAGTTTATTGTTGCTCCTATTGTTACCTGTTTATGAAAAGTATAGGTGGGAAATTAGATGAACGGAATTAGGAAAAAATGGAAAAGATTATACAAAGTGTTGAATGGCTAACTCATCAGCCAACTGTGCACTACCATTAGTTTTTGGCCCCAGTATTACATGCTCAGTGTAGCCCCATTACAACAGGAGAGCATAGAACTGGCTGAAAGGTCAAGGATTTGACTAATTTCCAAAGAAAAGGGGGGAATTAGGGGCGGGCCAGGCCAGCGAGAGGAGACGGCCAATCAATGGGGAGTACATAAATTTATTGAGGTGAGTTGCAATCCCATTGGCCAACCACCTCTATAAAGGTTGGTCTGTGAAGCTGCAAGGCGGGGTGGGGGGTGGTGGTAGTACCAGGAGGAGTTAGGGTAGCCAGTAGCAGCAGCCATTGGGAGCCATTAGGGTAGTGGTAGTGTCAGGGTTATGGAGAGTGACAGCGCCCTTTTCATTGCTGGGAGCGGCCTCACCACCAGAGCAGTGGCACTGTCACTAGAGGGTGGGGAGCGGCCTCATCTGCTGCAGCGACGCCTGAAGCGGCTTTGACAGGAGCAGCATTTGCAGCGGCGCCACCGGGAGTGGCCTCGTCAGGAGCGGCCTCATCTGCAGCGGTGCCACCGCAAGCAGCGTTGCTGCAGGAGCAGCCTTGTCAGGAGCCAGCGGCTCAGCCGCATCTGGAGTGGCATTGCTGGAAGACTCATCTGCAGCAGCCTCACCACCCCAAGCAGTGGCGCCACTGGGAGTGGCCTCATGGGGAGTCGCCTGTGGTACAGTGAGGGTGAGGCAGGGAGCCTCCAGGAGGGACCCCAGGGCAAGGAGGTGGTGGCCCCCAGCAAGGCTCAGGCACCTACTGGTCAGTTTGATTTCTAATGCATGGGGCTCGGGCACCTACCAGTCAGTTTCATTTCTGATGCATGGCACAAAATAAAGCTTTGCTTGATTTTCGCTTGGTATCAGTGTCGTTCCTTTGATCATGGACCCTAACACTACATGATCTGAGTCCCAACTGGAGCAATCCAGGTCTGTTTCTATCTCTTACAACAACTTCTCCCAGTATGAAAGGACAAGAGAATTAAGGCCTATTCTATCGGAATGCCTTAGGACTAATAGAGGATATAATCTTAATCTAAATAGTCCACCTTCATTTCACAGCCCTAGAGATAGGGCTTGTTAGGATGGCAGAGCCCAGTAATTGCATAAAACTTAAACATTTATTCTCAGAGGTTCGAATCTTCTTCCAAACATTATGTTTATAATTAATGTCATTTCACTAATTGTACCTATCCTGCTTGTTGTAGCCTTTCTAACATAAGTGGAACGAAAATTCCTAGGGTATATACAACTCTGTAAAGGCCCAAATATTGTAGGATCCTATGGCCTCTTGCAACCAATTGCAGATACCATTAAACTATTCACTAAAGAACCTTTATGACCCCTACCATCATCTATCACCATATTTGTAATAGCCCCAACCCTAGACCTAACACTAACCCTAACTATATGAATGCCATTACCAATACCTTTCCCTCTCATCAATATAAACCTAAGAATCCTATTCATACTAGCGATATCAAGCCTAGCTGTTTACTCTATTTTATGGTCCAGATGAGCCTCAAACTCAAAATATGCCCTAATTGGGGCCCTTCAAGGTGTAGCCCAAACAATTTCCTACGAAGTCACACTATCCATTATCCTATCAGTACTATTTTTTTAAAAGATTTTATTTATTTATTTGACAGACAGATGTCACCTGTAGGCAGAGAGACAGGCAGAGAGAGAGGAAGAGAAGCAGGCCTTCCGCTGAGCAGAAAGCCCGATGTGGGACTCGATCCCAAGACCCTGAGATCATGACCTGAGCCGAAAGCAGAGGTTTTAACCCACTGAGCCACCCAGGCACCCCCTCCTATCAATACTATTAATGGCTCTTTTACCCAATCCATACTTATTACTACACAGGAACACCTATGACTAATCCTCCCTGCATGACCCCTAGCTATAATATGATTTATCTCAACCCTAGCAGAAACCAACTGCGCCCCATTTGACTTAAAAGAAGTAGAATCACAATTAGTCTCCAGATTCAACATCAAATATGCAACCGGACAATTCGTCCTATTTTTCCTAGCTGAATATGCCAACATTATTATAATGAATATCCTTACAACTATCCTGTTTTTTGGTGCATTCCACACCCCATACTTACAGGAACTGTACTCCATCAAGTTTACTATAAAAATACTTCTTCTAACAACTTCCTTTCTATGAATTCGAGCATCCTATTCACAATTTCGTTATAATCAACTCATACATTTATTATGAAAAAAATTTCTCCCCCTGACCCTAGCCCTATGCATATGACATGTGGCCTTACCCATTTTAACCCCAATATTCCTCCCCAAACATAAGAATTATGTCTGACAAAAAAGTTACTTTGATAGAGTAAATTATAGAGGTTTGAGCCCTCTTATTTCTAGAATTATAGGAATTGAACCTAATCCTAAGAACTCAAAAACCTTTGTGCTACCCAACTCAAAACAAATTCTACAGTAAGGTCAGTTAAATAAGCTATCGGGCCCATATACCGCAAAAATGATGGTTTATCCCCTTCCTATACTAATTAAACCCCCTATCCTTACTATCATTTTATTAACTGTCATTTCAGGAACCATTAAAGTACTAATAAGCTCACACTGACTGACAATCTGAATTGGATTCAAAATAAATATACTAGCTATTATCCTCATTTTAATAAAAAATATTCAATCCACGAGCCACAGAAGCATCAACAAAATATTTTCTTACCCAGCCACTTCATCTATACGCTTAATATTAGGGATTATTATTAACCTACTATTGAAAGGACAATGAACAATACTAAATTCCCCTAACCCAATCACGTCAAACATAACAGTAGTTCTGGCAATAAAATTAGTACTATCACCCTTTCAGTTCTGAGTACCTAAGGCAACGCAAGGAATCCCACTATCATCAGGAATAATTCTACTAACCTGACAAAAAATCGCCCCCTTATCTGTTCTATACGAAATCTCTCCATCTATAAATCCAAACTTAATAGCAGCCATTGCTATTATATCCATTCTAGCAGGAGGCTGAGGTCTTAACCAAACAAAACTATGATAAATCCTAGCATGCTCATCAATCACCCACATGGTATGGATGATTGCTGTAACAACATATAACTGTACCCTAATAATATTAAACCTCATCATCTACATTACAATAACACTTGGAACATTCATACTATTCACAGTCAGTTCATCTACAACCACACTATCGTTATCTCATATATGAAAAAATTCCCACTAATTACCTCACTAATCCTAACAATCATACTACCACTAGGAGGCCTACCTCCCCTCTCAGGATTCATCCCTAAATGACTAATCATCCACGAACTCACAAAAAACAATATAATTGTTATATCAACATTTATAGCAATTATATCCCTACTAAACCTATACTTTTATATGCAGTTAACACAGTCAACAGCACTATGTTCCCCTCAATAAACACCATAAAAATAAAATGGCAATTCAAAAACACAAAAAACGTAATTCTTTTATCCCCACTAATTCTAACTTCTACCATATTACTCCCATTAACCCCAATGATACTAACACTGTTCTAGAAGTTTAGGTTAAAAAGACCAAGGGCCTTCAAAGCCCTAAGTGTCATTCACTTAACTCCTGAATCTCACCTTAAGGACTGCAAAAGTATATCTCACATCTACCAAACACAATCAATCACTTTAATTAAGACAAGCCCTTTCTAGACAGGTGGGCTATCACCCACGAAACTTTAGTTAACAGATAAATACCCTAGTCAACTGGCTTCAATCTACTTCTCCTGCCACAAAGAAAAAAATAGGCGGGAGAAGCCCCAGCAGGGTTGAAGCTGCTTCTCTGAATGTGCAATTCAACGTGCTATTTCACCACAGAGCTTGGCAAAAAGAGGATTCAATCCCCCATTCTTCAATTTACAGTCTAATGGCTTTATTGGCCATTTTGCCTATGTTCATAAATCTATGATTATTCGCCACAAATCATAAGGAAATTGAAACCCTTTGGCTTTTATTTGATGCATGCACCAGAATGATAGGCACTCATTTTAGCTTATTAATTCATGCTGAATTGGGCCAACCAGATGCTCTACTAGGAAATGACCAAATCTACAACGTAATTATAAATGCCCATGCATTTGTAATAATTTTCTTTATAGTAATGTCAATTATGATTGGAGGGTTCAGAAACTGATTAGTAGCCGTAATAATTGGCATGCCCGACATAGCATTTCCACGAGTAAATAATACAAGCTTTTGACTTCTGTCCCCCTCCTTTCTTCTCCTTCTAGCTTCTTCCATGGTAGAAGAAGGTGCAGGAACAGGATGAACTGTGTACCCTCCTCTAGCAGGAAATTTAGCACATGCAGGAACATACAGAGATGTAACAATCTTCTCCTTACACATGGCAAGTGTCTCATCCATCCTAGGAACCATTAACTTTATTACTACCATTATCACCATAAAACCACCTGCAATATCACAATATCAAACTCCTGTATTCATATGATCTGTCCTGATCACAGCTGTACTTCTACTCATATGATTACCAGTTCCAGCAGCCGGTATTACCATACTACTCCCAGACCAAAATGTAAATACTACCTTCTTTGACCCAGCTGGAGGAGGAGACCCTATTCTGTATCAAACCTATTCTGATTTTTTGGACATCCTGAAGTATATATTCTAATTCTACCAGGATGTGGAGTTATCTCACATGTTGTAACCTCAGGGAAAAAAAAAAAAGAAGAACCATTTGGCTACATAGGAATAGCCTGAGCAATGATATCTATTGGTTTCTTAGGATTTATTGTATGAGCCCACCACATGTTTATCGTAGGAATAGACATCAACACACGAGCGTACTTCACCTCAGCTACTATAATCATTGTAATTACAATGAGAGTAAAAGTATTTAGCTGACTGGCCACTCTACACAGAGGAAGTATTAAATGATTGCCAGCTATATTATGAACACTAGGGTTTATTTTTCTATTCACAGTGGGTGGTTGAACAGTATTGTATTATCAAACTCATCATTAGGTATTGTTCTTCACAACACATACTATGTGGCAGCACATTTTCATTATGTCCTTTCAATGGAGGCAGTGTTTGCAATCACAGGCGGATCTGTCCATTGATTCCCACTGTTCACAGGTTACACACTAAATGATATTTGAGCAAAAATCCACTTTACAATTATATTCATAGAAGTAAATATAACATTCTTTCCTCAACATTTCCTAGGCCTATCAGACATATCTCAATGGTACTCTGATTATCCAGATGCTTATACAACATGAAACATCGTGTCTTCCATGGGTTCATTTATCTCATTAATGACAGTAATATTAACAATCGTCACAATCTGAGAAGCCTTCACATCCAAACGAGAGGTGATAATAGTAGAACTTACTTCAACAAACATTGAATGATTACATGGATGCCCTCATCCATATCACATATTCAAAGAGTCAACCTATGTACTATCAAAATAAAAAAGGAAGGAATTGAACCCCCTAGAATTGTTTCCAAGCCAATATCATAACCACTATGTCTTTATCAATAAAGAGATATTAATAAAAATTACATGACTTTGTCAAAGTCAAATTTTAGGTTGAAGTCCTTTATATCCCTATGGCGTACCCTTTCCAAATAGGCCTTCAAGGTGCAACCTCTCCTATTATAGAAGAAGTATTACACTTCCATGTCCATACAATAATAACTGAGTTCTTCATCAGCTCTCTTGTTCTCTACATCATTTCATTAATACAACTACTAAGCTAACACATACCAGCACTATAAACGCTCAAGAAGTTGAAAGGTCATGAACTATCCTACCTGCTATCATTTTAATTTTAATTGCTTTGCCTTCACTACAAATCCTCTACATAATAGATGAGATCAATAATCCTTCTGTGACTGCAAAACTATGGGTCATGAATGATGATGAAGTTATGAGTACACAGATTATGAAGACCTAAATATTGACTCCTGTATAATCCCAACTCAAGAGCTAAAACCTGGAGAACTATGACAATTAGAAGTAGACAATTGAGTAGTCCTCACGATAGAAATAACTATCTGCATACTAATTTTGGAGCCACAATGCACCACTCAGCCTGCCCAGCAGAAGAAAAAACTGCCCTATGCGGTTGACCAAAAACGCCAAATGAGGATCAAACTCTATGGCCATCAACTGTGCACCAATACCATAGACTGCCCTGTGTACTCCTGATTTTCCTGACACAGAATGACCCCAGACCTCCCATCAGCATCCCAGACAGCTGGCTGCATGTCCCGCAGATCAGACCTACCATGGCCCTAGGCTGTCATATCTACCCAAGCTGGGTTTTCAGCATCTGTCTCCAGTCCGTATCTCAGATCCCTGCATTGGGAGGAACCTAATGCACAAAACAGAACTCTTCCTTCCCCATGGAAGGAAACCTTGCTGTTCAGATGGGTGTCAGAGTCAAACCCTCAGAATGGGAGCTATCTGCATGGTCCATGAGGCCATGCACATGCTTGAGGGCCGCTGTGACACAAACACACATTGTGACCCTCAGCCTGAGCCTGATTTCAAATGAGGCTTTCGGTAGCCAGAGCATGAGCCCACATATTGGGCTTCCCATTCCCCTAGGCCCAAATCCTAACTCAAGGTGGAGTTTTACAGGCACCCGTATTCAGGGCCCTGCTCTGGAATCCCTGTTTTTGGGGGACCACTGAGGCATAAAACAGGACTCCTCCCTTCCCTCAGAATGACAACACACTATTGGGGGCTGGGCAGAATCCCCAAGATGGAGAATCTTCCATGGTCCCAGGAGGCAGCCCCTACATTCCACGGCCATCCTAGATACAAAATCCAGAGGCAAAAGGCTTAGCTACTGCCTCACACTCATCCTAATTTCAGATCCCGAGGAGCTGCCCTCAGAGTCTGCAGACCGGGTCTGCCATACTCTAGGACCTAAACCTAACCTGAGGATGTGTTTTCAGACTTCTATCCCCAGAGCCCTGGCACACAAAACCTCCAGGATGGGGTCTCCAGAGCCACACCTCAGGACTGTGCCTGCCCTTCCAAAGGAAACTGTGTCCTTTACAGTCGCCAAAACCTCCAGAGTAGGGGGAAAAGGGCCCCGAGGACACCTCAATATCGTAGACTTCCCAGGACAAAATTGCACAGTTGACACATCCTGAGCACTGATCTCCAGTCAGACACCCAGGGAGATGACCCTAGAAACAGAAGTTTGAACCCTACATGCCCCTAGACTAATCTGAACTGTAGGTTAGGTTTTCAGTCTTCTGTCCCCAGAGGCCCGTTCTCGAATACAAACATAATGGAGAATCAAAACAGAACACCACCTGACCCCAGAAGGGTAACTGGCTATTTGAAGTGTTGTAAAACTTCCAGTGTAGGAGAATCCTGCAGGGCCCCTAACTCACCACCACATTTCAAGGTCTCCATGGACACAAACAGCATTGTGACCCATCAGCATGAGACTCCATTTCATTTCAGCCCCCAAACTGTCTAGCCCCAGAAAGGAAATCCAAACAGCCTTGTTCCTAGGCACCAATGGGAATGTGAGGTGGGATTTCCAGGCATCCATACATAGAGTCTTGCTTTCTAATCTTTCCATAAGGGGATACTTGAGCCATCAAATAGGACTCCCCAAGTCCCGCAGGAAGAAACCTTACTATTTGTAGCAACAAACAACCTCCAGAGTGGGAAAACCTCCATGGCCTCATGACGCCACCCATCCATAAAGGGGCCATCATGGACACAAACTCCAGATTGAGCAAACATCTGACACTTGCCCTTAATTCATATGCTGGAGATCTCGCCTCCACCTCTGCAGATTGGGGCTGTCATACCAACTACGCTAAAAGTAACCCAAGCTTGTGTTTTCAGACTTCGGTCCTCACACTCCTGGTCCACAAGACCTCTGAATTGAATTCTGGAGCCACAATGCAGCACTCTGCCTATTCACTAGAAGGAAAAAGTGCCCTATGGAGGTCTAGAAAAACCCTAAATGAGGACCAACCTGCATGGCAATTTAATTTCATAGGCTGCCCTGTGCACTAATGCTTGGTCTGACACATCCCCGAGCCCCAACCTCCTGTCTGCCACTCAAATAGCTGGCAGCATATCCATCAGATGGGACCTGCCATGGCCCGCATCCCTCTCTCTACCCAACCGGGGTATTCAGGCATCTGTCCCCAGATCTTATCACAAATCCCTGCCTATGAGGGGACCTGATGCACAAAAGAGTACTCCTCCTTCCCCATGGCTGGAAACATGCTGTTGGAATGGGTGTCAAACCCTAAGAGTGGGAGCCACCTGCATGGCCCATGAGGCAAGGCCCACTCAGCAGGGCCGCCCTGGGCACAAACAGGCACTGTGACCCTCAGCCTGAGCCTGTTTTCAAACAAGGCCCCTCGGTAGCTGTACTAGGAGACCGCATACCGGGCCTGACCAGACACTGTATCAGTCACCAAGACAGCTAGTCTCATATTCAGCTGATCAGACCTACCATGGCCTATGGCCCTAAGCTGTCATCTCTACCAAACCTGGGTTTTCAGGCATCAGTCCCCAGACCTTAGCTCAACTCTCTGCATATGGGGGAACCTGATGCACAAAACAGAACTCCTCCTTCGCCATGGCAGGAAATCTTGTTGTTGGGAAGGGTGTCAAAACTTTAGAGTAGGAGAAACCTTCATGGTCCCTGAGGCCACGCTCAATACTGAGGGCCATCGTGGAAAGAAAAAAAAGCATGTGACCCTCAGGCTCAACCTGTGTTCAAATAAGGCCCCTCTGTACCTGTACCAAGAGCCCACATATTGGGTTTACATGCCCCAGGCCCCAATCCTAACCCTTGGTGGGGTTTTCCAGGAGCTGGTACACAAGTCCTGCTCTTGAATTCCTTTTTTTGGGGGTGACCTCTGAGAAGAAAACAGTACTCCTCGCTTCCTCCAAAATGACACCAAACTATTGGGAGACAGGCAAAAGCCCCAGAGAGTGATAATCTTCCATGTCCCCATGAAGCCACCCCTACATTCCATGGCCAAACTAGACACACAATCCAGAGACAAAACCTTGAGCTACCGCCTCATACTCTCCTAATTTCAGACCTTAAGAAGCTCCCCTCAGGTTCTGCAGATAGGGCTTACCATACCCTCGGCCCTAAACCTATCTGAGATTTGTGTTTTCTGACCTGTGTCCCCTGAGCCCTGACCCACACAACTGGGATGGGGCCCTTGGTGACACACCGCAGGACTGTCCCTGCTCTCTAGAAGGAAACTATGCCATTTACAGCTGAGAAAACACTCCAGATTAAGAGAAACCTATAAAGCTCCATGGCCACACCAATTCCGTAGCAAGGTTTGGACAAAAATGGGCCACGTGCTACAACCTGGGCATATTCCTCCAGTGAGACACACAGGAATACAGCCTTGGAGACAAAAGATTGAACCTGACATGCTCTTAGCCCCTAATCTGAACCCTAGTGTAGGTTTTCAGACATCTGTCTTCAGAGGCCTAGTCTCAAATAGCAACATATGGGGGGTCCCTGAGGCATACAACAGAGCACCCCTGACCCCAGAAGTTACCTTGCTCATTGAAGCCTTGTAAAACTCTCAGTGTAAGAGAATCCTAAATGACCCTGAGCTACCGCCACATATCAGGGTCTCCCTGGACACAAACCCGCATTGTGACCCATCAGCATAAGACTCCATTTCAACTCAGACCCCTGGGTAGCTCACCCCAGAGCCAGCAGAATGAACTTACATTGTTCTAGGCGCCAATGGGAACACGAAATGCCATTTCCAAGAACCCATTTGTAGAGACCTGCTCCCAAATCTTTCTGTGTGAGGGACACTTTAGTCATCAAACAAGACTCGCCCTGTTTCACAGGAGGAAACTTTGCTATTTGGAATGGCTCAGAATCCCTAGAGTGGGGAAAACTCGATATGAGTTCCATGAGGACACTCCTCCATTCAGCAACCATCATGGACACAAACTCCAACCTGAGTGAACGTCTTACTGTCGCCATTATTTCAGATGCTGGAGAACTCGCATCAGCCTCTACAGATTGGGGATGCCGTGCCATCTGCCCTAAACCTAAGCCTACCTTCTGTTTACACACCTCCATCCTCACACGCCTAGCTAAAAAGACATCCGGACTGGGAATTCTGGAGCCACAATGAAGCACTCTGACTGCCCTCCAGAAGGAAAAAGTGCCCTATGGGACTGCACAAAAACCCCAAATGAGGATCAACCTGCAAGGCCCTTGATGGCATCCCAATTTCATAGGCCCCCTGTGGACTAATGCTCTGTCTGATAAACCCTGTGTCCAGATCCCCTGACAGACACACAGAAGCAATCAGCATATCCAGCAGATCGGACCTGCCCTGGCCCTAAGCCATCATCTCTACACAACCTGGGTTTTCAGGCATCTGTCCCTAGACCTTATCTCAAATCCCTGCACTTGGGAAGAACCTGATGGACAAAACAGAACTTCTCATTCCCCATGGCAGGAAACCATGCTGTTGGGATGAATGTCAAAGTCAAACCATCAGATGAGGAGAAACCTGCATGGCCCATGAGGCCACGCACATGCTTGAGGGCCACCTTGGGCACAAACACGCATTGTGACCCTCATCCTGAGCCCCGTTTTCAAATAAGGCCTCTCGGTAGCTGGACCAAGAGCCTGCATATCTGGCTTTCCATGACAGTAGGCCGCAATCTTAAGCAAAGTTCATGTTTTCTAGTCGTCTGTACCCAAGGCTCTCCTCAGGAATCCCTCTTTTTGAGGGACACCAAAGTCAGAAAACAGGACTATTCCGTTCCCACAGAATGACCCCAAACCCTTGGGAGCCAGGCAAAATCCCCAGAGAGGGAGAACCTTCCATGGAACTGTTAGGCCACCTGTACATTCCACGGCCATCCTAGACACAAAATCCAGAGACAAAAGCCTGAGCTACTGTCCTCACTCACCCTAATTCCACACCCCGGGGAGCTGTACTCACGGTCTGCAGTTCTGGCAAGTCATACCAGCAGCCCAAAACCTAATGCAAGTTTGTGTTTTCAGACTTCTGTCCCCAGAGCCCTGGCCCACACACCCTCCAGGCCTGGGTCTCTGGAGTCACACAACAGGACTGTGCCTGCGCTCCTGAAAGCAACTGTGTTCTTTACAGTTGTCAAATTCTTCAGGATAGGAGACTCCTACAATGCTCTGAAGCCACACTTATGTCTGAGGCTGCCTTGGACAAAAATGGGAAGTCCAACAATCCCTGAGAAAATAGCTACAGTGTTTTCAGACTTCCGTCCTCACCCTCCTAACCTGCAAGCTCTCCAGATTCGGAATTCTGGAGCCACACCTCAACCTTCTGCCAGCCCACCAGAAAGAAGAAGGGCCCTAAGGGTCTTCCCAGAAAACCCACGTGAGTATCAACCTACACGACCCTCGATGGCATGCCAATATCCTAGGATGCCCTGTGCACTAATGCTCTGTCTGACTCAGCCTGAGCCCTGAAGTCCCATCAGCCACCCAGGTAGCGGGCCCCATATCGTACAGGTGGGATTTGCCATAGCCAGAGGCTGTCATCTATATGCAACCTGGATATTCAGGCATCTGTGCACAGACCTTCGCTCAAATCCCAGCATATTGGGGAACCTCAAGCACAAAAGAGTACTCCTCCTTCACCACGGCAGGAAAAGCTTGCTGTGGGGATGGGGGCCAAATCATCATAGTGGGTGGTAGCTCCATGGCCCATAGACCACGCCCACACATGGGAAGGCCGCCCCAGACACAAACAGGCATTGTGACCCTCAATCTGAGACTGCTATCAAAAAAGCCCCCTCGCTAGCTGGACCAGGAGACCGCATATCGGGCCTTCCATGTCCCTAGGCCCAATTCCTCAGCCACGGTGGGGTTTTCCAGGCACGCAGATCCAGAAGCCGTCTCTAGAATCCCTGCTTTGGCGGGACCCGTTAGTCGGAAAACAACACTCTTCCCTTCCCCCCGAAAGACACCAAACCCTTGGGAGCTGGGAAGAATCCCAGAGGCAGAAGCAGAATCTCCCATGGTATCATGAGGCCACCTTGACATTCTGTGGCCATCTGAGACACACAACCCAGACAGAAAAGCCTGCGCTCCCACCTTCCTGACACCCTAATTTCAAATTGCGAGGAGCTGCCCTCACGCTCTGCAGATCGGGCCTGCTGTCACCTCGACCCTAAACCTAATCCGAGTTTTTGTTTGCAGACTTTTGTCCCCAAAGTCCTGGCCCACAGGCCATCCAAGATGGGGCCTCTAGAGCCACACCACAGGATTCTGCCGGCCTTCTGAAGGAAACTCTGCCCATCACAGTTGTGCAAACCCTCCAGATCGGGAGACACCTGCAAGGAACCTGAGCCCTCCCCAATTTTGTTGGCCGCTCTGGACAAAAATGGGCAGTCTGACATATGCCAGACCTACCTCCAGGCAGACACCCAGGTCAATGGCCCTGAGTCAGAAGATGGAACCTGACATGCCCCTAGGACCTCATTGGAACTCTAGTTCCTGTTTGCAGGCATCTGTCACAAGAAGCCTGTTCTGGGATACACACATATGGTCCAACACTTGGCCCTCAGCCACAAAACAGAACACTCCTCTCCCCAGAAGATAACCTGGCTGCATCGAACCCTCAGGGGAGGAGAATCCCGCACGATGCCTGAGCCCCCACCACATTCAAAGTTCTCCCTGGACACAAGCCAGCATTGTGACCCATCAGCATGAGGCACCCTGTCAACTCAGGCCCCGGAGCACTTCACCCCAGAACCACCAGATCGAAACTGCCTTGTTCCTGGGCTGCCGGGGAAAGCTGAGCTGGGCTGTCCAGGGATCCATGCGGTGAGCTCTACTACCAAGTCTTTCCATATGGGGGACACTGGAGCCATCAAAAAGGACTGCCCCTTTCCCAAGAAGGAAAGCTTGCTGTTTGGAACAGCTCACAAGCCCAACCCCAGTCACGTGAGCGACCATCTGATACTCGCCCTGACTCAGGTGCTGGAGATCTCAAGTCAGATGCTGCACATTGGAACTGCCATGAGCTCAGCACTTACCTGAACCGGCGCTTGTGTGTTTTATACTTCCGTCCTCACCCTCCTGGCCCGCAAACTTGGGAATTCTGGAGCCACAAAGCAGCCTTCTGCCTGCCCTCCAGAAAGAAGAATGGCCCCAGGAGTCTGTGCTCCGACTCCCGGTGGGCCTAATTTCAGATCGCTACGCACTGCCCTCATGGTCCACAGATCGGGCCTGCTATCTCCTCGCCCCTGACCCAAACCTGAGTTTGTGTTTGCAGACTTTTGTCTCCAAAACCATGGCCAACAGGCCGCCCAGGATGGGACCTCTGGAGCCACAGTGCAGGACTCTGCCCCTCACAGTTGCAAAAACCCTCCATATTGGGAGACATCTTCAAGGTCCCAGAGCCAACCCAAGTTCGTTGGCCACTCTGGACAAAAATGCTCTGTCTGACACATGCCAGGCACCTACGTCCAGGCAGACACCCAGGTCAATGGCGCTGAGTCAGAAGATGGAACCTGACATGACCCTAGGACATCAATGGAACCCTAGCTTAGGTTACAGGCATCTCTCCCCAGAAACAAGTGTTGGATTACCTACATATGGTCAAAAACTTGGACCTTGACCCACAAAACAGAACACCTCCTGTCCCCAGAAGGCAACCTCACCCTTGAGAGCTGTGTCCGAGCCTCAGGGGAGGAGAATCATGCATGGCGCCTGAGCCCCCGCCACATTCCAAGTTCTTGCTGGACACAAGCCTGCACTGTGCCCCATCAGCATGAGGTACCCTGTCAACTCAGTCCTGTGGGAACTTCCCACTAGAGCCACCACATCTAAACGTCCTAGTTCCTGGGCTGCAAGGGTAAGCTGAGCTGGACTTTCCAGGCATCCATGCGGAGAGCTCTGCTAGTAAGTCTTTCCATATTGGCGACCCTGGAGCCATCCAAACGGACTTCCCCTGTCCCGCAGAAGGAACGATTGCTGTTTGGAGCAGCTCACAAGCCACAGCCTGGGAAAACCTCCACGGCCTCATGAGGCCACCCGATATTCATCGGCCATCATGGACAACAACTCCAGCATGAGCGAACATCTGACACGTGCCCTGACTCAGGTGCTGGAGATCTCAGGTCAGACGCTGCACATTGGAACTGCCATGAGCTCGGCACTGAACTCAACTGGCGCTTGTGCGTTCAGACTTATGTCCTCACCTTCCTGGCCTGCAAGCCCTCCAGATTGAGAATTCTGGTGCCACAACGTGGTCTTCTGCCTGCCCTCCAGAAAGAAGAAGGGTCCCAGGCATCTTCCCAGAATCCCCACGTGAGGATCAACCTGCATGGCCCTCGTCGGTACCTTAATATCCTAGGCCGCCCTGTGCACTAATGCTCTGTCTGACACAGCCTGAGCTCCGAACTCCCATCAGACCCCAGGTAGCAGGCCCCATATCCTGTAGGTGGGACCGGACATGGCTCGAGGTTGTCATCTCTACCCAAACTGGGTGTTCAGGCATCTGTGCTCCGACCTTATCTCAATCATGGACTATGGGGGAACCTCAAGCACAAAAGAGCACTCCTCCTTCCCCACGGAAGGAAAAGCTTGCTGTGAGTATGGGGGTCAAACCCTCAGCGTGGGAGCCAGCTGCATGGCCCATGAGACCACGTCCACCCAGGAGGGCTGCCCTGGCCACAAACAGGCATTTTGACCCTCAGCCTGAGAAAGCTTTCAAACAAGCCCCTTTTCTATCTAGACCAGGTGCCCGCATATCGGGCCTGCCATGCCCCATACCCATATCCTCATCCTCGGTCGTTTCTCCAGGCACCCGGATCCAGAAGCCAACTCTGGAATCCCTGCTATGGTGCGACTCCTGAGACGGAAAGCAGCACTGTTTGCTTCCCCCTGAAAGACAACAAAACCTTGGGAGCCAGGCAGAATCCCCACAGTGGCAGAATACCCATAGCCCTATGAGAGAAACCCTACATTCCATGACCAAGCGAGACACACAACCCAGAAAGAAAAGCTTGCACTCTCGCCTCCCCGTTGCCCTAATTTCAGATCACGAGTCACTGCCCTCACGATCTGCAGATCAGGACTGCCATAACCTTGCCCCTAACCCTAACACGAGTTTGTGTTTGCAGACATTTGTCCCCCAAGCCCTGGCCGACAGACCCTCCAGTATGGAGCCTCTGGAGCCACAGCACGGGACTCTGCCTGCCCTCCCATAGGAATCTCTGCCCGTCACAGTTGTACAAACCCTCCAGATTGGGAGACACCTGCAAGGCCCCTGAGTGCACCCCACGTGAGTGCACATCCTTTGGCCACTCCAGACGAAAATGTGAAATCTGAAACATGCCAGACACCTACCTCCAGGTAGACACCCAGGTCAATATCCCTGAGTCAGAAGGTGGTTACTGACATGCCCCTAGGACCTCATCTGAACCCTCGCTTAGGTTTGCAGGCATCTGTCCCCAGAGGCCTGCTCTGGAATACCTGCGTATCGTCCATCATGTCATCCCACAGCCGAAGAACAGAACACCTCCTGTCCCAAGAAGGAAACCTTGTTCTTGGGATCTGGGTTCAATGCTCAGTCTAGGAGAATGCTGTATGGCCACTGAGCCACCGCAGCATTCTAACATCTCCCTGGACTCTAAGCAGCATTGTGACCTGTCATCCTGAGAACCCTGGTCAAATGCGCCCCCTTGGGACTTCGTCCCAGTGCCAGCAGATAGAACCTGCCCTGTTTCTTGGCTGCAATCGGAATGAGAGATGGGCTTTTCAGGCATCCATGTGGAGGGCTCTGATATCTAATCATTCCATATGGGGGAAGGTGGAGCCAATCTGCAGACTCCTACTGTCCCTCAGAAGGACACCAGCTCACATGGCCCAGCGTGGTAAAACCTCCAAGTCCTCTTCAGGCCACCCCTCCATTCGTTGGCCATCATGGAAAAAAACTGAAGCGTGAGCGGACATCTGACAATCGCCCTTCCTCAGGTGCTGCATATCTCTAATCAATCGCTGCACTTTGGAACTACAACTGAACTACCAGTTCAGTTCTGAACTGAAGCATAGCTTGTGTTTTCAGATTTCCGTACTCACACTCCTGGCCCACAAGCTCTCCAGATTGGGAATTCTGGAGCTAAAACGCAGCTTTCTGCCTGCCCTCCAGAAAGAAGAAATTCCCTATGGCTCTGCCCAGAAACCCCCCATGAGGATCCACCTGCATGGTCCTCGCCGGCACCCCTTAGCATAGGCAGCCCTGTGCACTAATGCTCTGTCTGACACACCATGAGCGCCAACCTCCTGTCAGCCACCCAGATAGCATGCACCATGTTCTGCAGGTGGGACCTGCCATGGTCCGTTTCCATTATCTCGCCCCAACCTGGGTCTTCAGGCATCTGTCCCCAGACCTTAGCAAAAATCCCTGCCTACGGGCAAACCTGAAGCATAAAAGAGTACTCCTCCTTCTCCATGGCAGGAAACCTGGCTGTTGGGATGGGTGTCCAATACTCAGGGTGGGAGCCAGCTGCATGGCCCATGAGACCACGCCCACTCAGGACAGCCACCCTGGGCACAAATAGGCAATGTGACCCTCAGCCTGAGTCCAGATTCAACTAGACCCCTCGGTAACTGGACCAACATCCTGCAGACCGGGCCAGCCATGCCCCTAGGCCCAAATCCTAACCATTTGAGGTTCTCCAGGTGCCTGGTCCCATAAGCCATCTCTGGAATCCCTGTTTTGGGCAGGACCTGTGAAATGGAAAACAGCACTCTCCCCTTCTCCCAGAAAGACAACAAAATCTTGGGAGCAGGGCAGAATCCCTAATGATGAAGAATCTCCTATGGCCCCATGAGGCCACCCCTACATTTCGTGGCCATCCTAGACACACAATTCAGGCAGAAAAGCCTGTTCTGCTGCTTCCCAGCCACCGGAATTTCAAATCCTGAGGATCTGCCCTCAGGTTGTGCAGATAGGGCTTCCCGTCACCTCTCCCTTAACCCTAACCCAAGTTTTTGTGTGCAGACTTCTGTCCCCAAAACCCTGGCCCACATGCCCTCCTGGATGGGCCCTCCGGAGCAATACTGCAGGACTGGGCCTGCCCTCCTGAAGGAAAATCTGCCCATTACAGTTGCCAAAACCCTCCAGATTAGGAGAAATCTGTAAGGCCGCTGAGCCAACCCCAAGTTAGTAGACCGCTCTGTACAAAAATATGCAGTCTGATGCACCATAGGCACCCACCTCCAGGCAGACACGCAGGTCAATGACCCTGAGTCAGAAGATTGAACCTGACCCTGCCCTAGGACCTCATCAAACCCTAGCTTACATTTTTGGGCATCTGTCCTGAGAAGCCTCTTCTGGAATACCAACATGTGGTCCAACATGTGTTCTTTGAGCTACACAACAGAACCCCTGCTGTCCCCAGGAAAACTTTGCTCTTGGGAGATGGGTCCTAACTTCAGGGTAGGAGAATCCTGCATGGCCATTGAGCCACTGCCACATTCTAAAGACTCCCTGGACACCAATCACTACTGTGACCCATCAGCCTGACAACCCCTGTCAACTCAGCCCCTGGGGAATTCCCCCAGAGCGCGCAAAATGAAACTGCCTTAATCCTGGGCTCAATGGGAAGGCAAGGTGGGCTTTCCAGGCATCCATGTGGAGAGCTATGCTATCTAATCGTTCCATATGGGGGAGTTGGAGACATTCACCTGACTCCCCATGTCCCGCAGAAGGAAACTTTGCTGTTTGGAGCAGCTCACATGGCACAGGGTGGGAAAACCTCCATGTCCTCTTGAGGCCACCCCTCCATTCGTCGACCATCATGGACAGAAACTCCAGCGTGAGCAGACATCTGACACTCACCCTTCCTCAGGTGCTGCTGATCTCGAATCAGCCGCTGCACACTGAACTGCCATGCACTTAGCAAGGAACTGAACCATAACCCGTGTTTTCCGACTTCGTTCTGACACTCCTGGCCCTCAAGCCCTCCAGATGGGGAATTTTGGAGCCAAAACACAGCCTTCTGCCTGCCCACCAGCAAGAAGAAGTGCCCTATGGGTCTTCCCAGAAACAGCACATGAGGATCCACCTGCACGGTCCTCGAGGGGGGCCAATAGCATAGGCAGCCCTGTGCACTAATGCTCTGTTTGACACAGCATGAGCCCGACCTCCTGTCAACCACACCGATAGCCCACACCGTAATCTGCAGGTGGGATCTGCCATTGACCGAAGCCATCATCTCCACCCAACCTGGATATTCAGGCATCTGACCCCATACCTTAGCTCAAATCCCTGCGGTTGGGGGAACTTGAAGCACAAAAGAGTACTCCTCCTCCTCCATGGCAGGAAACCTGACTGTTGGGATGGGTGTCCAATCCTCAGAGTGAGAGCCTGCTGCATGGCCTATGAGACCACGCCCAATCAGGAGAGCCACCCTGGGCAAAAACAGGCATTGTGACCCTCAGCCTGAGACTGCTTTCAAACAAGCCCCCTCGGGAGCTGGACCAGGAGCCTGCAGAGCGGGCCTGCCATTCCCCGAGGCCCAAATCCAACCCTCAGTGGGGTCCTCCAGGCGCCCGGAACCAGAAACCATGTCTGAAATCCCTGTTTTGGACAGCACCAATGAGACAGAAGAGAGCCCTCTTCCCTGTTCCCAGAAAGACACCAAACCCTTGGGAGCCTGGCAGAATCCCCAAAGAGGAAGAATCTCCCATGGTGCAATGAGGCCACACCTATATTCTGCGGCCTTCCTAGACACACAATTCACACAGAAAAGCCTGTGCTACCACCTCCCAGCTGTCCGAATGTCAAATATAAGGAACTGCCCTCAGGGTGTGCAGATAGAGCCTCCCATCAACTGGCCCCTGACCCTAACCCGAGTTTGTGTCTGCGGAATTCTGTCCCCAGCGTCCTGGCCCACATGCTCTCCAGGATGGGGACTCCAGATCCACACCGCAGGACTGGGCCTGCCCTCCCGAAGGAAACTCTGCCCGAAACACTTGCCAAAACCCTATAGATTAGGAGAAACCTTCAAGGCCTCTGAGCCCACCCCAATTTCGTAGGCCACTCTAGACAAAAATGCAGTCTGACACACCCTAGACGCCCATCTCCAGCAGACACGCAGGTCAATGACCCTAAGTCAGAAGTTTGAACCTGTCCTGGCCCTAGGTCCTCATCGGAACCCTAGCTTAGATTTTCAGGCATCTGTCCCCAGAAGCCTGCTCTGGAATACCAACATATGGTCCAACATGTGGTCCATGAGTCACACAATAGATCCCCTGTTGTCCCCAAAAGGAAACCTTGCTCTTGGGAGCTGGGTCCAACACTCAGGGTAGGAGAGTCCTGCATGACCCCTGAGCCAGCGCCACATTCTAAGGCCTCCATGGACAACAGGCAGCATTGTGAACATCATCCTGAGAACCCCTGTCAACTCAGCCCCCTTGGAACGTCGCCCAAGAGCCAGAAGATCGAACCTGCCCTGTTCCTGGGCTGCAATGGGAACGTGAGGTGGGCTTTCCATGAATCCAAGTGGAGAGTTCTGCTATCCAATCTTTCCATATGGGGGACCCTGGAGCCATTCAACCGGACTACCCCTGTCCCGCAGAAAGACACCTTCTGTTTGGAGCAGCTCACAAGCCCCAGCCTGGGATAACCTCCATGGCCTCTTGAGGCCAGCTCTCAATTCATCAGCCATCATGTACACAAACTGCAGTGTAAGCGGACATCTGACACTCGCCCTTACTCAGGTGCTGGAGATCTAGAATCAGCCGCTGCACATTGGAAGTGCCATGCACTTGGCACTGAACAGAAGCGTGGCTTGTGTTTTCAGACTTCTGTACTCATACTCCCGGCCCGCAAGACATCCGGACTTGGAACTCTGGAGCCACAATGCAAGACTCTCCCTGCCCACTTGAAGGAATACTTTGCCTTTAGGGTCTTCCCAGAAACACCAAATAAGGATCAACTGCATGGCCCTCGAACGCACCCCAATTTCAGCATCTGCCCTGGGCACTAATGCTCTGTCTGACACAGCCTGAGCACAGACCTCCTGACAGACACCCACAGAGCTGGCTGCACATCGAGCACATTAGACCTGCCATGGCCTCAGTGCATCATCTCTTCCCAATCTGCGTTTTCAGGCATCTGAACCTAGACCTTATCTCCAATCCCTGCACAGGGGGGAATCTGATGCACAAATCAGAACTCCTCTTTCCCCATGGCAAGAAACCTTCTTGTTGGCATGGTGTCAAAGTTTCAGGGCAGGAGAAACCTGCATGGCCCATGAACCACATCCAAGATTGATGGCCGCCTTGGGCAGCAACATGCAGTGTGACCCTCATTGTGAGCCCCGTGATCAAGTAAGGCCTCTCAGTAGCTCAACCAAGTGCCCGCATATGGGACTTGCCATGGCCCTAGGCTCACAATCCTAACCAGAGGTTGGGTTTTCCAGTCGCCCATACCCAGGGCTCTGCTCTGGAATATCTCTTTTGGAGGGATACCTGAGGAAGAAAACAGAACTCTTCTCTTCCCACAGAATGGGAGCTGGGCCAAATCCCCAGAGAGGGAGACTCGTCCATGGCACATGAGGCCACCCATCCATTCCATGGCCATCCATGACACAAAATCCAGAGACAAAAGTCTGAGCGACCGCCTCCCACTCGCCCTTCTTTCATATCCTGAGGAGCTCCCGTCATGGTCTGTAGATTGGGCCTGCCATACTCTCGGCCCAAACCTAAGCCGAGTTTGTCTTTTCAGACTTCTGGCCCCACAGGCCTGGCCCATACACCCTCCAGGCTGGGGCCTCTGGAGCCACACTGCAGGACTGTGTCTGCCCTCTCCAAGGAAACTGTGTACATTCCATTGGTCACAACTCTACAGATTAAGAGAAACCTCCAAGGCCCCGAGTCCATACAAGTCATGTAGGCCACCCGGGACAAACAGGAGAATTCTGACAGAAGCTGACCTACCACCTCCACTCAGACATGCACACCGATTTCCCCAGAGACAGACGACTGAACAGGACAGGCCCCTGGACACTCATCGGAACCCTAGCTTTGGTTTCCAGGCCTCTCTCCTCAGAGACCTGGTTTTGAATATCAACATATGGGCATTTCCTCAGGCACCAAACAGATCACCTCTCGTCTCCACATGGGAAGCTTGCAATTTGGAGCTGTGTCCAAACCTCCAGGTAGGAGAATGTTGAAGGGCCCTTGAGCCACTGCCATATTCCAAGGTCTTCATGGACAGAAACCCACATTATAACCTATCCTCAGTAGAGTCCAACTAAACTCACCCCTCCCCCCAGGGAGCTCTCCCCAAAACCAGCAGATCGAAACTGCCTTGTCGCTAGGAGCCAATGGAAATGTGAGAAGGAGTGTCCAGGCACACACAACTAGAATCCTGTTCTCAAGTCTTTCCGTATGGCGTGTCCTGGGCCATCCAAAAAGACTTGTCTGTTCCACAGGAGGAAACTTTGCAGTTTGGAGCAGCTCCCAACCCACAGTGAGGGAAAACCTCCATGGCCCCATGATGCCACCCCTTCATGAAACCATCATGGACACAAACTCAAGCCTGAGCTAACGTCTGATACTCGCCCTGACTTCAGATGCAGGAGATCTCTATCCAGCCTCTGTAGAGGGAGCATGTCTTGCCCTCGGTCCCAAACCAATCCCTACCTTGTGTTTTCAGACTTCTGTTCTCACACACCTGGCCCACAAGCCCTCCAGATTGGAAATTCTGGAGACAAGACTCTGCCAGCCCACCTGAAGGTAAACATTGCCCTATGGGGCTGCCCATAAACTCAAATGAGGACCAACCTGATTGGCCCTCAATCTCAACCCAATTTCATAGGCTGCCCTGGCCACGAATGCTCTGTCTGACACAGCCTGATCCCTGACCTCCCGATAGACACCCAGACAGCTGGCCGCACACCCAACACATCAGATTGGCCATGGCCTTAGTCCGTCATGTCTTCCCAACCTGGGTTTTCAGGCCTCTGAACCTAGACCTTAACTCCAATCCCTGCACAGGGGGGAATCTGATGCACAAATCAGAACTCCTCCTTCCCCATGGCAAGAAACCTTGCTGTTGACAGGGTGTCCAACCTTCACGGTAGGAGAAACCTGCATGGCCCATGAGGCCACATGCACCCTTGAGGGCCGCCTTGGGCAGAAACACGCATTGTGACCCTCAGCGTGAGCCCTGTGATCAAGTAAGGCCTCTCAGTGGCTGGACCAATAGCTCACCTATTGGGCTTACCATGCCCCTAGGTCCCCAATGCTAACCAAATATGAGGGTTTTCCAGCCACCCATACCCAAGGCTCTGCTCTGGAATCCCTCTTTTGCAGGGACAGCAGAGGCATAAGATAGAACTCCTCCCTTCCCACAGAATGGCCCCAAAATTTTCGGAGCTGGGCCAAATCCACAGATAGGGAGACTCGTCCATGGCCCATGAAGCCACCCCTCCATTCCATGGCCATCCTTGCTTAAAATCCAGAGATAAAAGCCTGAGGAACTGCCTCTCACTCACCCTTCTTTCATATCCCTCGGAGCTCCCGTCATGGTCTGTAGATTGGGCCTGCCATACACTCGGCCGAAACCTAAGCCGAGTTTGTCTTTTCAGACTTCTGGCCCCACAGGCCTGGCCTACACACTCCGGGTTGGGGCCCTTGGAGCCACACTGCATGACTGTGCCTGCCATCTCCAAGGAAAATGTGCCCATTCCATTGGCCACAACCTTACAGATTAGGAGAAACCTCCAAGGCCCCCAAAGCCATAACAATGCTGTAGGCTGCCCGGGACAAACAGGGACATTCTGACACAAGCTGACCTACAACCTCCACTCAAACCCGCACACCAATGCCCCCAGAGACAGAAGATTGAAATGGATAGGCCCCTAGGCATTCATCAGAACCCTAGCTTTGGTTTCCGGACATCTATCCTCTGAGGCCTGGTTTCGAATACCAGTATGTGGGGCTATCCTGAAGCACCAAACAGAACACCTCTCATCTCCACATGGGACGATTGCTCTTTGGAGCTGTGTCAAACCCTCTGTGTAGGAAAATCCTGCAGCGACCCTGAGACACTGACACATTACAAGATCTCCATGGACACAAACAAATACTATGCCCCATCCTCAGGAAATTCCAACTCAACTCAACCCCCAGGTGATCTCGCCCCATAGCCAGCAGATTAAACCAGCCTTGTCACTAGGAGCCAATGGTAATGTGAGGTGGGGTGTCCAGGCACCCATGTTTAGAACCCTGCTCTCGATTCTTTCCGCATGGGGTGTTCTGGGGCCATCTAAAAGGACTCGACTGTCCCACAGAAGAAACCTTCCTGTTTGGAGAAGTTCCCAACAACCAAGCAGGTGGAAACCTCCATGGCCTCATGTGGCCACCCCTTCAAAAGGGGCCATTGTGGACACAAACTCCAGCCTGAGCCAACGACTGATCTTCGCCCTGACTGAAGATGTAGGAGATCTCCAATCAGCCTCTACAGAGGGGGCCAGCCGTGCCCTCGGCCCCACAACTAACCCTAGCTTGTGTTTTCAGATTTACGTCCTCACACTCCTGGCCCACAAGCCCTTCGGATTGGGAAGGCCAGAGCCAGAATGCAAGACTCGGCCTGCCTACCTGAAGGCAAACGTTGCCCTAGGGGGCTGCCCAGAAAACCAAATGAGGATCAACCTGCATGACCCTCGACCACACCCCAATTTAATAGGCTGCCCTGGCCATGAATGCTCTGTCTGACACAGCCTGAGCACAGACCTCCGGACAGACACCCAGACAGCTAGCCGCACACACAGCACATCAGATAGACCATGGCCTTAGTCCGTCATGTCTTCCCAACATGGGTTTTCAGGCCTCTGAACCTAGACCTTATCTCAATCCTTGAACAGGGAGGAACCTGATGCACAAATCAGAACTCTTCCTTCCCCATGGCAGGAAACCTTGATGTTGGCATGGTGTCCAACCTTCAGGGTAGGAGAACATTGCATCACCAATGAACCACGCCCACGACAGAGGGCTGCCTTGGGAAGAAACATGCATTGTGACCGTGTTCAAGTAAGACCTCTCAGTGGCTGGACAAACTGCTCTCATATGGGGCTTGCCATGCCCCTAGCCCCCATTCCTAACCAGAGGTCAGGCTTCCAGCAGCACATACCCAGGGCTCTGCTCTGGAATGCCTCTTTTATAGGGACACCTGAGGCAGAAACAAGACTCTTTTCTTCCCACAGAATGACCCTAACCTTTTGGGACCTGGTCTATATCCTCAGAGAGGGACACACGTCCATGGCCCATGTAGGGGCCTGATTAGGCAGAGGAACTGTAAACCCCGGATATAGGGGCGGGCCAGGCCAGATAGCCATATCCAATCAGTGGGGTATGCATATATTAACTGTGGTGAGTTGAAATCTCATTGGCCACCTGTCTTGGGCCGGGCTCAACCACCTCTATAAAGGTCAGTCTGTGAGGCTGGGTGGGGGGAGAAGTAGGAGGTGTTAGAATAGCCGGGGGAGAAGTAGGAGGTGTTAGAATAGCCGTTGGAGAAGTGGGAGGAGTTAGAATGGCAGTTAGAATAGCAGTTAGAATAGCCGTTAGAGTAGCTGTTAAAGTAGCCTTTGGGAGCCATTAGAGGAGCCGTTAGGGTAGCCTTTGGGAGCCATTAGGATAGTCATAGGAGTGATAGTGTCGGGATCATCAGGAGCAGCGCCGCCCCAAGCCACGGTCCCGCGGCCCGCGGCCTTGCCGCCCCCAGCTGCAGCCCCACCGCCAGGGGCCTCGCTGCCCCAAGCCACAGCCCCGCCGCCAGGGGCCTCGCCGCCCTGAGCCGCAGCCCCACCGCAACCAGCCTTGCTGCCTCCAGAAGCCTCGCTGCCCCACGCCACAGCCCCACTGCCAGGGGCCTTGCCGCCCTGAGCCGCAGCCCCACTGCAACCAGCCTCGCCGCCTCCAGCAGCCTCGCTGCCCCCAGTTGCGGCCCCGCTTCCAGCGGCCTCACTGCTCCGAGCAGTGACCTTGCTGGAGTGGCCTGATCCAGAGCGGCCTCGCCAGAGCGGCATCATTCCGGGGAGTGGCCTCGTTGGCCTGCGGCTCCGTCCTTGAGCGGCCTCTTCTAGAACGGCCTCTTCATCGTCAGAAGCGGCCTCGTCCAGTGTGTGGCCTCGTCCAGGGAGTGGCCTTGCTGGAGTGGCATCATGGGGAGCAGAGTCTGTGTCGTCGGGGTTGTTGTCCTTGTCATCCTCGCCTCTTTGTCATCGGGAGTGGCATCCTTGTCGTTGTCACCTCTGCGTAAGAGATGGCCCCGACCGGTCGGTTTGATTCTCGAGCTGCATCGCCCTGTGCACCGCCCAGAGCAGCAGCGGCAGCGGCGCCACCACGAGCAGCACCACCCAGAGCAACAGCGGCAGTGGCACCACCTCGAGTGGCATCGCCCCGTGCACCGCCCAGAGCAGCAGCGGCAGCGGCAGCGGCGCCACCTCGAGCGGCATCGCCCTGTGCACTGCCCAGAGCAGCAACGGCAGTGGCGCCGCCATGAGCGGCACCACCCCGTGCACCAGAGCAGCAGCAGCAGCGGTGCCATGCGAGTGGCACCGCCCAGAGCAGCAGCAGGCAGCGGCACCACCGCAAGCAGCACCACCCAGAGCAGCAGCGGCAGTGGCGCTGCTGCAAGTGATGCCACCCTGAGCCAGAGTATCAGCAGCAGCGCCGCCACAAGCAGCCACACCGCCTTGGGCAGTGCCACCATCAGGCGCAGACTCTCAGGAGCCAACGGTGCAGCCACGCCGGGAGTGGGTCTGTGGTACTGTGAGGATGAGGCAGGGAGCCTCCAGGAGGGACCCCAGCGACTGGAAGGTGGTGGTCCCCAGCAAGACTCAGGCACCTACTGGTCAGTTTGGTTTCTAATGCAGTTTGGTTTCTGATGCAGTTTGGTTTCTAATGCAGTTTGGTTTCTGATGCAGTTTGGTTTCTGATGCAGTTTGGTTTCTGATGCATGGCACGAAATAAAACTCTGCTTGATTTTCGCTTTGTGTCAGTCTCGTTCCTTTGATCACGGACCCTAACAGCCCATGAGGCCACTCCGACATTCCACGGCCATCCTTGACACAAAATCCAGAGACAAAAGCCTGAGCGACCGCCTCTCACTCGCCCTTCTTTCATATCCTGAGGAGCTCCCGTCACGGTCTGTAGATTGAGCCTGCCATACCCTCAGCCCCAAACCAAATCTGAGTTTGTCTTTTCAGACTTCTGCCCCACAGACCTGGCCCACACACTCTCTAGGCTGGGGACCTTGGAGCCACACCACAGGACTGTGCCTGCCATCTCCAAGGAAACTGTGCCCATTCCATTGGCCACAACTCTACAGATTAGGAGAACCTTCCAAGACCCCTGAGAACCAGCCGCCTAGGACAAATGGGCATTCTGACACAAGCTGTCCTATCACCTCCACTCAGACATGCACTCCAATGCCCCCAGAGACAGAAGATTGAACTGGACAAGCCCCTAGTACCTCATTGGAACCCAAGGTTTGGTTTCGATGCATCTCTCCTCAGAGACCTCGTCTCGAATACCAGCATACGGGGCTATCCTGAGGCACCAAACAGAACACCTCTCGTCTCTACATGGGAAGCTTGCTCTTTGGAGCTATGTCGTACCCTCGGGGTAGGAGAATCCTGCAGGTACCCTGAGTCACGGCCACATTCCAAGGTCTCCATGGACACAAACCCATATTATGACCCATCCTCAGGAGAGTCCATTTCAACTCAACGCCCTATGTAGCTCCCCCAGATCCAGCATATAGAACCTGCCTTGTTGCTAGGAGACAAGGGGAATGTGAGGTGGGGTGCCTAGGCATCCATCCTTCAAACTCTGTTCTAAAGTCTTTCTGTATGGGGCGTCCTGGAGCCATCCAACAGGACTCGACTGTCCCGCAGAAGGAATCCTTGTGGTTTGGAGCATCTCACGACTCCCAGCGTGGGAAAACTTCCATGGCTTACTGAGGCCGCCCCTTCATGAAGGGGCCATAATGGACACAAACTCCAGCCTTAGCCAACTTCTGATACTCGCCTTGACTTCAGATGCAGGAGATCTCGATTCAGCTTCTGCAGAGTGGGCCTTCCTTGTCCTTGGCCCCAAACCTAACCCTAGCTTGTGTTTTCAGACTTCCATCCTCACACTCCTGGCCCACAAGCCCTCCAGACTGGGAGCTCCGGAGCCCAAACACAGCACTCTGCTGTCCACCTGCAGGAAAACTTTGCCCGATGGGGTTGCCCAGAACACCAAATGAGGTTCAACTTTCATGGCCCTTGACCACACCCCAATTTAGTAGGCTGCCCTCGGAACGAATGCTCTGTCTGACACAGCCTGAGCCCACACTGCCTGAGCTATCCAGAAACCTGGCCTCACACCCAGCACATTGGACCCGCCATGGCCTTAAGTCGTCCTATCTTTCCAACCTGGGTTTTCAATCATTGGAACCTAGACCTTATATCTCCAATCCCTACACAGGGAGGAACCTGATGCACAAATCAGATCTCCTCCTTCCCCATGGCAAGAAAGCTTGCTGTTGGCATAGTGTCCAACTTTCAAGGTAGGAGAAACTGGCATGGCCCATGAGGCCACACCAACGCTTGATGACCTCCTTGGGCACAACCATACCCTGTTCATGTAAGGTCTCTCAGTGGCTGGACCAAGAACCCGCATATGGGACTTGCCATGACCCTAGTCTCCCAAGCCTAACCAGACGTTGGGTTTTCTATCTGCCCATACCCATGTCTCTGCTCTGGAATCCCTCTTTTGGAGGGACACCTGAGGCAGAAAGCAGGATGCCTCCCTTCCCTCAGAATGACCCCAAACTTTTGGGAGCGGGGCCATTCCCCAGAGAAGGAGACGTGTCCATGACCCATGAGTCCACCTCTCTATTCCACAGCCATCCTTGACACAAAATCCAGAGACAAAGGCCTGTATGACCGCTTACCACTCGCCCTTCTTTCATATCCCGAGGAGCTCCCCTCACAGTCTGTAGATCGGGCCTGCCATATCCTCGGCCCCCAAAAAAGCCGAGACTGTCTTTTCAGACTTCTGTCCCCACAGGCCTAGCCCACACACCCTACAGGCTGGAACCTTTGGAGCCACACGGCAAAACTGTGCCTGTGCTCTCCAAGGAAACTGTGCCCATTCCATTGGCCACAACCCTACAGATTAGGAGAAACCTACAAGGGCAAGGATTTGAGCTAAGATCTGGAGTCAGATGCCTGAATTACCAGGTTTTGTAGAGATGATGGCCTCTGGCCACGGCACATCCCACCTGCAGGATACGGGGCCCACTATCTGGGTGGCTGACAGGAGGTCAGGGCTTAGGCAGTGTCAGCCAGAGCATTAGTGCACAGCGCGTCCTATGATATTGAGGTGCCATCGAGGGCCATGCAGGTGGATCCTCATGTGGGGTTTCTGGGCAGACCCCTAGGGCACTTCTTTCTGGTGGGTAGGCAAAAGGCTGCACTGTGTCTTCAGAATTTCCAATCTGGAGGGGTTGTGCACCAGGGGTGTGAAGATGTAAGTCTGAATACACAAGCAACAGTTCAGGTCAGTGCCGAGCACATGGCAGTTCCAATGTGTAGCGGCGAAGTTGAGACCTCCAGCACCGGAATAAGGGTGAGGGTTAGATGTACCCTCACTTAGGAGTCTGTGTCCATGATGTCCAAAGAATGGAGGGGTGGCCTCTAAAGGCCATGGAGGTTTTCCCATGCTGGGGCTTTTGAGTTGCTACAAACAGCAAGGTGTCCTTCAGTGGGAGAGTGGGAGACCTTTTGAATGGCTCCAAGGCCCCCCATATGGAAAGATTGGAAAACAGAGCTCTCCACATGGATGCCTGGAAAGCCCACCTCATGTTCCCATTGCAGCCTAAGAGCAGGGAAGGTTCGATCTGCTGGTTCTGGGTCGACGTTCCAAGGGGGTTGACAGGAGTTCTCAGGCTGACAGGTCACAATGCTGGCTCAGGGGCCATGGCGGATTGTCCTACACCGAGGGTTGGACCCATCTCCCAAGAGCAAGGTTTCCTTCTTGGGACTCTTGGGTATCTGTGGTGTGGCTCAGGGACCACATGTTTGACCATATGTTGGGATTCCATAATGGCTTCTGGGGACAGAAGCCTGAAATCTAAGCTAGGGTTCCAATGAGGTCCTAGGCCCAGGAAACTTTCAATCTTCTGACTCAGGGCCATTGACCTGCGTGTCTGCCTGGAGGTCAGCACCTAGGCTCTGTCAGACTGCATTTTCGTCTAGAGAGGCCTACAAAATTAGGGTGGGCTCAGAGGCCTTGCAGGTTTCTCCTAATCTAGAGGGTTCGGGCAACTGTGACAGTCAGAGTTTCCGTCGGGCTGGTAGGCCCAGTCGTGTGCTGTGGTTTCAGAGACCCCGTCCTGGAGAGCATGTGAGACAGTGTTTTGGGGACAGAAATCTGTGGACACAAACTCGGGTTAGGGTTAGGGCCGAGGGGATGTCAGGACTTATACGCACAGCCTGAGGGTAGCTCCACGATTTGAATTTTGGTCTGCTCAGAGGCGGTCGCACAGGCTTTTCTGCCTGAATTATGTGTCCAGTATTGCCACGGAATGTAGGCGTGGCTTCATGGGACCATGGGAGATTCTTCCTCTCCGGGGATTCTGCCCAGCTCCCAAGAGTTTGGTGTCTTTCTGGGGGAAGGGAAGAGTGCTGTTTTCCGTCTCAGGGGTCCCGCCCAAACAGGTATTTCAGAGACGGGTTCTGTGATGGGGCACCTGGAGAAACCCACCGAGGGTTAGGAATTGGGCCTAGGGGCATAGCAGGCCCACTCTTCATGCTCATGGACCAGCTTGCGAGAGGGATTGTTTGAAAGCGGGCTCAGGCTGAGGGTCACAATGCCTGTTAATGCCCAGGGTGGCCCTTCTGCCCTTCTGATTGGGTGTTGTATCTTGGGCCATGCAGCTGGCCCCACTCTGAGGGATGGGCACCCGTCCCAACAGCCAAGTTTCCTGCCATGGGGAAGGAGGAGACCTCTTTGGTGCTTCAGGTTCCCCCATAGGCAGGGATTTGAGGTACGGTCTGGGGAGAGATTCCTGAACCCTAGGTTGCATAGAGATGACAGCCTCAAGCCAGCCAGGTCCCACCTGGAGGATACTGGGCCTACTATCTGGGTGGCTGACAGGAGGTTGAGGCTCATGCTGTGTCAGACAGAGCATTAGTGCACAGGGTGGCCTATGATATTGGGGTGCCATCAACGGCTGTGCAGGTGGATCTTCATGTGGGGTATCTGAGCAGACCCATAGGGTACTCTTTGTCTCTGTTGGGCAAAACGAAGGCTGCGTGGTGGCTCCATAATTCCCAATCTGGAGCACTTGCAAGCCAGGAGTGTGAGGATGGAAGTCTGAAAACACAAGCTATGGTTCAGGTCAGTGCCGAGCGCATGGCAGATCCAATGTGCAGCAGCTGATTCAAGATCTCCAGCACCGGAGTAAGGGCGAATGTCACATGTCCGCTCACGCTGGATTCTGTGTCCATGATGGCCGACGAATGGAGGGGAGGCCTCAAGAGACCATGGAGGTTTTCCCACGCTTAGGGATGTGAGCTGCTCCAAACAATAAGGTGTCCTTTTGCGGGACAGGGGGAGTCTGGTTGAATGCCTCCAGGTTCCCCCATATGGAAAGATTGGATAGCAGAGCTCTCCGCATGGATGCCTGGAAATCCCATTCCTTGGAAATCGTGTTCCCATTGCAGCTGAGGAACAGGGCATGTTCAATTTACTGGCTCTGGGGCAAAGGTCAAATGGGGCTGAGTTGACAGGGTTTCTCAGGCTGACAGGTCACAATGCTGGTTGGGGGCCAGGGAGATCTTAGTATGTGGCTGTGGCTCAGGGGCCATGGATGATTCTCCTACCCCGAGTGTGGACCCAGTTCCCAAGACCAAGGTTTCCTTCTGAGGACAGGAGGGGTTCTGTGGTGTGGCTGAGGGACCACATGTTGGAACGTAGGTTGGTATTCCAGAACGGCCTTCTGGGGAAAGAAGCCTGAAAACCTTAGCAAGGGTTCCACTGAGGTTCTAGGCCAGGTAAGGCTCAATCTTCTGAATCAGGGCCATTGACCTTCTTGTCTGCCTGGAGGTGGGTGCCTAGTGTGTGTCAGACTGTGCATTTTTGTCCAGAGCGGCCTATGAAATTGGGGTGGGCTCAGGGGCCTTGCAGGTTTCTCCTAATCTGGAAGGTTTGGGAAACTGTGATGGGCAGAGTTTCCTTCGGGAGGGCAGGCCCAGTCCTGTGCTGTGGCTAAGGAGGCCCCATCCTGGAGGGAATGTGGGCCAGGGCTTTGGGGACAGAAGTCTGCAGACAAAAACTTGGGTTAGGTTTAGGGGCAAGTTGATGGGAGGCCCTATCTGCACAACCTGAGGGCAGCTCCTCAGGATTTGATGTTCAGGCCCCTGGGAGGCAGTAGCACAGGATTTTCTGTCTGAATTATGTGTCTAGGATGGAGATGGAATGTAGAGGTGGCCTCAGGGGCTCATGGGAGATTCTTCCTCTCTGGGTATTCTGCCCATCTCCCAAGAGTTTGGTGTCTTTCTGGGAGAAGGGAAGAGTGCTGTTTTCCATCTCAGGGGTCCCACCCCAAAGTAGGATTACAGGGACGGTTTCTGTGTCCATGTGCCTGGAGAACCCCACCAAGAGTTAGGATTTGGGCGTAGGGGCATGGCAGGCCCGCTCTGCAGTCTCCTGGTCCAGCTCCTGAGGGGGCTTGTTTGAAAGCGGTCTCAGGCTGAGGGTCACAATGCCTGTTTGTGCCCATGGCGGCCCTCTTGAGTGTGCGTTTTCTCATGGACCTTGCAGCTGGCTCTCACTCTGAGGGTTGGACACCAATCCCTACAGCCAGGTTTCCCACCATGGGGAAGGCGAGAACTGTTTTGTGCTTCAGGTTCCCCTGTGGGGAGGGATTTGAACTAAGGTCTGGGATCAGATGTCTGAAGACCCAGGTTCAGTAAAGAAGACGGCCTTGGGCCATGGCAAGTCCCACCTGAAGGACATGGGGCACGCTATATGGGTGGCTGACAGGAGGTCAGGGCTCATGGTGTGTCAGACAGATCATTAGTGCACAGGGTGGCCTATGATATTGGGGTGCGTTTGAGGGCCATGCAGGTTTATCCTCATTTGGAGTTTCTAGGCAGCCCCATAGGGCACTTCTTTCTGGTATGCAGGCAGAAAGCTGCGTTTTGGCTCCAGTATTCCCAATCTGGAAGGCTTGCTGGCCAGGGGTGTGAGGACGGGAGTCCTAAAGCACAAGCTAGGTTTAGGTTTGGGTCTGAGGGAACGGCAGGCCCACTCTGCATGGGGAGAATCAAGATCTCCTGCATCTGTAGTACGCGCGTATCAGATGGTAGTTCAGGCTGTAGTTTGCGTCCATGATGGCCGTTTCATGAATGGGGGCCTCAAGAGGCCATGGAGGCTTTCCTAAGCTGGTGGTTGTGACCTGCTCCAAAACACAAGATATCCTTCTGTGGGACAGTTCGGTCCTGCTAGATGGCTCCAGGATGCCCCATAGGGACAGACTCGAGAGCAGGCTTCTAAGGATGGATGCCTGGACACCCCACCTCACATTCCCATTGGTTCCTAGTGACAAGGCCAGTTTTATCTCCTGGCTCTAGGGCGAGCTGCCCAGGAGGCTGAGTTGAAATGGACTCTCATGAGGATGGGTCATCATGTAATTTGGTATCCATGAAGACCTTGGGATGTGGCGGTGGCTCAGGGTCCCTGCAGTATTCTCCTACCCAGAGGGTTTGCCACAGGTCCAAGGAGCAAGATTCCCATGTGGAAACGAGAGGTGTTCCGTTTGGTGCCTCAGGAAATCCCAATATGCTGGTATTCGAAAACTGGCTTTTGAGGAGAGATGAATGGAAACCAAAGCTAGGGTTCAGATTAAGACCTAGGGGCCTGTCCAGTTCTATCTCCAGTCTCTGGGGACATCTGTTTGTGTGTCTGAGTAGAGGTAGTTGCTCAGATTGTGTCTGAATTCCCACTTGTCCAGGGCGTTTTCCACTATTGGGATGGCCTCGAGGGCCTCAGTGGTTTTTCCTAATCTGTAGGGTTGTGCCAGTGAAATGGGCACAGTTTCTGTGGAGAGGGCAGACTTCATCGTGCGGTGTTGCTCCAGATGCCCCAGTCTGGAGGGAGTGTGGGCCAGGTCTGTGGGGACAGAAGTCTGGAAAGACAACCTGGGCTTAGTTTTGGGGCCGAGGGTATGGCAGGACCAATCTACAGACCATGAGGGGAGCTCCTCAGGATAGGAAAGAAGGGTGAGTGGGAGGCAGTCACTCAGGATTTTGTCTCTGGATTTTCTGTCAAGGATGGACGTGGAATGTCAGAGTGGCCTCACGGGCCATGGTCGAGTCTCTCCCTCTGCGGATTTGGCCAGGCTCCCAAGAGATTCGGGTCATTCTGTGGGAAGGGCGGAGTCCTGTTTTCTGTCTCAGGTGTCCTTCCAAAAGAGGGATTACAGAGCAGAGTCCTGGATACAGGCGACTGCACAACCCGACCTCTGGTTAGGAATGGAGGCCGAGGGACAAGGCAAGCCCCATATGTGGGCTTTTGGTCCAACCACTGAGAGGACTTACTTGATCACGTGGCTCAGGCTGAGCGTCACTATGCCTATTTGTGCCCAAGGCAGCCCTCAAGCATGGGCGTGGCCTCATGGGCCATGCAGGTTTCAGCTACCGTGAAGGCTTGTCACCATGCCAACAGCAAGATTTACTCCTCCAAGGAGGAGTTTTGATGTGTGCATCAGGTTCCCCCCTTTTCAGGGATTGGAGGTAAGGTCTAGGTTCAGATGAATGAAAACACAGCTTGGGAAGAGATGACGGCCTAAAGCCATGGCAGGTCCGACATGCTGGGTTGTCGGGCGACTGTGTGGGTGTCAGTCAGGAAGTCTGGGCTCAGACTGTGTCAGATAGTGCATTAGTGCCCAGGGAAGCCTAGGAAATTGGGGTGCATTCGAGGGCCGTGCAGGTTGATCCTCATTTGGGTTTCTGGGCAACCCCATAGGGCAACGTTTTTCTACTTGTGGGCAGGAGGAGGGCTGCGCTGTGGCTCCATAATTCCCAATCTGGAATGTTTGTGGGCCAGGAGTGTTAGGACAGAAGTCTGAAAACACAAGCTAAGTTTAGGTTTGTTCCCGAGGGCAAGGAAGGACACTCTGCAGAGTCTGAATCGAGATCACCTGCATCTGATGTCAGGGGGAGGATCAGATGTTGGCTTAGGCTGGAGTTTGCATCCATGATGGCCCCTTCATGGAGTGGGGGCCTCATGAGGCCATGGAGGTTTTCCCATCCTGGGGATTGTGAGCTGCTCCAAACCACAAGGTTTTCTTCTACTCGACAGTCAAGTCCTGCTGGATGGCTCCAGGACACCCCATAGGGAGAGACTCGAGAACAGGCTTCTAAGGATGGATGCCTGGACATCCCACCTCGCATTCCCATTGGCTCCTAAGGACAAGGCAGGTTCAATCTGCTGACTCTTGGGGAGCTACCCAGGGGGTTGAGTTGAAATGGACTCTCATGAGGGTGGGTCATCATGTGGTTTGTGTCCATGGAGATATAAGAATGTGGAGGTTTCTCAGGGGCCATGCAGGTTTCTCCTGCCTAGAGGGTTTGCCACAGCTCCAAAGAGCAATCTTCCCATGTGGAGGTGAGAGGTGTTCCGTTTGGTGCCTCAGGAAACCCCCATATGTTGATATTTGAAACCAAGCCTCTTACGAGGGACACTTGGAAACCAAAGCTAGGGTTCAGATTAGGACCTAGGCCCCTGTCATGTTCAATGTCCTATCTCTGGGAATATGTGTCTGCGTGTCTGAGTGGAGGTATTTTTTTCAGCTTGTGTCCGAATGCCCCTGTTTGTCCAGGGCGTCCTCCTGTATTGCAATGGCTCGGGGGTGTTGGAGGTTTCTACTAATCTGTAGGGTTGTGGCCAGTGGAATGGGCAGAATTTCCTTAGAGAGGGCAGGCACCATCGTGGGTGTGGCTCCAGAGGAAGCAGCCTGGAAGGTGTGTGGGCCAGGGCTGTTGGGACAGAAGTCTGAAAACAAAGTCTGCTTAGGTTTGGGGCCGAGGGTATGGCAGGACCGATCTACAGACCGTTAGGGGAGGTCCTCTGGATATAAAAAAAGGTGAGTTGAAGGTGGTTGTTCAGGCTATTGTCTCTGGATTTGGTGTCAAGTTTGGCCGTGGAATATCAGGGTGGGCTTCATGGGCCATGGTCGAGTCTCCCTCTCTGGGGATATGACCCATCTCCCAAGAGTTTGAGGTCACTCTGTGGGAAGGGAGGAGTCCTGTTTTCTGCCATAACTATCCCTCCAAAAGAGGGATTCCAGAGCAGATTCCTGGGTACAGAGGACTGTACAACCCAATGTCTGGTTAGGATTGGGTGCCTAGGGGCATAGCAAGCCCCATATGCGGGCTCGGGGTCCAGCCACAAAGAGGCCTTCCTTGAACACGGGGCTCACGCTGAGGCCACAATGCATGTTTCTGCCAAAGGCGGCCCTCAAGCATTGGCGTGGCCTCATGGGCCATGCTGGTTCTTCTACCCGACATGTTTGACACCATGCTGACTGCAAGGTTTTCTGCCATGGGGATGGAGGAGTAATGATTTCTGCATCAGGTTCACTGCTGTGTAGTGATTGGAGATAATTTCTAGGTTCTGAAGCCAGAAAACCCAGGTTGTGTAGAGATGAGGGCCTAAGGCCATGGTGCTTCAGATGTGCTGGGTGTGAGGCCAGCTGTCTGGATGTCGGTCGGGAGGTCCGGCCTCAGGCTGTTTCAGACAGAGCTTTAGTGCCCAGGTCAGCATATATAATTGGCATGCAGTTAAGTGGTGTGCAAGTTGAACCTCATTTGAGGATTCTGGGCAGCCCCACAGGGCAACGTTTTTACTGTGCAGGGCAGGCAGAGTGCTGAATTGTGGCTCTGGAATTCCCAATCTGGGGGCTTGTGGGCCAGGAGTGTGAGGAGGGAACCGTGAGAACACAAGCCAGGGTTAGGTTTCAGGATGAGGGCATGGCAGGCCCACTCTGCAGAAGCTTAATTGAGATCTCCTGCATCTGAATTCAGGCCAAAGATCAGATGTTGGTTCAGGTTAGAGTTTATGTCCATGATGGCCCCTTCATGAAGGGGGGTTCTCATCAGGCCTTGGAGGTTTTCCCATTCTGGGAGCTATGAGATGTTCCAAACTGCAAGGATTCCTTCTGCGGCACAGTCGATTCCTGGTGGATGGCTCCAGGAAACACCATATAGAAAGAATCAAGAGCAGGCTTCTAGGGATGGATGCCTAGGCACCCATCTCGCATTCCCATTGTCTCCTAGTGACAAGGCAGGTTCAATCTGCTGGCTCTGCGGGAGCAACAAAGGGAGCTGAGTTGAAATGGACTCTCCTGAAGATGGGTCATACTGTGGGTTTCTGTCCATGGAGACCTTGGGATGTGGCGGTGCATCGAGGGCCCTGGAGGATTCTCCTAACCGGAGGGTTTGGCACAGCTCAAAAGAGTAGTTTTCCCATGTGGAGATGATCGGTGTTTTGATTAGTGCCGCAGGAAACCCCCTAATGCCAGTACTGGAAACCAGGCCTCTGAGGAGAGATGCCTGGAAACCAAAGAAAGGGTTCAGATTATGGCCTAGGGGCCTGTCTGCATCAATCTTGTCTCTGGGGACATCCGTCTGCTTGTCTGAGTGGAGGTAGTTGCTCAGCTAGTGTCAGATCACCCCTGTTTGTCCAGGGCAGCCTACATGATTGGGATGGCCTCGGGGACCTTGGCAGATTCTCCTAATCTGTAGGGTTGTGGCCAATGGAATGGGCAGAGTTTCCTTGGAGAGGGCAGGTACAGTCCTGCGGTATGACTCCAGGGGCCCCAGCTTGGAAGGTGTGTGGGCCAGGGCTGTGGGGATAGAAGTATGAATAAACAAACTTGGTTTAGATTTGCGGGCGAGGGTATGGCAGGCCCGATCTACAGACCGAGAAGGGAGCTCCTCGTGATATGAACGAAGGGCAAGTGTGAGGCGGTTGCTCAGGCTTTTGTCTCTGGATTTTGTGTCAAGGATGGCCGTAGAATGTCAGAGTGGCCTCATGGGCTATGGACGAGTCTCCCTCTCTGGGGATTTGGCCCAGCTCCCAAGAGTTTGGGGTTATTCTGTGGGAAGGGAGGAGTCCTGTTTTCTGGCTCATGTGTCCCTCCAGTGGAGGGATTCCAGAGTAGAGCCCTGGGTATGGGCGACTGGAAAACCTGACCTCTGTTTAGGCGTGGGGGCCTAGGGGCATGACAAGCCCCATAAGTGGGCCCTTGGTCCAGCTATGGAGAGGCCTTACTTGAGCACGGGGCTGGCCCTGAGGGTTACAATGCATGTTTCTGCCCAAGGAGGCCCTATAGCATGGGCGTGGCCCATGGACCATGCTGGTTTCTCCTACCCAGAAGGTTGGACATCATGCCAACAGCAAGGTTTCTTGCCATGGGGATGGAGGAGTTCTGATTTCTGCATCAGGTTCACCCCTGTGCAGTGATTGGAGATAAAGCCAAGGTTCTGAAGCCTGAAAAGCCAGGTTGGGAAGAGAAAACGGCCTAAGGCCATGGTGGGGGCAAAGTGCTGGCTGTGCATTCAGCTGTCTGGGTGTCGGTCAGGAGGTCCGGGCTCAGACTGTGTTAGACAGAGCATTAATGCCCAGGGCAGCCTATATACTTGGGGTGCAGTCGAGTGGCATGCAGGTTGATCCTCATTTGGGGTTTCTGGGCAGCCCCATGGGGCAACGTTTTTCTTCTGGTTGTCAGGCAAATGCTGGGTTGTAGCTCCGGAATTCCCTGACTGCAGTGCTTGTGAGCCAGGAGTGTGAGGACGGAAGTCTGAACAAACAAGCGATGGTTCAGTCCAGTGCTTAGCACGTGGCATTTCCAATGTGCAGTGTCTGATTTGAGGACTCCAGCACCTGAATGTGGGCAAGTGTCAGATGGTCCCTCACTTGGAGTTTGTGCCCATGATGGCCGAGGAATGGAGGGGTGGCCTCATGAGACCATGGACGTTTTCCCAGGCTGGGGCTTGTGAGCTGCACACAACAGCAAGGTTTCCTTCTGCAGGACAGGGGGATTCCGGTTGGATGGCTCCGGGGTCCCCCACATGGAATGATTTGGTAGCAGAGCTCACTGCATGCATGCCTGGAAAGCCCAGCTCAGCGTACCCTTGCAGCCCAGGAACAAGGCTCTTTCGAATCTGGTGGCTCTGGGGCGAAGTGCCCAGGGGGCTGAGTTGACAGGGAGCCTCATGCTGATGGGTCACAAGGCTGGTGTGTGCACAGGGAGACCTAAGAATGTGGCGGGGGCTCAGGAGCCATGCAGGATTCTCCTCACCTGAGGGTTGGACGCAGCTCCCAAGAGCCAGGTTACCTTCTGGGGACAGAGAGGTTCTCTTCTGTGGCTCCGTGACCACATTTTGCACCCTATGGAGGTATTCCAGAACTGGCCTCTGGGGACAGATGCGTGTAAACCTAAGCTAGGGTTCCGATGAGGTCCTGTCAGGTACAATCTTCTGACTCAGGGACATTGACCTGGGTGTCTGCCTGGAGGGAAGTGTCTGGCATGTGTCAGAATGCGCATTTTAGTCCAGAGTGGCCTGTGAAATTGGGGTGGGCTCAAGACCTTGCAGGTGTCTCCTAATCTGGAGGGTTTGGGCAACCCTGATGGTCAGAGTTTCCTTCAGGTGGGCAGGCAGAATCCTGTGAGGTGGTTCCAGGGGCCCCATCTTGGAATGCCTGTGGGCCAGGGCTTTGGGGGCAGAAGTCTGCACAGACAAAGTTGGGCTCGGTTTAGGGGCGAAGTGATGGCAAGCCCGATTTGCAGACCCTGAGGGCAGCTCCTCAGGATTTATCATTAGGGCGATGATGACGCAGGAGTGCAGGCTGTTCTGTCTGGATTGTGTGTCTCGGAGGGCCACGCCATGGAGGCGTGGCCTCATGGGGCTATGGGAGATTCTTCCTCTGTGGGGATTCTGCCCGGCTCCCAAGGACTTGGTGTCTTTACCTGGGGCAGGGAAGAGTGCTGTTTTCCATCTCAGGGGTCCCGCCAAAGCAGGGATTCCAGAGGTGGGTTTTTGGTGCGGCGCCTGGAGAACCCGACCAAGGGTGCGTGTTTGGGCCTAGGGTCATGGCAGGCCCGCTCTGGGTGCTCCTGGTCCAGCTCCTGAGGGGGCTTGTTTGAAAGCGGGCTCAGGCTGAGGGTCACAATGCCTGTTTGTGCCCAGGGCAGCCCTCATGGTTGGGTGTGGTCTCATGGGCCTAGCAGCTGGCTCACATTCTGAGGGTTTGACCCCCATCCCCACAGCAAGGTTTTCCTGCCGTGGGGAAGGAGGAGTACTCTTTTGTGCTTGAGGTTCCCCCATATGCCTGGATTTGAGCTAAGGTTTTCGGATAGATGCCTGAATACCTAGGTTGGGTAGAGATGACTGCCTCAGGCCATCACAGGTCCCGCCTGCAGGATATGGGACCCGCTAACTGGGTGGCTGATGGGAGGTTGGGACTCATGCTCTGTCATACAGTGAATTAGTGCCCAGGGCGGCCTTTGATATTGGTGTGCCATCGAGGGCCAAGCATGGCCCTCGTGTGGGGCCTTGCATCTCGTGTGGGATTTCTGGGAATACCCATAGGGCACTTCTTCCTGGGGGGTATGCAGAAGGCTGCATTGTGGCTCCAGAATTCCTCGTCTGGAGGGCTTCTGCCAGGTGTGTGAGGACGGAAGTCTGAACACACAAGTGACAGTTCAGTTCAGTGCTGAGCACATGGCACTTCCAATGTGCAGCGTCTGATTTGTTGTTTCTAGCACCTGAATAAGGACGAGTGTCAGATGGTCGCTCACAGTGGATTTTGTATCCATGATGGCCGACGAATTTAGTCGTGGCCTCATGAGGCCATGGAGGTTTTCCCAGGCTGGGGCTTGTGAGCTGCTCGGAACAGCAAGGTTTCCTTCTGCAGGACAGGGGAGTCTGGTTGTATGGCTACAGGTTCCCCCATATGGAAATATTTGTTAGTAGAGCTCACCACATGGATGCCTGGAAAGCCCTTCTCAGCTTTCCATTTCAGCGCAGGAACAAGGCAGTGTCGATCTGGTGCTTCTGGGACGAAGTGCCAAGAGGTCTGAATTGACAGGGAGTCTCATGCTGCTGGTCACAAGGCTGGTTTGTGTCCAGGGAGATCTTAGAATGTGGCCAGGGCTCAGGCGCCATTCAGGATTCTTCTCCCCTGAGGGTTGAACGCAGCTCCCTAGAGCCAGGTTGTCTTCTGTGGACAGGAGGTGTTCTGTTTTGTTGCTTCGGGACCACATGTTGCACCACTGGAAGTATTCCAGAATAGTCCTCTGTCTACAGATACCTGTAAACCTAAGGTAGGGTTCTGATGAGGTCCTAGGGGCATCTTCGGACTCAGGGCCATTGACCTGGGTGTCTGTCTGGAAGTAGGTGTCTGTCATGTGTCAGAATGCGCATTTTTGTTCATAACAGCCTCTGAAATTTAGTTGGGCTCAGGGGATTTGCAGGTTTCTCCTAATCTGTAGCGTTCATGCAATCCTGAGTGGCAGAGTTTCAAAAGGCAAAAATGGTTCATTTTCGGACTGCACATAATCCCAAGATGAGGATGAACCTTCATGGCCCTTGTGGGCACCACAATGTCCCAAGTCACCCTGTGTGCTAATGTTCCATCTGCCACAGCCTGAGCCCTGGCCTGCTGTCAGTCACCTGGGTACCTAGCCGACTACCGACCATATCAGACCTGCCATGCCCCTAGGCCATCATTTCTACCCAACCTTGGTTTGTCCACTGAGGCCTGGTCTGAAATTCCTGCATATGGGGGAACATGATCCATCAATTGAAGTCCCCTTGCCACACAGCACATAACTTTCCTATTAGGATGTGTGTCAAACCCTCAGAATAGGGGAAACCTGCATGACCCATGAAGCCCTTACCACTGTTGTAGGCCACGTTTGGCACAAACTCGCATAGTGGTCCTCTGCCTGAGCCACGTATTCAATGAAGACCCCTCAATGGACTGACCTAGAGCCAACATATGAGGGCTGCCATTAGGCTAGGCCCAAATACCAACCCACGGTTGGGTTTCCAGGCGCCAAACACAGAGCGTTGCTATCAAATACCTACTTAATGGGACCCCTGATTTAGAAAACAGGATTCCTTCATTCCCCAGAATGACACCATGCTATTTGGAGCTATGCAAAACCCCCAAAGAGGGAGAATCTTGCATGGACCCTTGAGGCCACTCCTACATTCCACGGCCATCCTAGACACACAATCCAGAGACAAAAGCCTAAGCTTCTGCCCCACACTCGCTCTCATTTCAGATCCTGAGGAGTTCACCTCAGGGTCTGCAGATCATTCCTGCCCTCCCCTTGGTCCTAATCCTAACACTAGTTGGTGTCTTGAGTCTTCTGTCCCAGTGCCCTGCCTCACAAACCCTCCAGCCTAGCTATTCCATAGTCACAACACAGGACTGTGCCTGACCTCCAGAAGTAAGGTGGGCCCTATCAGATCTTCAGTAAACACCACAAGTAGAAGAAAACTGCAATGCCCCTGAGGCCTCCCCAACTTGATAGACACCCTTGACAAAAATGCGCAGTCTGACAACCCTGAGCAACTACCACCCATCAAACCCCAGGTAAATGGCAACAGAGACAGTAAATTGAACTTGACATGCCCCTAGGCTCTGACCTGTACCAGAGCTTGGGTTTTCAGGCATCTGTCCCCAGAGGCCTGGTCTCAAATACCAACATTTGGGGGATCCCTGAGCCATAGAACACAACACCTCCAGTTCCCAGAAGGAATCCTTGCTATTTGGAACTGTGTCAAATCCTCAGCGTAGTAGACTCCTGGATGGCCCCTGAGGCCACCACCACATTCGATGGTCACCCTAGACACAAAGCCACATTGACCTGAGCATTGACCCTGAGCATGAGACTCATTTTCTTCTCAGCCCCCTGGGTATCTCGCCCCAGAGCAAGCAGATAGGACCTCCTATGTCCCTCGGCTCCAATGGGAACCCTAGGTGGGATTAGCAGACATCCAGGCATTGAGTCTGCTCTTGAATCTTTACCTACGGGGGAGATAATTGAGCTACCAAAAATCACTCCCTCTGTCTTGAAGACAGGAACCTTGTTGTTTGGAGCTGTGCCCAAGTCCCAGAGTCAGAAAAATTCCATATCCCCATGAGCCCACCCGTATATCAGGTGGTTTTTATCGACTCAATATCCAGCCTGAGGGGACGTCTTACACTCGCCCTTATTTCACATGCCGGTGAACTCGCACAGCCTCGGCAGATCGGCCCTGCATGCCATAACCCTTACCCTAATCCTATCTTGTGTTTTCAGTCTTCCGTCCCCAGAGTCCTGGTTCACAAGCCCTTCAGATTGGGCATTCTGGACCCCAACAGAACACTCTTCCTGCCTTTCAGAAGGGAAAAGTGCCTATGGGACTGCACAAAACCCCCAAATGAGGAGCAACATGCATGGCCCTGAGGGAACCAAAATTTCATAGGCCCACCTGTGGATTAATGTTCTATTTGCCAGAGACAGAGCCAGGCCTCCTTATCAGCCACCAGAATAGCTATCCACCTGTCCACAAATCAGATCTGCCATGCCCTTGGTCACCATCTCTACACAACCTGGGTTTATAGGCCTCTGTCCCCAGAGGTCTGGTCTCAAAATCCTGCATATGGGGGAACATGATCCACAAAATAGAAGTCATCTTACCCCACAGCAGAAAACCTTGCTGTTGGTATGTGTGTTAAACCCTCAGAGTAGGAGAAACCTGAACTCTTGAGGGCCATGCTGGGCAGAAACACACATGGTGGCTCTCAGCCTCAGCCACGTTTTCAATGAAGCCCCCTCGGTAGCTCTACCTAGGTCCAGCATCTGAGGACTACTGTGATCCTAGGCCCAAATCTTAAACCGAGGTTGGGTATCGAGGCACACATACACAGAGCCCTGCATGCGAATTCCCCTTATGTGGAACCCTCAAACAGAAAACAGGATTCCTCCTTTCCCCACAAAGAAACAATCCTCTTTGGAGCTGTGCAAAAATCCCTGAAGAGGGAGGATATTCCACAGACCAGTGAGGCCACCCATAAATTCCACCACCAACCTTCACACAAAATCCAGAGACAGAAGCCTAAGCTACTGCCTCACACCCGCCCTTATAGCATATCCAGAGATCCACCCCTTACGATCTGTAGATCTGGCCTGCCATACCCTCGGCCCCAAACCTAAGCCGAGTTTGTGTTTTCAGTTGTCTGTCCCCACAGCACAGGTGCACACAGCTCCCAGGCTGGGGCCTCTAGAGCCACACTGCAGAACTATGTCTGCCCTCTCGAAGGAAACAGTACCCATTACATTGGCCACAATCCTAGAGATTAGGAGAAACCACAAGGCCACCGACACCATGCCAATTGTGTAGGACGCCCTGGAAAAAAGGGGCATTCTGACCCAAGCTGAGCAACTACCTCCACTAAGACACCCAGAAAGATGTCCCCAGAGACTGAAGATTGGCCCCTAGGCTCTAATCTGTACCCTAGCTTTGGTCTCCACTCATCTCTCCACAGAGGCCTGGTTTTGAAAACCAGAAAATAGGGATTCCTGAGGCACAAAACAGAACACCTCTCATCTCCACATAGGAAGCTTCCTATTTGGAGCAGTATAAAACCATCTGGGTAGGAGATTCCTTCAGAACCCTTGAGCCACGGCCACATTCCAAGGTCTCCATTAACACAAACACACATTATAACCCATCCTCATGAGAGTGCATTTCAACTCAGCCCCTGGGTAGCTCGCCCCAGAGCTAGTAGATCAATCCTGCCTTATCCCTAAGAGCCAATGGGAATGGGAGGTGCGGTTTCCAGGCATCCATCTTTAGAGGCCTACTCTTCCGTCTTTCCCTATGGGGCATTCTTGAGACATCCAACAGTACTCGCCTGTCCCGTAGAAGGAAACATTATAGTTTGGAACAGCTCACAATATCCAGAGGGGGAAAACCTCGATGGCCTCATGAGGGACTCTTTCATTAAAGGGTCATCATGGACACAAACTCCAGCCTGAGGCAATTTCTGAAACTTGCCCTTACTTCAGATGCTGGAGATCTTGATTTACCCTCTGCAGAGTGGACCTGCCATGCCTTCCGTCTGAAACCTAACCCTAGCTTGTGTTTTCAGACTTCCGTCCTCACACTCTTAGCCCACAAACTGTCCATATTGGGAATTCCGGAGCCACAACACAGCACTCTGCCTGCCCACCTGAAGGAAACGTTGTCTTATGGGGTTGCCCAGAAACCACAAATGAGGATCAACCTGCATGGCCCTCGACCGCACCCTAAATTCATAGGCTTCCCTGGGCACTAATGCTCTGTCTGACACATCCTGGGCCCAGACATCCCGACAGACACCCAGAAAGCACACTGGACCCGCCATACATTAGGCCATCATCTCTTTCCAACCTGGGTTTTCAGGCATCTGAATTTAGACCTTATCTTCAATTCCTGCACAAATTAGAACTTCTTCCCCATGGCAGGAATACTTGCTGTTGGCATGGTGTCCAACCTTCAGGGTAGGAGAAACCTGCATGACCCATGAGGCCATGCCCAGGCTTGAGGGCCGCCTTGGGCACAAACACGCATTGGGACCCTATGCATGAGCCCCGTTTTCAAATAAAACCTCTCAGTTACTGGACCAAGAGCACACATATGGGGCTTGCCATGCAACTAGGCCCTAATCCTAACCAAATGTCGGGTTTTCCAGTCGCCCATACCCAGGGATCTGCTCTGGAATCCCACTATTTGAGGGAAAACTGAGGTAGAAAACAGGACTCCTCCCTTCCCACAGAATGACCCCAAACTCTTGGGCGCCGGCCAGATACACAGAGAGGGACATTCTTCCTTGGTCCATGAGGTCACCCCTACATTCCTTGACCATCCTTGACACAAAATCCAGTGACAAAAGACTCAGCGACCGTCTCACACTCCCCCTTATTTCATATAATGAGGAGCTCCCATCTCGGTCTGTAGATTGGCCTGCCATACCCTCGGCCCCAAACCTAAGCCTAGCTTGTGTTTTCAGACTTCTATCCTGACAGTGCTGGCCCACACACGCTCCAGGCCGGGGCCTCTTGAGGCCACCACCACAGGACCGTGCCTGCCCTCTCCAAAGAAACTGTGCCCATCCCATTGGCCACAACCCTACAGATTAGGAGAAACCTCCAAGGCCCCAGAAGCCATCTCAAAAAGGGGCATTCTGACCCAAGCTGAGCAACTACCTCCACTGAGACTTGAACACCGATGTCCACAAAGACTGAAGATTGAACCGGACAGGGCCCTAGGCCCTAATATGAAGCCTAGCTTTGGTCTCCAGGCGAATGACCTCAGAGGTCTGGTTCTGAATACCAGCATATGGGGGTTGCCTGAGGCAACAAACAGAACAACTCTTGACTCCACATGGGAAGCTTGCTATTTGGAGCTGTGTCAAACTCTCTGGGTAGGTGAATACTGCAGGACCCCTGAGCCACCACCACATTCCAATGTCTCCATGAAAACAAACCCACATTATGACCCAACCTCAGGAGAGTCCAACAAAACTCAGCCCCCTGGGTAGCTCGCCACAATGCCAGCAGATCGAACATGATTATCGTTAGGATCCAATGGGAATGTGAGGTGGGGTTTCCAGGCATCCATCCATAGAACCCTGTTTTCATGTCGATCTGAACAGAGTGTCCTGGAGCCAGCCAACAGGACTCAACGGTCCCAAAGAAGGTTACCTTGCGGTAGGGAGCAGCTTACAACCCCCAGTTGGGGAAAACCTCCATGGCCTCCTGAGGCCGCCCTTTCATGAAGGGGCCATCATGGACACAAACTCCAGCCTGAGCCAAACTCTGATACTCGCCCTGACTTCAGATGCGGGTGATCTCAATTCAGCTTCTGCAAAGTGGGCTTGCCTTGCCCTTGGCCCCAAACCTAATCCTAGCTTGTGTTTTCAGACTGAAGTCCTCACACTCTTGGCCCACAAGCACTCTGGATTGGGAACTCAGGAGCCACAACACAGCACTCTGCCTTCCCACCTGAAGAAAAACATTGCCCTATGAGGATGCCCAGAAACCCCAAATGAGGAACAATCTGCACAGCCCTCCACTGCACCCCATTTTCAAATAATGCCCTGGCCATTAATGCTCTGTCTGACACAGCCTGTGCCAAGACCTCCTGACTGAAACCCAGAGAGCTGGCTGCACAGTCAGCACAAGGGACCCGCCATGGCCTCAGGCCGTCACCTCTTCTCAACCTGGGTTTGCAGGCATCTGAACCTAGACCTTATCTCTAATCCCTGCATGGGTGGCGGGGGGGACCTGATGCACAAATTAGAACCTCTCCTTCCCCATGGCAGGAATATTTGCTGTTGGCATGGTGTCCAACCTTCAGGGTAGGAGAAACCTGCAGGGCCCTTTAGGCCACGCCCACGCTTGAGGGCCGCCTTGGGCACAAACACGCATTGTGACCCTCAGCCTGAGCCCCATGTTCAAATAAAGCCTCTCAGTGGCTGGACCAAGTGCCCGCATATGGGGCTTACCATCCCTTAGGCCCCAAATCCTAACCTGAGTTCGGGTTTTCCAGTCACCCATACCCAGGGCTCTGCTCTGGAATCCCTGTTTTGGAGGGACACCTGAGGTAGAAAACAGGACTCCTGCATTCCCACAGAATGACCCCAAACTCTTGGGAGCTGGGCCATATCCACAGAGAGAGACTTCTCCATGGCCCATGAGGCCAACCCTACATTCCACGGCCATCCTTGACACAAAATCCAGAGACAAAAGCCTGAGCAAGCGCCTCCCGCTCACCCTCCTTTCATATCTCAAGGAGCTCCCATCTCAGTCTGTAGATTGGGCCTGCCATACCCTTGTCCAAAAACCTAAGCCAAGTTTGTGTTTTCAGTCTTCGGTCCACACAGCTCTGGCCCACACACCCTCTGGCTGGGACCTTTGGAGCCACACCACCGGACTGTGCCTGCCCTAACCAAGGAAACTCTGCCCATTCCATTGGCCACAACCCTACAGATTGGGAGAAACATCCAAGGCCCATGAGGCCATCCCAATCGTGTAGGCCATTCTGGACAATCAGGGGCGATTTGACACAAGCTGAGCAACTACCTTCACGCAGACAAGCAGACAGATGTCCCCAGACACAGAAGATTGAATCGGACAGGGCCCTAGGCCCTAATCTGAACCGTAGCTTTGGTTTCCAGGCGTCTCTCCTCAGAGGCCTGGTTTCAAATACCAGCATATGGGGGGTTCCTGTGGGACCAAACAGAACATGTCTCGTCTCCACATGGGAAGCTTGCTCTTTGGAGCTTTGTCTAACCCTCCAGATAGGAGAATACTGCAGGGCGCCTCAGCCACCGACACATTCCAAGGTCTCCATAGACACAAACTGACATTTTGACCCATCCTCAGGAGATTCCATTTCAAATCACCCCCTTGTGTAACTCGCCTTAGAGCCAGCAGATTGAAACATCCTTGTCGCTAGGAGCCAATGGGAATGCAAGGTGGGGTATCCAGGCATCCATCCTTAGAACCCTGCTCTCAAGTATTTCCATACGGGGCATCATGGAGCCCTCCAAAAAGACTCAACTGTCCCACAGAAGGAAACCTTGCAGCTTGGAGCAGCTTGAATCACCGCTATACAGTGGAACTGCCATGCGCTCTACACTGAACTGAAGAGTATCTTGTGTTTTCCAACTTCTGTCCTCACACTCCTGGACAACAAGCCCTCCATATTGGGAATTCTGGAGCCACAACACAGCCTTCTGCCTGCCCACCAGAATGAAGAAGTGCCCGATGGGTCTTCTCAGAAACCCCACATGAGGATCCACATGCATGACCCTTGACAGCACCCCAATATCAGAGGCTGCCCTGTGCATTCATGCTCTGTCTGAAACAGCTGGAACCCCGACCTCCTGTCAGCTACCCAGATAGAAGGGCCTGTATCCTGCAGGTGGAATGTGCCATGCCAGAGTCCGTCATCTCTACCCAAACTGGTTATTCAGGCATCTGTCCCAAGACCTTACCTCAAATTCCTGCTTTTGGGATAAACTGAAGCACAAAAGAGTACTCTTCCTTTCCCATGGCAGGAAACCTGGATGTTGGGACGGGTGTCCAACCCTCAGAGTGGGAGCCAGATGCATGGCCCATGAAATCACGCCCACACAGGAGGGCCTCCCTGTCCACAAAAAGGCATTGTGACCCTCAGCTTGAGCCTGCTTTCAAACAAGCCCCCTCGGGAGCTGGACCAGGATCCCACAGAGTGGAACTGTCATGCTCCTAGGCCCACATGCTAACCGTCGGTAGGGTTCTCCAGGTGCCCTTTCCCAGAACCCGCCTATGGAATCCCTGTTTGGGCGGGAATCCTGAGAACGAAAACAGCATTCTTCCCTTCCCCCAGAAAGGCACCAAACTCTTGGGAGCTGGGAGAATCCCCAGAGAGGAAGAATCTCCCATGGCCCCACAACGCAACCCCTCCATTCCGTGGTCAGAAAAGCCTGAGCTACCGACTTCCAGTCGCCCGAACTTCAAATCCCGAGGAGCTACCCACAGAGTGTGCAGATAGCTCCTCCCATCACCTAGCCCTTAACCCTCACCTGGGTTTTTGTCTACAGACTTCTGTCCCGAAAGGCATGGCACACATGCCCTCCAGGATGGGATCTCTGGAGCCACACCGCAGGACTGTGCCTGCCCTCCCAAAGGAAATTCTGCCCATCACAGTTGCCCAAACCCTTCAGATTAGGAGAAACCTACAAGGCCCCTGAGCCCATCCCAATTTCATAGGATGCTCTGGACAAAAATGCACAGTCTGACACACACTAGGCACCCACTTCCAGGCAGACATGCAAGTAAATGGCGCTAAATCAAAAGATTGAACCTGACCTGACCCTAGGCCCTCATTGGAACCCTAGCTCAGGTTTTCAGGCATCTGTCCCCAGAAGCCTGTTCTGGAATACCTCATATGGTCCAACATGTGGTCCCTGAGCCACACAACAGAACCCCTCCTGTCCCCAGAAGGAAACCTTGCACTTAGGAACTGGGTCCAACACTCAGGGTAGGAGAATCCTGCATGGCCCCTGATCCAACGCCACATCCTAAGGTCTCCCTGGACAGCAAACAGCATTGTGACCCATCGGACTGAGAAACCCTGTCAACTCAGGCCCCTTGGATCTTCCCACCACAGCCCGCAGATCAAACCAGCCCCGTTCCTTGGCTGTGATGTTATCCCAAGGTGGGCTTTCCAGGCATCCATGCAGAGGCTCTGCTATGCAAACTTCCCATATGGGGGACACTTGAACCATTCAAATGGACTCCCCCTGTCCTGTGGAAGGACACTTTGCTGTTTGGAGCAGCTCACAAGCAGAAGCGTGGGAAAACCTCCATGGCTCTTGGGACCCCACTCCAGGCGTCGGCCATAATGGACACAAAATCCAGCATGAGAGGACATCTGATAGTCGCCCTTAATCAGGTGCTGGAGATGTTGAATCAGCCCCTGCACATTGGAACTGCCATGCGCTCAGCACTGAACTGAAGCGTAGCTTGAGTTTTCCAACTTCCTTCATCAAGCTCCTGGCCCCAAAGCCCTCCAGATTGGGAATTCTGGAGCCACAAAGCAGCCTTCTTCCAGCCCACCAGAAAGAAGAACTGCCATATGAGTTGACTCAGAAACCCCACATGAGAATCCACCAGCATGGCCCTCGAAGGCACACCAATATCATAGGTCACACTGGACACTCATGCACTGGTTGACCCAGCCTGAGCCAAGACCACCTGTCAGCCACTCAGATTGTGGGCCCCAAAACCTGCAGGTGGGACTTGCTGTGGCCTGAGGCAGTCATTTCTACCCAACATGGGTAATCAGCCATCTGTGCCCAGAACTTCCCTCAAATCGGTGCCTATGGGGGAACCTAAAGAACAAAAGAGTACTCTTCTTTCCCCATGGCAGGAAATCTGGCTGTTGGGATTGGTGTCCAACCCTCAGAGTTGGAGCCAGCTGCATGGCCCATGAGATCACGCACACCCAGGAGGGCCACCCTGGCCACAAACAGGCATTGTGACACTCATCCTGAGCCGGCTTTCAAACAAGCACCCTCACTAGCTGGACCAGGGGCCCTCGTATCGGGCCTGCCATGCCCCAAATCCCAAATCCTCAACCACCGTACGTTTCTATATGTGCGCAGACCCTGAAGCCAACTCTGGAATCCCTGATATGGTGGGACTCTGAGACAGAAAACAACACTCTTCCATTCCCCCCGAAAGACACCAAACCCTTGGGAGCCCGACAGAATCCCCACAGAGGCAGAATCTCCCATGGTCCCATGAGGCAAACCCTACGTTCCATGGCCAAACAAGACACACAACCCAGAGAGAAAAGCCTGCGCTCCCGCCTCCCTGTTGACTGAATTTCAGATCCGAAGGCACTGCCCTCAAGGTCTGCAGATCGGGCCTGCCATCACCTTGCCCCTAAGCTAACCCGAGATTGTGTTTGCAGACTCTGTCCCCAAAACCCTGGCTGACAGGACCTCCAGGATGGGGCATCTGGAGCCAAAGTGCAGGACTCTGTCTGCCCACTCGAAGGAAACTCTGCCCGTCACAGTTGCACAAATCCTCTAGCTTGGGAGACACCTGAAAGGACCCTGAGCCCACCCCAATTTTGTTGGATGCTCTGGACAAAAATGCACAGTCTGACACTTGTCAGACACCTACCTCCAGGCAGACACCCAGGTCAATGGCCCTGAATCAGAAGATGGAACCTGACATGCCCTTCGGACTTCAGTGTAAAACTAGCATAGGTTTGCAGTCATCTGTTCCCAGAGGTAAGTACTGGAATACCTACATACGTTCTAACACTTGGTCCCTGAGCCACAAAACAACACCTCCTGTTCCCAGAAAGCAACCTGGCTCTTGGGAGCTGCATCCAACACTCAGGGGAGGAGAATCCTGCATGTCGCCTTAGGCCCTACCACATTCTAAGCTCTCCCTTGCACAAGCCAGCATTGTGACCCATCAGCATGAGGCTCCCTGTCAACTCAGCCGCCTAGGCACTTCGCCCCAGAGCCACCAGATAGAAACTGCTTAGTTTCTGCGCTGCAAGGGTAAGCTGAGCTGGGCTTTCCAGGCATCCATGCGGTGAGCTCTGCTCCCAAATCTTTCCATGTTGGGGACCATGGAGCCACCAAAATGGACTCCCCCTGTCCCGCAGAAGGAAAGCTTTCTATTCAAAGCAGCTCACAAGCTCCAGATTTGGAAAAGCACCATGGCCTCAGGAGGCCACACCTCCATTCGTCGGCCATCACAGACACAAAATCCAGCGTGAGCGACCATCTGACATTCGACCTGACTCAGGTGCTGGATCTCAAGTCAGACGCTGCAAATTGGAACTGCCTTACGCTCGGCACTGAACTGAACCAGAGCTTATGCTTTCAGACTTCCGTCCTCACCCTGCTGGCATGCAAGCCCAACAAATTGGGAATTCTGGAGCTACAATACAGCCTTATGCCTGCCCTCCAGAAAGAAGAAGGGCCCTGTGGGTTTGCCCAGCGTCCGCACCTGAGGATCAAACTGCTTGGCCCTGGACGGCAACCCAGTATCCTAGGCCGCCCTGTGCACAAATGCTCTGTCGGACAGAGCCTGAGACTCATGTACTGTCAGCCCCCCCCCCATGTAGCAGGCCCCATATCCTGCAGGAGGGATCGTCCATGGGGCGAGGCTGTCATCTCTACCCAACCTGTGTATTTAGGCATCTGTGCCCAGTCGTTAGCTCAAATCCTGGTCTATGAGGGAACCTCAAGCACAAAAGAGCACTCTTCTGTCCCCAAGGTAGGAAAAGCTTGCTGTGGGAATAGGGGTCAAAACCTAAGAGAGGGAGCCAGCTGCATGGCTCATGAGACCACGCCTACCCAGAACGGCCGCCCTGGCCATAAACAGGCATTGTGACCCTCAGCCTGAGCCCACTTTCAAACCAGCCCCCTTGCTAGCTGGACCAGGAGCCTGCACTTCGGGTCTAGCTTGACAGTAGAACCAAATCCTCATCCTCAGTCAGGTTCTCCAGGCACCCTGACCCAGAAGGCGACTCTGGAATCCCTTCTATGGAGGTAGCCCTGAGATGGAAAACAGCACTCTTCCCTTCCCCCTAAAAGAAACCAAACCCATGGGAGCCAAGCAGAATCCCCATAGTGGCAGAATATTCCATGACCCCATGAGCTCACCCCTACATTCCGTAGCCTACCGAGACACACATCCCAGACAGAAAAACCTGTGCTCCCGCCTCCCTGTCCCCCTAATTTCAGATCTCGAGGCACTACCATTATGGTCTGCAGATCGGGCCTGCCATCACCATCCCCCTAACACTACCCGAGTTTGTGTTTGCAGACTTTTGTCCCCAAAGCCCTGGCCGACAAGCCCTCCAGGATGGGGCCTCTGAAGCCACAGCACAGGATTCTGCCTGGCCTCATGAAGGAAACTCTGCCTGTCACAGATGCAGAAACCCTCCAGATTGGGAGACAACTGCAATGCTCCTGAGCCCACCCCAATTTTTTTGGATGCTCTGAACAAAAATGCGCAGTCTGACACATGCCAGACACCTACCTCCAGACAGACACCCAGGTCATTGGCCCTGAATCAGAAGATAGAACCTGATATGGACCTAGACCTTACCAGAACCCTAGTTTGTTCACAGGGATCTGTCCCAAGATGCAAATTCTGGAATACTTACATATTGTTTGACACTTGCTCCCTGACCCAAAAAACAGAACACCTCCTGTCCCCAGAAGGCAACCTGGCCCTTGGGAGCTGAGGTCAACCCTCAGGGGAGGAGAGTCTTGCATGGCGCCTGAGCCCCTGTCACATTCTAAGGTCTCCCTGGACACAAGCCAGCTTTGTGACCCATCAACATGAGGTTCCCTATTATCTCAGCCCCCTGGGCATTTCTCCCCGAGTCACCAGATAGAAACTGCCTTGTTCCTGGGCTGCAATTGTAAGCTAAGATGTGCTTTCCAGGCATCCATGCTGTGAGCCGTGCTACCAAGTCTTTCCATATGGGGGACCCTGGATATATCAAATCGAACTCCCGCTGTCCCGCAGAAGGAAAGCTTGCTGTTCGGAGCTGCTCACAAGCCGCAGCCTAGATAATCCTCCATGGACTCATGAAGACACCTATCCATTCGTCGGCCATCATGGACACAGACTTCAGAGTGAGCGACCATCTGACACTCACCCTGACTCAGGTGCTGGAGATCTCAAGTCAGATGCTGCACATTGGAAATGCCAGGTGCTCGGCATGGAACTGAACCAGTGCTTGTGCTTTCAGACTTCTGTCCTCACCCTCCTTGCCTGCAAGCCCTCCAGATTGGGAATTCTGGAGCCACAACGCAGCTTTCTGCCTGCCCTCCAGAAAGAAGAAAGGCCCTGGGGTCTGCCCAGAATCCGCACGTGAGGATCAAACTGCACGGCCCTCAACGGAACCCCAAAATCCTAGGTCGCGCTGTACACTAATGCTCTGTTGGACACAGCTTGAGCCCTGACCTCTCATCAGCCCCCAGATAGCAGGCCCCATATCCTGCAGGAGGGACCGTCATGGCTGGAGGCTGCCATCTTTACCTAACCTGGGTATTCAGGCATCTGTGTCCAGATCTTAGCACAAATCCCAGCCTATGGGGGAACCTCAAGCACAAAAGAGCACTACTCCTTCCCCATGGCAGTAAAAGCTTGCTGAGGGGATGGGCGTCAAACCCTCAGAGTTGGAAAGAGAAGTAAGGCCCCTGAGACCACGCACTCACAGGAGGTCTGCCCTGGCCATAAACAGGCATTGTGAGCCTCAGCCTGAGCTCGCGTTCAAACAAGCCCCCTCGCTATCTGGACGAGGAGCCCGTAGAGCGGGCCTGCCATGCCCCTAGGCCTAAATAGTCACCCTCAGTCGGCTTCTCTAGGCGCCCAGACCCAGAAGCCAACTCTGGAATCCCTGCTATGGTGGGACCACTGAGATGGAAAAAAAGCACTTTTCCCTTCCTCCCAAAAGACACCATACTGTTGGGAGACGGGCAGAGTCCCCACAAAGGCATAATCTCCCATGGCCCCATGAGGCCACCCCTACATTCCGTGGCCAAACAAGACTCACAAGCTAGAAAGAAAAGCCTGCACTTTCACCTCCCTGTCGCCCTAATTTCAGATTCCGAGGCACTGTACTAACGGTCCACAGATTGGGCCTGCCACCAACTCACCCCCCTAAAACTAACTCGGGTTTGTGTTTGCAGAATTTTGTCCCCAAATCCCTGGCCGACAAGCCCTCCAGGATGGGACCTCTGGAGCCACAGCGCAGGACTCTGCCTGCCCTCCCAAAGGAAACTCTACCCGTCACAGTTGCACAAATCCTACAGATTAGGAGACAACTGCAAGGCCCCTGAGCCAACCCCAATTTCGTTGGCCACTCTGGATAAAAATGTGCAGTCTGACACAAGCCAGACACGTACCTCCAGACAGACAGCCAGGTCAAGGTCCCTGAGACAGACGATGGAAACTGACATGCCCCTAGGACCTCAACTGAACCCTAGCTTATGTTTGTAGGCATATATCCCCAGAGGCAAGCTCTCGAATAAATACATGTGGTCCAACACTTGGTCCCTGAGCAACAAAACAGAACAACTCCTGTCCCCAGAAGGCAACCTGGCTCTTGGGACCCGCGTTCGAACCTCAGAGGAGGAGAATCCTGCATTTCGCCTGAGCCCCCACAACATTCTAAGGTCTCCCTGGACACAAGCCAGCATTGTGACCCATCAGTATGCGGCTCCCTGTCAACTCAGCCCCCTGGGCACTTTGACCCAGAGAAACCAGATCGAAAGTGCCTTGTACCTGCGCTACAATGGTAAGCTGAGCTGGGCTTTCCAGGCATCCATGCGGAGAGCTCTGCTACCAAGTCTTTCCATATAGGGGACCATGGAGCTGTCCAAAAAGACTGCCCCTGTCCTGCAGAAGGAAAGCTTGCTGTTCAGAGATGCTCACAGGTTAGTCTGGGAAAACCTCTATGGCCTCATGAGGCCACCGCTCCATTTGTCGGCCATCAAGGACACAAACCCAAGCATGAGCGACCATCTGATACTCGCCCTGACTCAGGTGCTGGAGATCTCGAGTCAGATGCTGCACATTGTAACTGCCATGTGCTCCCCACTGAACTGAACCAGCGCGTGTGCATTCAGAATTCTGTCCTCACCCTTGTGGTCCACATGCTCTCCATATTGGGAATCTGGAACCACAATGCAGCCTTCTGCCTGCCCTCCAGAAAAGAAGGGCCCTATGGGTCTTCCCAGAATCCCCAACTGAGGGTCAAACTGCACGGCCCTCAAGGCACCCCAATATCCTAGTTCACCCTGTGTACTCATGCTTTGTCTCACACAGCCTGAGGCCCAACCTCCCGTCATCAACCCTGGTAGAGGGACCCATATCTTGCAGGTGGGACTGGCCCTGGCCTGAGTCTGTCATCTCTACCCAACATGGGTATTCAGGCATCTGTGACCAGACATTAGTTCAAATCCCAGCCTATGGGGGAACCTCAAGCTCGAAAGAGCTTTCCTCCTACCACATGGCAAGAAAAGCTTGCTGTGGGGATGGGTGTCCAACACTCAAAGTGGAAGCCATCTGAATGGCCCATGAGACCACGCCCACCCAGGAGAGCCACCCTGGACACAAACCGGCATTGTGATCCTCAGCCTCAGCCTGCTTTCAAAGAAGCCCCCTCGCTACCTGAATCAGGAGCTCACATAATGGGCCTGCTATGCCCCAAGGCCCAAATCCTCACCTTCGGTTGGGTTCTCCAGGCTCCTGGACCCAGAAGCCGACCCTGGAATCCCTGCTATGGAGGGATGACTGAGACGGAAAACAGCACTCATTCCTTCCCCTGAAGGCACCAAACCCCTGGGAGATGGGCAGAATCCCCACAGAGGCAGAATCTCTCATGGCCTCATGAGGCCACCCCTATTTTCCATGGCCCGCCAACACCCACAACCCAGACAGAAAAGCCTGCGCTCCCGCATTCCCATTGCCATTATTTGAAATGCAGAGGCACTGCCCTCAAAGTCTGCAGATCATTCCTGCCATCACCTCACCCCTAACCCTAACCCGAGTTTGTGTTTACAGACTTTTATCCCCAAAGCCCTGGCCAACAGGATGCACCCCTGGAGCCACAGCGCAGGACTCTGCATGCCCTCCTGAAGGCAACTTTGCCTGTCACAACTGCACAAACCCTCCAGATTGGGAGACACCTGCAATGCCCCTGAGCCCACCCCAATTTTGTTGGCCACTCGCGACCAAAATGCACAGTCTGACATTTGCCAGACACCTACCTCAAGGCAGACACCCAGGTCAATGTCCCTGAGTCAGAATATGGAAACTGACATGACCCTAGGACCTCAATGGGACCCTAGCTTAGGTCTGCAGGCATTGGTCCCCAGAGGCAAGTTCTGGAATACCTACATATGGTCCAACACTTGGTCCCTGAGCCACAAAACAGAACACCTCCTGTCCCAAGAAGGGAACATGTAACTTGGGAGCTTTGTCTAACCCTTGGGTGAGAAGAATCCTGAATGTCGCCTGAGCAACCGCCACATTCTAAAGTCTCCCTGGACACAAGCCAGCATTGTGACCCAAGAGCATGAGGCTCCCTGTCAACTTAGACCAAGGGGCACCTCGTCCCAGAGCCACTACATCGAAATTGCCTTTTTTCTGGGCTATAAGGTAAGCTGAGCGGGGCTTTCCAGGCATAGATGGGGTAAGCTCTGCTACCAAGTCTTTCCATATATTTGACGCTGGAGCCATCAACGAAGTCGCCCTGTCCCCCGAGAATGAAATCTTACTGTTAGATGCAGCTCACAAGCCCCAGCCTGGGAAAACCTCCATGGCCTGTTGAGGCCACCACTCCATTCGTCGGCCATCATGGACACAAAGTCCACCATGAGAGACCATCTGACACCAGCCCTGATGCAGGTGCTGGAGATCTCGAGACAGACACTGCACATTGGATCTAACCTGTGCTCGGAACTGAGCTGAATTCCGTTCTCAACCTCCTGGCCAGCAAGCTGTCCAGATTGGGAATTCTGAATCCACAACACAGCCTTCTGCCTGCCCTCCAGAAAGAAAAAGGGCCCTATGGGTCTGCACATAATCCTCACGTGAGGATCAACTTGCATGGCCTTCGACAGCACCCCAATATCCAAAGATGCCCTGTGCACTAATGCTCTGTCTGACACAGCCTGAGGCCATCCTCCCATCAGCCCCCCAGATAACGGACCCCATATACTGCAGGTGGGACCGGCTATGGCCCGAGGCTGTCAGGTCTACCCATCCTGTGTATTCAAGCATCTGTGCCCAGACCCTAGATCAAATCCCGGCCTATGGGGGAATCTCAAGCACAAAAGAACACTCCTCCTTCCCCATGGCAAGCACAGCTTGCTGTGGTGATGAGGGTCAAACCCTCAGAGTGGGAGCCAGCTGCATGGACCATGACACCACGCCCACCCAGTAGGGCCGACCTGGCCACAAACAGTCATTGTGAGCATCAGCCAGAGCCCACTTTCAAACAAGCCCCTTCGCTAGCTGGAACAGGAGCCTGCATATCGGGTCTGACATGAACCTAGGCACCAGTCCTCGCCCTGGATCGGGTTCTTCAGGCACCCGGACCCAGAAGCCGACTGGAATCCCTGCTATGGCGGGACCCCTGAGACAGAAAACAACACTCTTCCCTTCCCCCCGAAAGACACCAAACCCTTGGGAGCCGGGCAGAATCCTCATAGTGGCAGAATCTCCCATGGCCCCATGAGGCTACCACTACATTCCATGGCCAACCCAGGCATGCAACCCAGACAGAAAATCCAGCACTCCCACCTCCCCATCGCTCTCATTTCAAATCCCGAGGCACTGCCCTCACGGTCTGCAGATCGGGCCTGCTATCACCTGGCACCTAGCCCTATCACGAGTTTGGTTGGCAGACTTTTGTCCCCAAAGCCCTGGCCAACAGGCCCTCCAGGATGGGGCCTCTAGAGACAGAGTGCAGGACTCTGCCTTCCCACCTGAAGGAACCTCTGCCTGTCACAGTTGCACAACCCTCCAGATTAGGAGAAACCTGCAATGCAACTGAGCCCACCCTAAATTCGTTGGCCGCCTTGGAAAAAATGCGCCTTCAGACACATGCCAGACACTGACCTCCAGGAAGACACCAGATCAATGGCCCTGAGTCATAAGATGGAACCCGACATGCCCCTAGGACCTCAACAGAACCCTAGCTAAGCTTTGCAGGCATCTGTAGCCAGAGGCAAACTCTGGAATACATACATATGGTCCAACCCTTGATCCCTGAGCCACAAAACAGAACACTACCTGTCCCCAGAAGGCAACCTGGCTCTTGGGACCTGCGTCCACCTCTCAGGGGAGGAGAATCCTGCATGGCGTCAGAGACCCTGCCAAATTCTAAGGTCACCCTGGACACAGGCCAGCACTGTGACCCATCAGAATGAGGCTCCATGTCACCACAGCCCTGGGAGCACTTTGCCCTGGAGCCACCAGATCAAAACTTCCTTGTTCCTGGACTGGAAGGGGAAGCTTAGCTGGGCTTTCCAGGCACCCATGAGGTGACTTCTGCTATGATGTCTTTCCATATGGGGGACCCTGGTGCCATCCAAACGGACTCCCCCTGTCCCGCAGAATGAAAGCTTGCTGTTTGGAGCAGCTCCCAAGCCCCAGCCTGGGAAAACCTCCATGACCTCAGGAGGCCACCCCTCCATTCTTTGGCCAACATGGACACAAACTCCAGCTTGAGCGACCATCTTACACGTGCCCTGACTCAGGTGCTGGAGATTTTGAGTCAGACGCTGCACGTTGGAAAAGCCAGGTGCTTGGCACGGAACTGAACCGGCGCTTGTGCGTTCAGAATTCCGTCCTCACCCTCCAGGCCCGCAAGCCCTCCGGATTGTTCATTCTGGATCCACAATGCCGTCTTCTGCCTGCCCTCCAGAAAGAAGGGCCCTAGGGGTCTGCCCAGAATCGCCATGTGAGGATCAACCTGCAAGGACCTCGAAGGCACCCCAATATCCTAGGCTGCCCTGTGCACTAATGCTCTGTCTGAGAGAGCCTCCACCCCAACCACCCGCCAGGCTCCCAGGTAGCAGGCCCCATATCCTGCAGGTGGGACCGGCCATGGCCCGCAGCTGTCATCTCTACCAAACTTGAGTATTCAGACATCTGTGCTCAGACAGTAGCTCAAATCCTGGCCTATGGGGGAACCTCAAGCACAAAAGAGAACTCCTCCTTCCCCCTGTCAGGAAAAGCTTCCTGTGGGGATGGGGATCCAACCCTCAGAGTGGGAGCCAGCTGCATGGCCCATGAGACCACGCTCACCCAGGAGGGCCGCCCTGGATACAAACAGGCATTGTGACCCTCAGCCTGAGCCTGCTTTCAGACAATCACCCTCACCAGCTTGACCAGGAGTCCGGATATCGGGTCTGCCATGCCCCTAGGCCCAAATCCTCACATTCGGTTGGGTTGTCCAGGCGCCCGGACCCAGAAGCTGACTCTGGAATCCCTGCTATGGCAGGACCCCTGAGACAGAAAACAGCACTCCGCCCTTGCCTCCAAAAGCCACCAGACCCTTGGGAGCCGGGCAGAATCCCCACAGACGCAGAATCTCCCATGGACCCAAGAGGCCACCCCACCATTCCGTGGCCAACAGAGACACACAACCCAGACAGAAATGCCTGCGCTCCTGCCTTGCCCTCGCCCTAATTTCAGATCCAGAGGCACTGCCCTCACAGTAGACAGATCAGGCCTGCCATCACCTCGCCCCTCAACTTAACCCGAGTTTGTGTTTGCAGGTGTTGTCCCCAAAGCCCTCACTGGCAGGCCATCCAGGAATGGGCCTCTGGAGCCACAGCACCAGGACTCTGCCTGCCATCCCAAAGGAAACAGTGCAGTCACAGTTGCACAGTCCCTCCAGACTGGGGACAACTGCAAGGCCCCTGAGCCCAACCTAATTTTGGTGGCCGCTCTGGTCAGAAATGCACACTCTGACACATGCCAGGCACCTATCTCCAGGCCGACACCCAGGTCAATTGCCCTGAGTCAGAAGATGGAATCTGAAATGCCCTTAGGAACTCAATGGAACCCTAGCTTAGGATTGCAGGCATCTGTCCCCAGAGGCAAGTGCTGGAATTCCTATCTATGGTCCAACACTTGGTCTTTGAGTCACAAAAGAGAACACCTCCTGTCCCCAGATGGCAATCTGGCTCTTGGGTGCTGCATCCAACCATCAGGGCAGGAGAATCCTGCATGGCGCCTGAGCCCTCACCACATTCTAAGGTCTCCCTGTACCCAAGCCAGCATTGTGACCCATTAGCATGAGGCTCCCTATCAAACTCAGTGCCCTGGTCTCTTTGCCCCAAAGCCACCAGCTTGAAACAGACTTGTTCCTCGGCTGCAAGGGTAAGCTGACCTATGCTTTCCAGGCATCCATCGGAGAGCTCTGCTACCAAGACTTTTCATATGGGGGAGCCTGGAGCCATCCAAATGGACTCCCTCTATCCCACAGAATGAAAGCTTGCTGTTCTGAGAAGCTCACAAGCCCCAGCCTGGGAAAACATCCATGGCCTCATGAGGCCACCCTGCCATTAGTCGCTCATCATGGACACTCGCCCTGACTCAGGTGCTGGAGATCTCGAGTCAGACGCTGCACATTGGAACTGCCATGTGCTCGGCACTGAACTGAACCGGCACTTGTGCGTTCAGACTTCGTCCTCACGCTCCTGACCTGCAAGCCCTCCAGATTGGGAATTCTGTAGACACAACGCAGGCTTCTGCCTGTCCTCCAGAACAAAGAAGGGCCCAAGGGGTATTCCCAGAATCCCCACGAGAAGATCAACCTCCGTGGCCCTCGGCGGCACCCCAATATCCTAGGCCGCCTGAAGCACTAATGCTCTGTCTGATAAAGCCTCAACTCCTACCTCCCGTCAGACCCCAGGTAGTGGGCCCCATATCCTGCAGGTAGGACCGTCCATGGCCCGAGGCTGTCATCTCTACCCAAGCAGTTATTCAGGCATCTCTGCCTAGACCGTAGCTCAAATCACGCCTATGGGGGAACCTCAAGCACAAAAGAGCACTCCTCCTTCCCCACGATGTGCAATGATTGCTGTGGGACTGGGGGTCAAACCTCAGAAGGGTAGCCAGCTTCATGGCCCATGACACCACGCCCACCCTAGAGGGCTGCCCTGGTCACAAACAGAATATGTGGCCCTCAGCCTGAGCCTACTTTCAAAGAAGCCCACTCACTTGCTGTACCAGGGACCCGCATATCAGGACTGCCATGCCCCTAGGCCGTATGCCTCACCCTTGTTCTGGTTCTCCAGGTGCCCAGACCCAGAAGCCAACTCGAATCTCTGCTATGGCAGGACCCCTGAGACGGAAAGCAGCACTCTTCCCTTGTCCCCAAAAGACTGCAAACCCTTGGGACCTGGGCAGAATCCAAACAGAGGCAGAATCTCCCATGGCCCATTGAGGCCACCCCGACATTCTGTGGCTAATCAAGACACATAACCCAGACAGAAAAGCCTGCGCTCCCGCCTCGCCCTCACCCTAATTTCAGATCACGAGGCACTGCCATCAGGGTACGCAGATCCGATCTGCCACCACTTCGCCCCTCACCGTTCCACGAGTTTGTGTTTGCAGGCTTTGTCTCCAAAGCCCTGGCCTACAGACCCTCAAGGATGGGGCCTCTGGAGTCACAGTGCAGGACTCTGCCTTCTGTCCCAAAGGAAACTCTGTCCGTCACATTTGCACAAACCCTCCAGATTGGGAGACACCAGCAAGGCCCCCGAGCCCACCCCAATTTCTTTGGCCGCTTTGGACAAAAATGTGCTGTCTGACACATGTCAGGCACCTGCTTCCAGGCAGACTCCCAGGTCACTGACCCTGTGTCTGAAGTTGGATTCTTTCATGTCCCTAGGACCTCAACAGAACCCTAGCTTTGGTTTGCAGGCATCTGTCCCTAGAGGCCTGTTCTCAAATACCAACATATGTTCCAACATGTATTCCCTGAGCCATACAACAGAACCCGTCCTGTCACCAGAAGGAAACCTTACTCTTGGGACCAGTGTCCAACCCTCAGGGTAGGAGCATCCTGCACGGCTCCTGAGCCCCCACCACATTCTAAGGTCTCCCTTGACACAAACAGGCATTGTGACCCATCCGCATGAGACTCCATATCAACTCAGCACCCATAATACTTCACTCCAGAGCCACCAGAATGAACCTACCATATTCCTCAGCTTTTATGGTAATGCGATGTAGGCTTTCCATTTATCCATGCGGAGAACTCTTCTACCCAATTTTTCCATATGGGGGACCCTGGAACCATCAAACCGGACTCCCTGTCCCGCAAGGAAACACTGCTGTTTGGAGCAGCTCACAAGCCTCAGCGAGGAAAATCTCCATGGTTTCATGAGGTCACCCCTCCATTAGTCAGCCATCATGGACACAAACTCCAGCATGAGAGAATGTCTGACACTCAAACTTACTCAGTTGGTAGAGTTCTTGAATCATCCACTGCACATTGGAACTGCCATGGGCTCGGAACTGAACTTAACCATAGCTTCTGTTAGGCTTCCATCCTCACACTCCTGGCTGAAAAGCCCTCGAGATTGGGAATTCTGGAGACACAATGCAGCCTTCTGCCTGCCCACTAGGGAGAAGAATTGCCCTATGGTTCTGCTAGAACCCCCACATGAGGATCAACATGCACGGCCCTCAAGGGCACTGCAATATCATAGGCCACCCTGTGCACTAATGCTCTGTCTGCCACAGCCTGAGCCCCGACCTCCTGTCAGCCACCCAGGTAGCCGGCCCCCAATTTAGTAAGTGGGACCTGCCACGGACGGAGGCTGTCATCTCTACCTAACCTGGGTATTCAGGCATCTGTCTCCAGGCCTTATCTCAAATCGCTGCCTATTGGGGGAACCTGATGCACAAAAGAGTCCTCTTCCATCCTTAAGGCAGGGAACTTGTTGGGATGAGTGTCCAACCACTGCATGCCTCATGAGACCATGCCCACTCAGGAAGGCCGCCCTGGACACAAACAGGCATGTTGACCCTCAGCTGAGTCTCTCAGACAAGCCCCCTCGTGAGCTGGACCAGGAGCCTGCATACTGAACCTGCCATGTCCCTAGGCCCAAATCCTAACACTCAATGGTGTTTTCCAGGTGCCCAGACCCAGAGCCCGTCTCTGGAATCCCTGTTTTGAGAACGCCTGAGATGGAAAACAACACTCATCATGTCCCTCAAAAAGAAAACAAACCATTGAGAGATGGACAGAATCCCCAGAGAGGAAGAAATTTCCATGGCCCCATGAGGACACCCTTGCATTCGTAAACCTTCCTGGACACACCATCCAGACATAAAATCCTGCGCTACTGCCTCCCAGTCGTCCTCATTTCTCATCCCGAGGAGCTCCCCTCAGTGTCGGCAGATCGGGCCTAAGATCACCTCGCCCCTTATCCAAAGCCAAGTTTTTGTTTGCAGACTTCTGTTCCCAATGTCCTGGCCGACATGCCTTCCATGATGGGGCCTCTGGTGTCACACCAGAGGAATGTGCCTGCCCTCCTGAAGGAAACTCTGCTCGTCACATTTGCCCAAACTCTCCAGATTAGGAGAAACCTGAAAGACCCCTGAGCCCACCTCAATTTTGTAGGCTGCTCTGGACAAAAATGTGCAGTCTGACACACTCTGAGCACCTCACTCCAGGCATACAACCAGGTCAATGGCACTTAGTCCGTAGATTGAACATGACATGTCCCTAGGAACTCATCAGAACCCTAGATTAGGTTTGCAGGTGTCAGTCCCCAGAAGCCTGTTCTGCAATACCAACATATGTTCCAACTTGTGGTCCCTGAGCAACAAAGTAGCACACCTCCTGTCCCAGAAGGAATCCTTGCTTTTGGGAGCAGTGTTCAACCCTCAGCTTAGGAGAATCCTGCATGGCCCCTGAGCATTGTGACCCATCAGCATGAGAGTTCATGTCAACTCAGCCCCCTCAGTACTTCACCCCTGAGGCAGCAGATCGAACCTGCCATGTTCCTCGGCTGAAATGCTAACCTGAGGTGGGATTCATAGGCATGCATGCCTAGAGCTCTGCTAACCAATCTTCCCATGTGTGTTAACATGGAGTCATCAAATAGGACTCCCCCTGTTCTGCACATTGAAACCTAGCTGTTTCGTGCAGCTCCTGAGCCCCAGTGTGGGAAAACCTCTATTCTATTCCTCATGAGGACACACCTCCATTAGTCAGCCATAATGGACACAAACTCCAGCTTGAGCGAACATTTGACACTCGCCCTTTCTCAGGTGCTGGAGATCTCGAATCAGCCACTGCGCATTGGAACTGCAATTCCCTCGGCCCTGAACCTAACCCCAGCATGTGTTTTCAGAATTCCTGTCCTCACACTCCTGGCCCACAAGCACTCCAGATGGGGATTTCTCAAGCCACTAGGCAGCCTTCTGCCTGCACACCAGAGAGAAGAATTGCCCTATGGGTCTGCCTCGAAACCCCACATGAGGATCAAACTGCATGGCCTAAGAGGGCACACCAATATCAAAGGCTGCCCTGTTCACTATTGTTCTCTCTGACACAGCCTGAGCCCTGACCTCCTGTCAGCACCAAGTATATGGCCGCCTATCCACCAGATCACACCTGCAATGACCCTAGGCCATCATCTCTACCCAACATGGATTTCAAGGCATGTCCCCAGAGGACTGTTCTCAAATCCCTGCATTTGGTGGAACATGGTCTACAAAATGAAGTCCTCCTGCCCTCAGCAGGAATCCTTGCTACTGGGATGTGTGTAAAACCCTCAGAGTAAGAGAAACCAGCATGGCCCATGCAGCCACACCCACTGTTGATGGACGCCCTGGGCACAAACCTGCACTGTGACCCTCAGCCTGAGCCACGTTTTCAACTAAGCGCCCTCAGTACCTTGACCTGGATCCAGCCTATGAGGCCTGGTATGACCCATGTCCAAATGCAATCCCAAAGGTTGGTTTCCAAGCACCCATCCACAGAGCTCTGCTCTCGAATCTGTCCTTATGGGAGTCCTGATTGAAAAAACAGAATTCCTCCTTTCCCCAACAATGACTACATGCAATTTGGAGCAGTGCTATACCCCCAAAGAGGCACAATATCCCATGGTCTATGAGGGCACCACTACATTTCAGGGTCATTCTAGAGCCACCATCATAGGCCTGCCATTACCTTAGGCCCAAATTATATTGGAAGGTTGGGTTCCCAGGCACCAATACAAGGAACCTGCTCTCGAATCCTTCCTCATGGGGACCCCTGAATCATAAAACAGGATTCCTCCTTTCCCAAACAATGACAACATGCAATTTTGAGCAGTGCAAAACCCTAATGTGGGAGGATCTCCCTTTGCCCATGAGTCCACCCCTAAATTTCGTGGCCATTATACACACAAACACCACAGGCAAAAGCCTGAGCTTCTGCCTCACACTCGCCCTCATTTTCAATCTTGAAGAGTTCTCCCCAGGATCTGCAGTTCGGGCCTTGCTTACCCTCGGCCCTAATCCTAACCCCAGTTGGTGTTCTAAGACTTCTGTCTCCAGAGTCCTCCCCCACAAAACCTCCTGACTGGGAATTCCATGGCCACACCACAGGACTGTGTCTACTCTCCAGAAGGAAGCTGGGCCCTTTAGAGCTTCAAGAAACATCAAGATTAGGAGAAACTTGCAAGCCCCTGAGGCCACCATGATGGTGTAGGATGCCCTGGACAATAACACGCAGTCTGACCCACCTTGCTCAACTACCTCCCATCGGACACAGATGTAGATGGCCCCAGAGTCAGACGATTGAACTGGACATGCTTCTCAGCCCTCATCTGTACCCCAGTTTAGGTTTTCAGGCATGAGTCCCCTGAGGTCTGTATATGAATACCAAAATTTTGGGGATTCCTGAACCACAGAACACAACATCTCCTGTCCCCAGAAGGAAACCTTGCTATTTGGACGTGGGCCAAAACCCTCAGAGTAGTAGAATCCTGCATGGGCCATGAGGGCACCGCTATAATCAACGGTCTCCCTGGATAAAAATCTGCATTGTGGGGCGCCTGGGTGGCTCAGTGGGTTAAGCCGCTGCCTTCGGCTCAGGTCATGATCTCAGGGTCCTGGGATCGAGTCCCGCATCGGGCTCTCTGCTCAGCAGGGAGCCTGCTTCCCTCTCTCTCTCTCTGCCTGCCTCTCTGCCTACTTGTGATCTCTCTCTCAAATAAATAAATAAATAATTAAAAAAAAATCTGCATTGTGACCCTCATTGTGAGACTCATCTTCACCTCAGGCCCCTGGGTAGCTCACCTCAGACAGAGTAGAGAGGACGTGCCTTGTGCCTAGGCTCCAATGTTTCACCTAGATGGGGTCTTAAGGCATCCATACATAGACTCTGCTCTCAAACCCTTCCATATGGGGTTCCCTTGAGCTATCAAACAGCATTCTCCGTGTCCCAAAGAAGGAACCATTGCTGTTTGGAGCTGCGTCCAACGCCTGGATTGGGAAACACTCCACGTCCTCATGAGGCCACCCCTACATCAGGCGGCCCTCATGGACACAATCTCCATCCTGAGTGGATGTCTGACACTCGCATTTCTTTCAGATTCTGGGTATCTCTCCTCAGCCTCTGCAGATCGGGCCTGCCATGCCCGAAGCCCTAACCCTAACCTGAGATTGTGTTTTCAGTCTTCCATTCCCAGAGTCCTTGTGCACAATCCCTCCGACTGGGAATTCTGGAGCCCCAACACAGCATTCTACCTGCCTTTCAGAAGGCAAAAGTGGTCTAGGGGGTGCACAGAAACCCCAAATATGGGTCAACCTGCACGGCCTGGAGGGCACTGCCATTTCACAGGCCACCCTGTGTACTAATGTTCTGTCTGCCACAGTCTGATCCCCAGCATTCCTGTCAGCCACCCAGGTAGCTGGCCACCTATCCACTAGATCAGACCTGACATGCCCTTAGGCCATCATCTCTGCCCAACCTGGGTTTCTAGGCATGGCCGCAGAGGCCTGGTCACAAATCCCTGCATATGGGGGAACATAGTACACAAATGAAATCCTCCTTCCACCAGCAAGAATCCTTGCTACTGGGATGTGTGTACAACCCTACGAGTTGGTGAAACCTGCATGGCCTATGAGGCCACAGCACTCTGTAGGGCTGCCTTGTTCTCCAACACGCATTGTGACCCTCAGCCTGAGCCCCTTTCTCAAAAAAGATCCCTCGTGGCTGGACCTAGAGCCCTCATATCTGGCTGGCCATGCCCCTTGGCCAAAATGCTAACCCAAGGTGGGGTTTTCCAGGAGACCATACCCAGAGCCCTGTTCTGGGATCCCTGTTTTTGGGGGACCTCTGAGACAGAAAACAGGACTCCTGCCTTTCCCTAGAATGAAACCAAATTATTGGGGGATGGGCGGAATCCCCAAGAGGGAGATTGTTCCATGGACCCAGGAGGCCACCCCTACATTCTGCGGCCATCCTAGATACAAAATCCAGAGGCAAATGGCTCAGCTACCAGCTCACACTTGCCCTCATTTCAGATCCTGAGGAGCCCCACTCAGGGTCTGCAGATCGGACTACCCTACTGTCGGCCCTCAACCTAACCTGATTTTGTGAGGTCAGATTTCTGTTCCCAGAGCCCTGACCCACCTAACGTTCAGGTGGGGCCTCCGGATCCATAATGCAGGACTGTGCCTGCCCGCCCAAAGGAAATTGTGCCCTTTACTTTCGCCAAATCCTACAGATTAGGATAACACTGTAAGGACCCCGAGGCCACCGCAGTTTGATAGGAAGCCCTGGACAACAATGTGCAGTCTGACACACCCCGGGCATCGACCTCCAGTCAGGCACCCAGGTAGCTGGTCCCACAGTCAGATGATTGACGTTGACAAGCTACATGGAAACATAGCTTAGGTTTTCAGTCATCTGTCCGCAGAGCCTGGTCTCAGATACCAACAGATGGGGGCTGCTGCGACCCAGAAAAGAGGTTTCAAACCTTCAGCGCAAGAGAATCCTGCATGGCCCCAGAGCCACTGCCACATTCCAAGGTTGGTAGGAAGCCCTAGACAACAATGAAAGTGTGACACACCCCGGGCATCAACCTCCAGTCAGACACCCAGGTAGAAGGCCCCACAGTCAGAAGTTTGACACTGACATGCCCCTAGGCCATAATCAGAACCATAGCTTAGGTTTTCAGTCATCTGTCCCCAGAGGCCCGATCTCAGATACCAACAGATGAGAGTGGCTGAGACCCAGAACAGATCACCTCCTGTTCCCAGAAGGGAACCTTGCTATTTGGAGCTGTGTCAAACCCTCAGGGCAGGAGAAATCTGCATGGCTCCAGAGCCACCACCACATTCCAAGGTCTCCCTGGACACAATCCCGCACTGTGACCCATCATCACGAGACTCCATTTCAACACATTCTCCTGGCTAGCCTGCCCCAGAGACAGCAGATCGAACCTGCCTTGTTCATAGGCACCAGTGGGTTCACCAGGTTTGGACTCCATGCCTCCATGTGTAGAGCATACTTTCAAGTATTTCCCTATGGGTTACAATTGGTCATCAAATAGGACACCGCTTGTCCTAAAGAAGAAAACCATGTTGTTCAGAGCAGCTCACAAACCCCAGTGAAGGAAAACTTTCCATGGCCACATGAGGCCACCCCTCCATTTGGCGGCCATCATGGACAGGAACTCCAGCCTGAGGGATTGTCTCACCCTCGCCATTACTTCAGATGCTGGAGATCTTGATTCAGCCTCTGCAGAATGAGCCTGCCATGCCCTAGGCCCTGAATCTAATACGAGCTTCTGTTTTCAGAATTCTGTCCTCACACTCTTGACCCACAAGCCCTCTGGTTTGGAATTCTGGAGCCACAATGCAGCACTCTGCCTGCCCACCATTATAAGGACAAAGTGCCATATGGGGCTGCCCAGAGATTCCAAATGAGGATCCACCTCCACAGTCCTCGATGGCACCCCAATTTCATAGGCCGCCCTGTGCACTAATGCTCTGTCTGACACAGCCTGAGCCCAGACATCCCATCAGCCCCCCAGAGAGCGAGCCACATATCTAGCAGATCAGAACTTCCTGCACCATAGGCCATCATCTATATTCACCCTGGGTTTTCAGGCATCTATCCCCAGATGTTATGTCAAATCCCTTCATGTGCGGGAACCTGGTGCACAAATCAGAACTCCTCCTTCCCCATGGCAGGAAACCTTGTTGTTGGGCTGTGTGTCAAACCCTCCGTGTTGGTGAAACCTGCAGGGCCTATGAGGCGACACCCATACTGGAGGGCCGCCTTGGGCACCAACATGCATTATGACCCTCAGCCTGAGCCCCATTCTCAAATAAGACCTCTCGGTGGCTGCACCCAGAGCCCGCATATCGGGCTGGCCATGCCCCTATGAAGAAATCCCAAGCCAATTTGGGGTTTCCCAGAGGACTGTACCCAGAGCCCTGCTCTTGTATCCCTGTTTTTGGGGGACCCCTGAGACCAAAAACATGACTCCTCCCTTCCCCCAGAATGACACCAAACTATTGGGGGCCAGGAGGAATCCCCTAGAGGAGGAAACTTTCATGGGTCCAGGAGGCCATCCCTACATTCCGTGGCCATCCTAGATACAAAATACTGACGCAAAAGGCTCAGCTTCCACCTCACACTCGCCCTCATTTCATATCCCGAGGAGCTCCACTCAGGGTCTGCATATCGGCCCTACACTACCGTCGGCTCTAACCCAAACCCGACTTTGTGTTTTCAGGCTTCTGAATCCAGAGCCTTGGCCCACACACTGTCCAGGTGGGGCTTGCGAACCACCACACAGGACTGTGCCTGCCCACCCAAAGGAAACTCTGCCCTTTACATTCGCCAAAACCCTTGAGATTAGGAGAAAACTGCAAGGCCCCTGAGGCCACCCCTGTTTCACAGGACACCCTGGACAAAAATGTGCAGTGTGACACACCCCAGGCAATGACATCCAGTCAGACACCCAGGTAGATGGCCCCACAGTCAGAAGGTTGATGCTGACATGCCCCTAGGCCCTAATTGGAACCGTAGCTTAGGTTTTCAGGCATCTGTACGCAGAGGCCTGGTCTCAGATACCAACAGACTGGGGTTGCTGATGGCCAGAACAGAACACCTCCTGTTCCCAGAAGGGAATATTGTTATTTGGAGCTGTTTCAAACCATCAGGGCAGGAGAATCCTGCATGGCCCCTGAGGCACCACCACATTCTGAGTACTCCCTAGACAAAAACCCTCATTGAGACCCATCAGCATGAGACCCCATTTCAACACATTCCCCTGGCTAGCCTGCCCCAGAGCCAGCAGATGTAACCTGCCTTGTTCTTAGGCGCCAGTGGGAATGCCAAGTGGGGTTTTCAGGCATCCATATGGAGAGTCTACTCTCCAATCTTTCCCTATGGGGGACAATTGATCATCAAATAGGACACGCCTGTCCTGCTGAAGGAAACTTTGTTGTTTAGAACAGCTCACAACTCCCAGTGTGGGAAAACCCCCATGGCCTCATGAGGCCACCCTTCCATTAGGCAGCCATCATGGACACACACTCCAGCCTGAGCGAATGTCTCACCCTTGCCCTTACCTCAGATGCTGGAGATCTTGATTCAGCCTCTGCAGATTGAGCCTGCAGAGCCCTAGGCCGGCCATAAACCTAACTCTAGCTTGTGTTTTCAGAATTATGTCCTCACACTCTTGGCTCACAAACCCTCTGGATTCAGAATTCTGGAGCCACAACACAGCACTCTGCCTGCCCATCATAATAAGGCAAAGTGCCTTATGGGGATGCCCAGAAACCCCACATGAGGATCCACCCTCATGGCCCTCGATGACACTTCAATTTCATTAGCCGCCCTGTGCACTAATGCTCTGTCTGACACAGCCTGAGACCAGACATCCCATCAGCAATTCAGACAGTGGGCCGCATATCCAGCAGATCAGAACTGCCAACGCCCCAGGTCGTCATTTCTACCCAATCTGGTTTTCTGGCATCTGTTCCAGACCTTATGTTAAATACCTTCATGTTGGGGAACTGATGCACAAAACAGAACTCTTCCTTCCCCATGGCAGGAAACCTTGCTGTTGGACTGTATGTCAAACCCTCCGAGTTGGTGAAAACTGTGTGGCCTATGAGGACACGCCCACTTGGAGGGCCACCTTGGGCACCAACAAGCATTACGACCTCATCCTGAGCCCCGTTCTCAAATAAGACCCCTCGGGGGCTGGACTCACAGCCCGCTTATCGGGCTGGGCATGCCCCTAGGCCGAAATTCTATGCCAAGTTGGGGTTTTCCAGGGGACTGTAAACAAAGCCCTGGTCTGGAATCTCTATATTTGGGGGACCCCTGAAACAGAAAACAGGAATCCTCCCTACCCCCAGAATGACACCAAACTATTTCAGGCTGGGCAGAATCCACAAGAAACCCGTTTCCTTTGAGAGGGCAGGCACAGTCCTGCAGTGTGGCTCCAGAGGCTCCAGCCTGGAATCGTGGGTGGGCCAGGGCTGTGGGGACAGAAATCTGAAAACACACACTCGGTATATGTTTCAGGACGAGGGTATGGCCGGCCTGATGTACAGAACGTGAGGGGAGCTCCTCAGGATATGAAAGAAGTGCAAGTGTGAGCCAGTAGCTCAAGCTTTTGTCTCTGGATATTGTGTTAAGGATGGCCAAGGAATGTAGAGGTGACCTCAAGGGCCATGGACAGTTGTCTCTGGGGATTTGGCCTGGCTCCCAATCCTTTGTGGTCATTGTGTGGGAAGGCAGGAGTCCTTTTTCTGTCCCAGGGGTCCCTCCAAAAGAGGGATTCCAGAGCAGAGGACCAGGCACAGGCGAGCAGAATACCCCAGCATTGGTTAGGATTGGGACCTAGTGGCATGGCAAGCCAGATATGCGGCCTCTTTGTCCAGCTACCCAGAGGCTTCATTTGAAAACGGGGCTGAGGCTGAGGGTCACAATGCTTGTTTGTGTCCAAGGCGGCCCTCAAGCATGGGTGTGTCATCATTGGCCATGCAGGTTTCTCCAATTCTGAGGGTTTGATTTTGAACCCCATCCCAACAGCAAGGCTTATTGCCATGGGGAAGGAGAAGTTCTGTTTTGTTCATCAGGTTCCCCCATAGGCAGGGATTTGAGAGAAAGTTTAGGGACAGATGCCTGAGAAACCAGGTTGGGAAGAGATAAGGGCAGAGGGCCATGACAGGTCTGATCTAATGCATATGCGACAAGCTGTCTGGGCCTCTGATGGGAGGTCTGGGCTCAGCTTTGTCAGACAGACCACTAGTGCATAGGGCGGCCTAGGACATTGGGGTGCAGTCGAGGGCCGTGCAGGCTGATCCTCATTTTGTGTTCCTGTGAAGCCCCATAGGGCACTTCTTTCTTCTGGTGTGCTGGCAGAGTACTGCGTTGTGGCTCCAGAATTCCCCAGTCTGGAAGGTTTTGGGGCCAGGAGTGAGAGGACGGAGTCTGTAAACAAAAGCTAAGGTTAGGTTTCGGGAGAGGGCACGGCAGGCCCCTTCTGCAGAGGCTCAATCGAGATCTCCAGCATCTGAAGTCAGGGCTAGTATCAGATGTTGGCTCAGGCTGGAGTTTGCGACCATGATGGCTTCTGAATGGAAGGGTGACCTCAGGATGCGATGGAGGTTATCCAATTCTGGGGATTGTGAGTTGCTCCAAACAGCAAGATTTCCTTCTGTGGGACAGGCAAGCCCTCTTGGATGGCTCAACACTGTCCCATACAGAAAGATTCAAGAGCACAGCTCTAAGGACGGATGCTTGGAAACCCCACCTCGCCTTCCCATTGGCTCCTAGGGACAAGGCAGATTCGATCTGCTGGCTCTGGGGCGAGCTACACAGAGGGCAGAGTTGATATGGACTCTAATGTTGTTGGATCATAATGAGGGTTTGTGTCCATGGAGACCCTGGAATGGTGCAGTGGCTCAGGGTCCCTGCAGGATTCTCCTACTGGGAGGGTTTTATACAGCTCCAATTAGGCAGGTTCCCATGTGGAGATGAGAGGAGTTCTGTTTTGTGCCTCAAGAAACCCCCATATGCTGGTATTAAAAACCATGACTCTGGGGAAAGGTGCCTGAAAACCAAAGCTAGGGTTCAGATTAGGGCCTAGGTGCCTGTCCTGTTCAATCTTTTATCTCTGGGGAAACATCTGTCTGCGTGTCTGAGTGGAGATAGTTGCTCAGGTTGCATCAGAAATGCCTTTTTGTCCAGGGTGGACTATGCAACTTGGATGGGCTTGGGGGCCTTGTAGGTTTCTCCTAATTGGTAAGGTTGTGGCCAATGGAAAGTGCACAGTTTCCTTCGAGAGGGCAGGCACAGTCCTGCAGTGTGGCTCCAAGGGCCCCATCCTGGAGGATGTGTGGGCCAGGCCTGTGGGAACCGAAATCTGAAAACAGAAACTTGGCTTACATTTGGCGCCGATGGTATGGCAGACCCAATTTATAGATGGTGACGGGAGCTCTTCGTGATATGAAAGAAGGGTGAGTGGGAGGCGGTCGCTCAGGCTTTTGTCTCTGTATTAAGTGTCAAGGATGGCCGAGGAATGGAGGGGTGGCCTAATGGGCCATGGAGGAGTCTCCCTCTCTGGGGATATGGCGTCAATCCTAAAAGGTTGGGGTCATTGTGTGGGAAGGCAAGAGTCCCGTTTTCTGTCTCAGGGCTCCCTCCAAAAGAGGGATTCCAGAGCAGAGCCCCAGGTAAGGGTGACCAGAAAACCACACCTTTGTTTAGGATAGGGGCCTAGGGGCATAGCAAGCCAGGTGTGTGGGCTCTTAGTCCAGCTACCCAGAAGCCTCGTTGAAAATGGGTCTGAGGCCAAGGGTCCCAATGAGTGTTTGTGCCCAAGGTGCCCTTCAATCATGGGCGTGGCCTCTTGGGCCATACAGGTTTCTCCATCTCTGAGGATTTCACTTTCATCCCCAACCCAACAGCAAGCTTTCTTGCCATGGAGAAGGAGGAGTTTTGTTTTGTGCATCAGGTTCCCCCATATGCATGGATCTGAGAGGTGTAGGGACAGATGCCTGAAAACCCTGGTGGGGAAGACATGACGGCAGAGGGCCCTTTTTCCTTCTGGTGGGCATGCAGAGTGCTGTGTTATGCCTCCAGAATTTCCAACCTGGAGGTCTTGAGGGGCAGAAGTGTAAGGACAGAGGTCGGAAAACATAAGCTACTGTTAGGTTTAGGGCCTAGGTCATGGCAGGACCAATCTGCAGAGGCTGAATTGAGATCTCCAGCATCTGAAGTAATGACAAGTGTCAGATGTTCCCTCAGGCTGGAATTTGTGTCCATGATGGCTACCTAATGGAGGAGTAGCCTCATGAGGCTATGGAGATTTTCCCATTCTGGGGCTTGTGAAACGCTCCAAAGCACAAGGTTTCCTTCTGCAGGACATGGGGAGTTCTCTTTGTTGGCTCAATGTTCCCTCATACTGAAAGATTTGAGAGCAGGACTCCATGTTGGATGCTTGGAAATCCCTCCTAGTGTTCCCATTGATGCCTAGGAATAATGCAGATTCTGTCTGCTGCCTCCAGGGCGAGGGACTGAGAAGAATGAGTTGAAATAGAGTCTCATGCTTTTGGGTTTGTGTCCATGGAGACATTGGAATGTGGCGGTGGTCAAGGGCCATGCAGGATTCTCCTGCCCTCAGGCTTTGAAAAAGTTCCACATAATAGGTTCCCTTCTGGGGACAGAGGGTGTTCTCATTGTGCTCAGGGACCCCTTATGTTGGTATTCGAGACCAGGCCTCTGAGTACAGATATCTGAAAACTTAAGCTAAGGTTCAGATTAGGGCCTAGGGGCATATAAGTTTCAAACTTCTGTCTTGGGACCATTTACCTGGGTGTATGCCTGGAGGTAGGTGCTCAGGGTGTATCAGAGGGGAATGGAAGAGTCCTCTTTCTGTCTCATGGGGTCCCCCAAATAGAGGGATTCCAGAGACGGACTCTGGGTACATGCACATGGAAAAAAATCACTGTATGTTAGGATTTGGGTCTAGGATCAAGGAAAGCACAATATGCGGGCTCTTAATCCAGATCCCGAGGGGGCCTTACTGAAAAATAGGCTCAGGCCGAGGGTCCCAATGTGTGTATGTGCCCAGGATGGCCCTCATGAGTTGGCATGGCCTGATGGGCCATGCTGATTTCTCTTTTTTTTTTCTTTAGATTTCTTTAGATTTTTAATTTTATTTATCTGACAGACAGAGATCACAAGCAGGCAGAGAGAGAGGAGAAAGCAAGCTCCCTGTGGAGCAGAGAGCCCGATGTGGGGCTCAATCCCAGGACCCTGGGATTATGACCTGATCTGAAGGCAGAGGCTTTAACCCACAGAGCCACCCAGGCGCCCCTATGCTGATTTGTCTTAATCCAAGGGTTATACACCCATCCCAACAGCAAGTTTTCCTGCCATGGGGAAGAAGGAGTACTCTTTTGTATATCAGGTTCCCCCATATGCAGGGAGTTGAGATAAGGTCGGATTATAGATGCCTGAAAAGCCAGGTTTTGTAGAGATGCCGGCCTAGAACCACAGCAGGTCCCATCTGCTGGATAGGCGGCCAGATATCCAGGTGGCTGACGGGAGGTCTGGATTCAGCTGTGTCAGACAGAGCATTAGTGCCCAAGTCCGGCTATGAAATTGGGGTGCTTTCGAGGGCCATGGAGGTGGATCCTCATCTGGTGATTTGGAACAGCCCCATAGGGCACTTTTTCTTTCTGATGGGCAGGCATAGTGTTACTTTGTGGCTCCAGAATTCCCAATATCGAGGGCTATTGGGCCAGGAATTTGAGGATGGAAAGTGGGAAAATACAAGCTTGGGTTAGGTTTAGGGTCTAGGGCATGGAAGGACCAATCTGCAGAGGCTGAATGGAGATCTCCAGCATCTGACATTAGGGGGGAGTGTCAGACATTCACTCAGGCTGGAGTTTGTGTCAATGAGGGCACGTAATGTAGGGGTGGCCCCACAATGCCATGGAGGTTTTCCCACTGGGGATTGTGAACTGCTCCAAACAACAAGATTTCCTTCGGCAGCACAAGGGGAGTCCTGTTTGATGGCTCAAGTCTGCCGCATATGGAAAGCGTTGATAGCAGGACTCTACATACGGATGCTTGGAAACCCCAGCTAGCGTTCCCATTGTAGCCTTAAAACATGATAGGTTCGATCTCCTGTGTCTGGGATGATCTAAAAGGAGGCTGTGTTGAAATGGAGTCTCAAGCTGATGGGTCACAATGCAGGTTTATGTCCAGGATGACCTTGGAATGCGGCAGTGGCACAGGTGATATGCAGGATTCTCATACCTTTCAGGTTTGACACAGCTCCAAATTGCAAGGTTTCCTTCTGGGGTCAGGACGTGTTCTGCTTTGGGGCTCAAGGATCCCCCATATGTTGGTAGTCAAGACCAGGCCTCTGGGGACAGATGCCTGAAAACCTAAGCTGGGGTTCATATTAGAGCCTAGGGGCATGTCAGGTTCAATCATCAGTCTCTGGTGCCATCTTCCTTGGTGTCTGGAGGTAAGTGCTCAGGGTATGTCAGAATGCTCATTTTTGTCAAGGGCGGCCTACAAAATTATTGTGGCCTTGGGGGCCTTGCAGGTTTCTCTTAATCTGGAGTGTTTTGATAGCTATAAAGGGAACAGTTTCCTTCTGGAGGGATGGCACAGTCCTGTGGTGCTGCTCCGGGGACTCCATCCTGGGCTTTTTGTGAGCTAGGGCTCTGGGGACATTAGTATGAAAACAGAATCTAGGATTAGGGTTAGGGCAGAGGGTATAGCCAGCTCAATCTGCAGACACTGAGGTGAGCTAATTGGGATCTGAAATTAGGGCGAGCGTGAGGTGCTAACTGAAGCTTTTTTCTATGGATTTTGTGTCTAGGATCTAGGATGTCCGTGGAATGCAGGAGTGGCCTCATGGGGCCATGGAAGAATCTCTCTCTCTGTGAGATTTGTCTGGATCGCAATAGTTTTGTGTCATTCTGGGGGGAAAGGAGGTGTCCTGTTGTCTGTCTCAAGGGTCCCAGTTAAGGAGGGATTCTAGGTCAGTTCTCTGGGTGCGGGTGCCTGGAAACTGCAACATGTGTTAGGTTTGGGCCTAAAGGCATGGGCAGGGCCAATATTTGTGCTCTTGGTAAATCTATTGAGGGTCCTTATTTCAAAACTGGACTCAGGATGAGGGTCAAAATGAGTATTTGAGCCCAGGATGGCATTGAACAATGGGCGTAGCTTCATACACAGTGCACTTTCTCCTACTCCAAGGATATCACATCCATCGCAACATCAAGTTTTTGTGCCATGGGGAAGGAGGAGTTCTGTTTTATGCATTAAGTTCCCCCATGAACAGAGATTTGAGAAAAGGTCTGGGGACAGTTGCCTGAATACCCAGGTTTGGTAGAGATGATGGCCTAGGGCCATGGCAGGTCCGATCTGCTGGATAGGCAGCCATCTTTCTGTGTGGCTGCCAGGATGTTGGGGCTCAGGCTTTGTCAGACAGAGCATTAGTGCACAGGGTGGCCTATGATTTTTGGCTGCCCTTGAGGGCCGTGCAGGTTTATCCTCTTTTGAGGTTTTTGTGTAGGTCCATAGGGCACTTTTTCCCTCTGGTGGGCTGGTAACATGCTGTGTTGAGGCCCCGGGATACCCAATCTGGAGGGCTTGTGGGCTAGGAGTGTTACGACAGAAGACTAACAACACAAGCTAGGCTTAGCTTTAGATCCTAGGATATGGCAGACCCAAATGCAGAGGCTGAGACAAGATCCCTGTATCTTAAGTAAGGGCATGTGTCCGCCATTCACTCATGTTGGAGTTTTGTGGATGATGGCCATGTAACTTGGTGATATCCTCATGAGTCCATGGAGATTTTCCCACTCTGGTGGTTGTGTTCAGGTTTAAAGAGCAAGGTTTTCTTTTGCAGGACAGGGGAATCCTCATTGATGGCTCAAGTTTCCCCTATACAGAAAGATTTGAGAGCAGGGCTCTCCATATAGAAGCCTGGAAAACCCACATAGGATTAATATTGGAGCCTAGGAACATGGTAGGTTAGATGTGGTAGATTTGGTGTGAGCAACATAGGGGCTGAGATGAAATGTTGTTGTTGGTGGTGTATGGTGTAAAACCCTCATACTAAGAGTAACCTGCATGGCCCATGAGTCCACACCCACATTTGAGGACTGCCCTGGGCAAAACACACATTGTGACCCTCAGCCTCAGTCCCGGTTTCAAAGAAGGCCTTTTGGAAGCTGGGCTTAGAGCCAGTATATTGAGCCTGCCATGTCCCGAGGCTACAATCCTAACCCTAGGTTGGGGATTCAGGTATCTGAATCTCTCAAGCTCTCCTCTCAAGTCCCTCTAAACCTGAGACCCCTTAGACAGAAAACAGAACTCATCCTGCCTCACAAAGGAAACACTGCTTTTTGGAGCTATGTAAAACCATCACTGTTGGAAGAAACTTGCATTGCCCGTGAGGCCACGTCCAATTTTTCAGGCCTCCATGCATACAAACACCCATTGTGACCCTTTGCATGAGCCCCATTTTCAACACAGCCCCATGGGTAGCTCAACCCAAAGCAAGGGTATAAGGTCTATCATGCCAGAAGGACGTAACGCTAAACATGAGTTGGCTTTTCAGGCATCCATACCTCAACCCTACTCTCATATCCCTCTATATGGAGACTCCTGAGCCACAATTTAAGACACCACCTATTCCCAAGAATATACCAAACTTTTTGGATCTGCACAGAGTCCCCATAGTGGGAGAAAACTCCTTGGCCCCATGAGGCCATCCCCACATTTGGTGTTATGCATGGACACAAATTCCAGTCAGAGCGACCTCCTGACACTTGCCTTAACCTCAGATCCCCAGGAGCTCGCCTCAGCATCTGTGGATTGGGCTTGCCATGCCCTAAGCCCTAACCCTAACCACAGCATGGGTTTTCAGACTTCGGTTCCAAGAGTTCTGGACCACAAGCTGTCCAGGTAGGGAACACTAGAGTGACACCATGGCACTACACCTACCCTCCAGAAGAAAACTGTGCTCACGATAGCAGCACAAAATCCCCAGATTAGGAGCAAACTGTGTGGCCAAAAAGGCCACCCTCATTGACAGAACTCAACCATGGACACTAATACACTTCTTGTCCTTCAGCCTGAGCCCAACCTCCAGTCAGCCACCTATGTAGCTGGCCTCAGAGTCAGGAGATCAAACCTGGCTTCCTCTAGTCCCTAATGCTAACCGTAGTTTGGATTTTCAGGCATCCATACCCACAGCCCTGCTCTCGATTCCACCAAATGTGGCCCCTGAGACTTAAAACAGGACTCCAGTTTTCCCCAAAATGAAACAAAACTATTTTTAGCGGCCCAAAAACCCCAGAGCAGGAGAAACATCCATGGCTAAATGAGGCCAACCACACATTAGGCAGCCCTAGTGGACACAACTTCTAGTCGAGTCTGAAAGAATATTTGACACTCTTCCTAACTTCAAAATCTGGAGAGCTCCACTCAGTAACTGCAGATCTGGAATCCATGCCATACATCCTATCCAATCTTTCCATATGGGGGACCCTGGGGCCATTCATGCAGACTCCCCCTGTCTCGCAGAAGTACACCTTGCTGTTAGGAGCATCTCACAAGCCCCAGCATGGGAAAACCTCCGTGGCCTCTTGAGGTCACCTCTCCATTCTTTGGCCATCATGGACACAAACTGCAGCATGAGCAGACATCTGACACTCGTCCTTACTCAGGTGCTAGAGATCTCGAATTAGCTGCTGCACATTGGAACTCCCATGCGCTCAGCACTGAACTGAAGCATAGCTTGTCTTTTCCCACTTCGGTCCTCACACACCTGGCCAGCAAAGCCCTCCAGACTGGGAATTTTGGATCCAAAACGCAGCCTTCTGCCTGCCCATCAGAAAGAAGAAGTGCCCTATGGGTCTGTAGATGAACCCCCACATGAGGATCCACCTGCACGGACCTCGACAGCACCCCAATGTCATAGGCCACCCTGTGCACTCATGCTCTGTCTAACACAGCTTGAGCCCTGACCTCCTGTCAGCCACCCCGAAAATGGGCCCTGTATCCTGCAGGTGGGACCTGCCTTGGCCTGAGGCCATCATCTCTACCCAACCTGGGTATTCAGGCATCTGTTCCCAGACCTTACCTCAAATCCCTGCCTATGGGGGAACCTGAAGCACAAAAGAGTCCTCCTCCTTCCCCATGGCAGGAAAACTGGCTGTTGGGATGTGTGTCCAAGCCTCAGAGTGGGAGCCAGCTGCATGGCCCATGAGACCACGCCCACTCAGGAGGGCCACCCTGGGCACAAACAGTCATTGTGACCCTCAGCCTGAGACCACTTTCAAACAAGCCACCTCGGGAGTTGGACCAGGAGCTCGCAGAGGGTGCCTAAAATGCTCCTAGGCCCAAATCCTAATCCTTGGTGGGGATCTCCAGGCGCCCGGACCCAGAACTCGTCTCTGGAATCCCTGTTTTGGCAGAACTTCTGAGACGGAAAACAGCACTCTTTCCTTCCCCCAGAAAGACACCAAATGCTTGAGAGCCGGGAAGAATCCCCAGAAGAGAAGAATCTCCCATGGCACCATGATCCCACCCCTACATTCCATGGCCATCCTAGACACACAATTCAGACAAGAAAAGCCTGCACTTCCGCCTCCCAGCTGCCAGAGCTTCAAAACCAGAGTCGCTGCCCTCAGGGTGTGCAGATAGTGCCTGCCATCACCTCGCCCCCAACCCTAACCTGAGTTTGTTTCTACAGACTTCTGTTCCCCAAAGCCCTGGCCCACATGCCCTCCAGGATGGGGCCTCTGAAGCCACACTGCAGGACTGGGTCAGCGCTCCTGAAGGAAACCCTCCCTGTCACAGTTTCCCAGACCCTCCAGATTAGGAGAAACCTGCAAGGCCCCTGAGCGCACCTCAATTTCTTATCCGGTCTGGACAAAATGCACAGTCTGACACATCCTAGGCACCCACCTCCAGGCATACACGCAGGTCAATGTCCCTGAGTCAGAAGATTGAACCTTACCTGGCCCTAGAACCTCATCAGAACCCTAGCTTAGGCTTTCACATATCTGTTCCCAGAAACCTGTTCTTGAATACTGTTAGGGTCTGTGATCAAAGGAACGAGACTGACACAAAGAGAAAATCATGCAAAGCTTTATTTCGCGCCATGCATCAGAAACCATACTGACTGGTAGGTGCCCGGGCCCCATGCATTAGAAACCAAACTGACCGGTAGGTGCCCGAGCCCCATGCATTAGAAACCAAACTGACTGGTAGGTGACCGAGCCCCGTACATTAGAAACCAAACTGACCGCTGGGTGCCCGGGCCCCATGCATTAGAAGCCAAACTGACCGATAGGTGTCCGGGCCCCATGCATTAGAAACCATACTGACTGGTAGGTGCCCGAGCCTTGCTGGGGGCCACAGCCTCCCTGGCCTGGGGTCCTTCCCGGAGGCTCCCTGCTCCACCCTCACTGTATCACAGGCCGCTCCTGGCGAGGCCGCTCCCTGGATGAGGCTGCAGCCAACGAGGCTCCCAGCAATGCCAAGCATCGAAAATCAAATCAACCAGTCGGGGCCGTCTCTTACAAAGAGGCAAGGATGACCAGGACACCGACCCCGATTACTTCCCTTACCCAATGACTCCCGCTACCCGACGACTCCCGCTTCCCGATGATGACACTCCAGCAGCGTTGCTCCCTGGCGAGGCTGCTGCCCGGCTGACAAGGACGCTGCCTGGTGACGCTTATGACACTCAGGCAGCGCTGCTCCCAGCGAGGCCACTCCTGATGACAAGGTTGCACCGCCGGCTCCTGAGAGGCTGGTCCCGGCGGCGGCACTGCTCGAAGTGGCAAGGCCACTCACGGCGGCGCTGCTGCTGCTGCTGGTGCTGCTGCTCGGGGCAGCGAGGCTACTTGTGGCGGCGCTGCTGCTGCTGGTGCTGCTACTCGGGGCGGCGAGGCTGATGAGGCTGCTCCCAATGGCTCCCCTATGGGCTACTCTGACTCCTCCTGCTATTTCTCTCTGTAGCCTCATAGACCAGCTTTTATAGAGGTGGTTGAGCCCCGCCCACACACAGGTGGCCAATGGGATTGAAATACACAGAGAAAACTGCACAGTCATGCTAGGTCTGCAACACACAGAAAAAAAAAAAAAAAAACAACTGCTAGGTAACACAGAGGTGGCCAATTGAATTTCAATTTACTCTAGTAGATACATGTGCTCCCCACTGATTGGATGTCTTCACCTGGCCTGACCAGCCCTTGTATCTAGGCTTTGCAAGTAAGTTCCTCTCGGAGGGCTGGGGTCAATCTAAGTTCACTACATAAACACAGAATGACTCCCTCTGGCCAACCAGGCCCTTACATTAATACCAACATATGGTCCAAAATGTGGTCCCTGAGCCACAAAACAGAACCCTCCCTTTCTCCAAAAGGAAAGCTTGCTCTTGGGAGCTTGGTCCAACACTCAGGGTAGTAGAATCGTGCATGGACCCTAAGCCACCGCCACATTCTAAGGTCTCTCTGGACACCAAGCAGCATTGTGTCCCTTCATCCTGACAACCCCTGTCGACTCAGCACCTTGGAACTTCACCCCTGAGCCAACATATCAAATCTACCCTATTCATCAGCTACAATGGGAATGCGAGGTGGGCTTTCCAGGCATCCATGCAGAGAGCTCTGCTATCCAGTCTTTCCATATGTGGGACCGTGGTGCCATTCAACTGGACTCCCACTTTCCTGCAGAAGGACACCTTGCTGTTTGGAGCAGCTCACAAGCCCCAACGTGGGAAAACCTCCATGGCCTCATGTGGCCACCCCTCCTTTCGTCGGCCATCATTAACACAAACTGCAGGGTGAGCGGACATCAGACACTCGCCCTTACTGAGGAGCTGGAGATCTCGAATCAGCTGCTGCACATTGGAACTGCTATGAGTTCAGCACTGAACTGAAGCATAGCTCGAATTTTCAGACTTCTGTCCTCACACTCCTGGCTGGCAAGCCCTCCAGATTGAGAATTCTGGAGCCACAAGGCAGCCTTTCACCTGCCCATCAGAAAGGAAATATGTCCTGTGGGTCTTCCCAGAATCTCCACATGAAGTTCCACATGCAATGGCCTCGATGGCACCCCAATATCATAGGCCGCCCTGTGCACTAATATTCGAACACATTCTGCGCCCCAACTTCCTGTCAGACACCTAGATAGCAGGCCCCGTATCCTGCAGATGGGACTTTCCTTGGCCCGAAGACATCATCTCTACCCAACCTGGGAATTCAGGCATCTGTCCACAGACCTTACCTCAAATCCCGGCCTATGCAGGAACCTGAAGCTCAAAAGAGTACTCCTCCTTCCCCATGGCAAGAAACCTCGCTGTTGGGATGGTTGTCCAACCCTCAGAGACGTAGCCACCTGCATAGCCTATGAGACCACGCCCACTCAGGAGATCCGTCCTGGGCCAAAACAGGCATTTTGAGCTTCAGCCTGAGACCTCTTTCAAGCAAGTCTCCTTGGGAGCTGGACCAGGAGCCCTCAGTGTGGGCCTTCCATGGCCCTAGGCCCAAATCCTAACTCTCATTGTGGTTCTCCAGGCGCCTGGAACCAGAACCCATCTCTGGAATCCCTGTTTGTGTGGGACCCCTGAAACGTAAAACAATACTCTTCCCTTCACCCAGAAAGACACCAAACTCTTGTGAGCTGAGCAGAATCCACAGAGGGGAAGAATCTCCCATGGCCCCTTGGGCCCACCCCTACATTCCGAGGCCATCTTAGACACAAAATTCAGACAGAAAAGCCTGCACTACCGCCTCCCAGCCCCCCAAAATTCAAATCCTGGGTAGGTGCCCTCAGGTTGTGCATATAGGGCCTGCCATCAACTCGCCCCTATCCCTAACCTGAGTTTGTGTCTGCAGAATTCTGTCCCCAAAGCCCTGACCCACATGCCCTCCAGGATGGGGTCTCCGTAGCCACACCGCAGGATTGGGCCTGCCCTCCTGGAGGAAAATCTGCCTGTCACAGTTTCCCAAAAACTCCACATTAGGAGAAACGTGCAAGGCCCCTGAGCCTGCCCCAATTTCGTAGGCCGCTCTGGACAAAAATGGGCAGTCTGACATTCCCACCTCCAGGCAGATATGCAAGTCAATGTCATTGAGTCAGAAGATTGAACCTGACGTGGCCCTAGGATCTCATCGGAACCCTAGCTTAGGTTTTCAGGCATCTGTCCCCAGAAGCCTCGTCTGGAATACCAACATATGGTCCAAAATGTTGTCGCTGAGCCAAACAGTAGAACCCTCCCCCCATCTTCAGAAGGAAACCATGCTCTTGGCAGCTAAATCCATTGCTCAGGGTAGGAGAATCGTTCATGGAACCTGAGCCACTGCCACATTCTAACGTCTCCTTGGACACCAAGTAGCATTGTGACCCGTCATCCTGAGAACCACTGTCAACTCAACCCCTATGGAACTTCGCCCCAGAACCAGCAGATCGAACCTGCCCTGTTCCTCAGCTGCAATGGGAACATGATGTGGACTTTCCAGGCATCCATTCAGAGAGGTCTGTTATCCAATCTTTCCATATGGGGGACCCTGGAGCCATTCAACTGGACTCCCCCTTTCCCGCAGAAGGACATCTTGCTGTTTGGAGCAGCTCACAAGCCCCAGCGTGGGAAAACATCCATGGCCTCTTGAGGCCACCCCTCCATTCGTCGGCCATCATGGGCACAAACTGCAGCGTGAGCGGACATCTGACACTCGCCCTTACTCAGGTGCTGGAGATCTCTACTCAGGCACTATACATTGGAACTGCCATACGCTCGGCACTGAACTGAAGCGTAGCATGTCTTTTCAGATTTCCATACTCACACTTCTGGCCCTCAAGCCCTCCAGATTGGGAATTGTGGATCCACAGTGCAGCCTTCTGCCTGCCCAGCAGAAAGAAGAAGTGTCCTATGGGTCTGCCCAGACAACCCACATGAGGATCCACTTGCACAGGCCTCAACAGCATTGTAATATCATAGAGCTCCCTGTGCACTAATGTTTTTTCTGACACAGACTGAGCCCCGACCTCCTGTCAGCCACCCAGATAGCAGGCCCCCTTTCCTGCAGGTGGTACCTGCTGTGGCCCAAGGCCATCATCTCATCCCAGTCTGTGTATTCAGGCACCTGTCCCCAGACCTTACCTCAAATCCCTGCCTATGGGGGAACCAGAAGCAGAAAAGAGTCCTCCTCCTTTCCCACGGCAGGAAACCTGGTTGTTATGATGTGTGTCCGAGCCTCAGAGTGGGAGTCAGCTACATGGCCTATGAGACCACGCCCACTTAGAATGGCCACCCTGGGCACAAAGAGGCATTGTGACCCTCAGCCTGAGACAGCTTTCAAACAAACCCACTCTGGATCTGGACGATTAGCTTGCAGAGCGGGCCTGCCATGAACCTAGGCCCAAAGCCTAACCTTCAGTGGGTACCTCTAGGGGCCTGGACCCAGAACCCATCTCTGGAATCCCTGTTTGGCGGGACCATTGAGATGGAAAACAGCACTCTTCCCTTCCCCCAGAAAGACACCAAACTCTTGTGAGCTGGCAGAATCCCCAGAGAGGAATAATCTCCAATGGCCCCAAGACGCCACTCCTATATTCTGTGGTCATTCCAGACAAATAGTTCAGACATAAAAGCCTATGTTACCGTCTCCTAGCCGCCAGACCATCAAATCCCAAGGAACTTCCCTCAGCTCTTGCAGATACAGCCTGCCTTCTCCTCACTCCTAACCCTAACCTGAGTTTGTGTCCGCAGACTTCTGTCCCCAAGCCCTGACCCACATGCCCTCCAGGATGGGGCCTCTGGAGCCACACTGCAGGACTGGGTCTGCCCTCCCAAAGGAAACTCTGCCCGTCAAAGTTGCCCAAACCCTCCAGATTAGGACAAACGTGAAAGGCGCTGAATCAAATCAAATTTCGTAGGTCACTCTGCACAAAAATGCGTGGACTGACATATCCTAGGCACCCACCTCCAGGCAGACACGCAGGTCAATGGCCCTGAGTCAGAAGATTGATCCTGATCTAGCCCTAGGACCTCATCGCAACCCTAGCTTAGGGTTTCAGGCATCTCTGCCCAGAAGCCTGCTCTGTAATACCAACATATGGTCCAACATGTGGTCCCTGAGCCACACAACAGAAACCACCCTGTCCGCAGAAGGAAACCTTGCTCTTGGGAGATGGTTCCAACCCTCAGTTTAGGAGAATCCTGAATGGCCCCTGAGCTACCCCCACATTGTAAGGTCTCCCTGGACACCAAGAAGCATTGTGACCCGCCAGCCTGAGAACCGCTGTCAACTCAGCCCCCTTGGAACTTCACCCCTGAGCCAGCAGATCAAACCTGCTCTGTTACTCAGCTGCAATGGAAACATGAGGTGGTCTTTTCATCCATCCATGCAGAGAGCTCTGCTATCCAATCTTTCCATATGGGAGACCATTCTACCAGACTCCCCCTGTCCCGCAGAAGGACACCTTGCTGTTTGGAGCAGCTCACAAGACCCAGTGTGGGAAATCCTCCATGGCCTCTTGAGGCCACTCCTCCATTTGTTGGCCATTATGAACACCAACTCCAGGGTGAGCGAACATCTGACACTCCCCTTTACACAGTTGCTGAGATCTCGAATCAGCTGCTGCACATTGGAACTGCCACATGCTTGGCACTGAACTTAACCATTGTTTGTGTTTCACACTTCCTTATGTTAGGGTCTGTAATCAGAGGATGGGGACTGATATAAAGAGAATGTCATGCAAAGATTTATTTCACACCAAAGATCGAGAAACCAAAGCGTCGGGGCCATCTCTAACAAAGAGACGACCCCTCTTGGCCTTACAGACTAAGTTTTGTCGAGGTAGTTTATAGGTCTGTACACATGTGGCCAATGAGCTTGCAATACACAGAGAAAACTGCACAGTCATTTTAGGTCACATATGATTGGCCAATTGAATTACAATTCACCCTAGTAGATAAATGAGACCCCCATTGATTGACTGTCTCTACCTGGCCCATTCCGCCCTTTTATCTGGGCTTCTCAAGTAAGTTCCTCTGGGAGGGGCAGGATCAGTCTAATTTCATTACATACTGTAAATCTAAGTTTACTGCATAGTGTCAATCTAAGTTTACTGCATAAACAGCAAAATGCCTCCCTCTGATTAAGTAGGCCCTTACATACCCCCTTTTCTTTGGAGATTACTCTAATCCTTGACTTTTCAGCCAGTTCTATGTTATATTGAGCATGTAAGACTAACATTTTTTCGCTCTAATATTCTCTTATACAAATGACATTAGTGCACAGTCGACTGATGTTTTAGCCATTTATTGCTTTCTATAACCTTTTCCATGTTTCCTAATTCCATTTGTCTAATTTCCGACTTATACTTTACATAAACAGTTAACAATAGTAGCAACAATGAACTCATAGTCTTTTGAATCTTAGCTTTAGTCCACGGTCAGCAGGGTCCATTGGCTGTGGCTTCCATCTCTGGGGAGCATCCTTGTCCTCGTCCTCAGCCTGTTTGACATGACCCGCTTGAATCCAGGCCCTGATACCCTCTACTTTTATTGCCGTGGGGGTGGTCAGGCTGACAGGAAATGGTCCTTTCCAGAGAGGGTCCAAGTTTCCCACTTGATGGCAACGTATCCAAACCAAGTCCCTGGGTTGATAAGGGTGTGGTTCCACCTCCGTCTCCATCCTAGTGTGGGCAGTTCAGATCCATGTGTGAGTTCTTTTTAAGACAAACTGTAATGCCTGCAGTGACTGAAGTACAGACTGATCATTCATTTCTGCTAAGGCAACCTCTTGTAGCTGAGGGCAGAGTGGGGGTGGGGGTTCTCCTGAACCTTACTTCAAATGGGGTCACCTTGTTTAAGTAGGGTGTACATCACGCCCTGAGGAGTGCGAAAGGAAGGAGATCCACCCATCCACCACCAGTCTCCAGAATTAACTTTGTCAAGGTTTCTTTAAGAGTCTGGTTCATTCTCTCTACTTGCCCGGAACTCTGGGGCCTGTAGGCATAATGTAGTTTCCAATTAGTGCCCACAGCCTTGGCCAATGACTGTGAAACTGAACTCACAAATGCAGGGCTGTTGTCTGACCCAATTGCGAGAGGTAGCCCAAAACTAGGAATTATTTCTTCTAATAAATTTTTGGCTACCACTCCTGCCATCTCATGTTTGGTGGAAAAAGCCTCTACCCAGCCTGAAAAGGTATCTACAAAAACTAACATATACTTGTGCCCATATTTTCTGTGTTTCAATTCTGTAAAATCTCTTTCCCAATAAATTCCTGGTACCTTACCTCTTTCTCTTTCCCTCTTCCCATTCTAGTTCCTCCCACATTAACTGCCTGGCATAGAGCACATCTATCAACTACATCCTGAACCATACGCCCTAATTTAGATACATGGAACTGCTTTCCTTTAAATTCCTTGAGTTTTCATGTCCCCAAATGAGTACCTTGATGTATCTGGTCTACTAACTTCTTACCTAGTCTCTGAGGTAGAATTAACTTTCCTGTTTTAGTCTTAGCCCAATCCCCTTCATGGTCTAATTTAGCCCATTTTTGTAAATACTGTAAATCTTCTTCTGAATAGTTTGGTTTTTCTGGTAGGGCTGGATCCAGGAGTGTAACCAGCTCTTGCACTGTTTTTCAGGCTTCTTCCTTTGAGGCTTGATCTGCTAATTGGTTTCCTTTTGAAATCAGGTCAGTCCCCTTTTGGTGTCCTGGGAAAGGCATAATGGCCACCTCTTTTTGGTCCCAAATAGTCTGGAGGAGAGCCAATATTTCTCCTCTTTTTTAAATATTTTATTTATTTATTTGACAGAGAGAGAGGTAACAAGTCGGCAGAGAGGCAGGCAGAGAGAGAGGGAGAAACAGGCTCCCCACCGAGCAGAGAGCCCGATGCGGGGCTTGATCCCAGGACCCTGAGATCATGACCTGAGCCAAAGGCAGAGGCTTAAACCACTGATCCACCCAGGCGCCCCTCTCCTCTGTTTTTAATTAATTTTCCTTTTGCTGTTAACAGGCACCTTTCTTTATAAATAGACCCATGTCTATAGAGAGTAGCAAAGGCGTACCTGCCATCTGTAGTAGATTTTGGTGGTTTTACCTTGGTCATCTGCAGTGTCTTGGTGAGTGCAATCAGCTCCAATTTTTGCGCAGATGTTCCATGTAGCAAGGCTGCCATCCAGAGTTCCTGCTCAGGAGAAACCACCGCATCCCCTGCATACCTCTTTCCATCAACCGTGTAGCTACTCCCTTCTGTGAAGGAAGTCATCTCTGCATCCAGGAGGGGAATGTCTCTGGCGTTCAGCCAACTCCTGAGACTTGGGTTAGGACCTCTCCACAGTCGTGTTGGTGGTCAGCCACTCCTCTGGCAGCAGCGTGGCTGGATTTAGCACTGCCAGGGGCTGGAAGGTCACTTTTGGTTCATTGAGGAGGAGGGCCTGATAAACTGTCACTCAGATGTTTGTTATCCATCAGTCTGGTGGAGTCTGGAGAAGGCCCTTGATAGCGTGTGTGGTGGTCAAGATGAGATTTTGACCCAAAGTCAATTTACTTGCATCCTTGACCAGGAGAGCCAGGGCAGCAATTATGCAGAGGCACGGGGGGAACCCAGGCACTACTGGATCTAGTTTATTGTTAAGATAGGCTACTGGCCTTTGCTAAGGCCCCAGAGTCTGAGTCAAAACTCCATTGGCCACCCCTGCTTTTTCATCCACATACAAGTGGAAGTGCTTGGTAACATCTGGGATGGCCAATGCTTGGGCACTCAGTATGGCTGTTTGTAATTTCCGAAATGCTCTTTCGGCCTCAGCTGTTCACTCTATCATAGTAAGCCCCCCTTTTGCCAGCTCGTAGAGAGGTCGGGCAATCTCCCCAAACCACAGTATCCACATCCTACAGTAGCCCACCATCCCAAGAAACTCATTCACTTGTCGGGAAGTGGTGGGGCAGTGATATCAGGTGATCACCTGTTTCCTGGACTCAGACAGTGAACGCACTCACTCATGGAGATCAAAGCCTAGATAAGTGGCATGGCTCTGAACAAGCTGTGCTTTCTTTGCTGACACCCAATACCCTATTCCTGCAGAGTCTATAAGAGAGCTTTTGTCTCCACAAACATAACTTATAGTCCTCAGCAGCAATTAGCAAGTCATCAACATACTGTAACAGAGTGATTCCTGGGTTGGAGTTCCTGTACTCATGCATATCCTTGTGTTGGGCCTCGTCAAAGTTAGTGAGTAAACTCTTTAACCCTTGGGGAAGTCTTGTGAGGTGAACTGGCCTTGTAACGCTTCTTTATATTGGACCACTCAAAAGCAAAGAGGGAATAAGACTCCCTTGTTAAAGATATGCAGAAAAATGAATCTTTGAGATAAAAAATGATGAAAATTTGGCTCCTGTGTCCACTAAAAATCAATTCATATCCCCTCCAGTTCAATTTTACCCAAGGGTTGGGGAGGGGCTGTAAACTATGGCCTCTGCAGTCTTTGGGGGCCAGCACTGGCATCTTCCATTTGGGGCACTCCCTGTATCAATGTCCTTTTTCCATATAGTAAGCACACTGATCTGAAACTAAGTCTTCCCACCTGCCTTCTCTGTGCTTAGGCTTTTCCTTCCTTTTGCCATCCCCTACCTCCCTCATGTAATGCCAAAGTCTTCCTCCTGTCATCCCTGATGTTAAATACCTTTTCTACTATTCCGACTAACTCAGTCAGATTTTTCCCTTCAAATCCTTCAATTTTATGAATTTTCCTTCAAGTATATGGGACTGACTGACTGGCAAAAGCAATATCTTCTAAACGAGCTATCGTGCAACTTCCCTGAAATTTATCTCAAATTGTCCAGCTTAGGTAGACAATCAACTATAGAATTAAACATCCATAAAGGTGTGTTATTAAAACGTAATTTTTCTCTATACAATAACCCTCATTTCCAGAGACAGCCAAATCAGGTCTAATTTATTTGAAAAACAAGTCTAGTTTTAACAAACTTGACCTAATTGTTTACATAAGCTCAGCAAGACCAGTGAGTGATCATATAAACCTTTTAGAATCTCATTTGCTCTAACTCTTCATAAGGAAGCTCTAGGTTGAACTTATAGTTGCCTCACAAGTCCAGAAGCCGAACTACGTACTTGCCATCAGACATGCCTGCAATACATGTAGATTTGGATTAATTCCTCTTCCTGAGGTCCCCTAGGTATCCTGAGGTTCCTGAACCTGCCAGGAAGCAGCGTCCTTTACTCACCTGGTGAGGCTGCTTGGAACTCTGTAAGCAAGGTATCAGGGCAACAGTTCCAAAGGGCTTTACAGTTCCAGGTTTTATAAAGTCAACCTTAGTTCCTTTAAGCTGTCTAGTCATATCTGAGTCTTTTCAAATATGACATTCCAGTCAAAGCCTTGGTAAAATAACCAGTGTTTCCAATGGTGTCCTGTTATAAGTAGAACAGATTTTTTTTAAAAAGATTTTATTTATTTATTTGACAGAGAGAGGGAGATCACAAGTATGCAGAGAGGCAGGCAGAGAGAGAGATAGAGAGAAAGAGGAGGAAGCAGGCTTCCTGCTGAGCAGAGAGCCCGAAGCAGGGCTTGATCCCAGGACCCTGGAATCATGACCTGAGCCGAAGGCAGAGGCTTAACCCACTGAGCCACCCAGGCGCCCCAGGAGGGGAACAGATCTTATTGAAATTATGCAAATGACTGATTGCCATGGATGAAAGAATAATTGCTGAGACCTTTTGGTTTCAGAGGGTTCAGATAGAGAGAAAGAGTTGAATACTTTGATTTGTTTACAAATTGCTACTTTTCCATCTCTTTTAGTTACAGATAACTTAAGATAAAGTTTCCCTAGTCTGGAAGAGCATTCATTACAGAACCATTAATATTTAAAAGAAGACAAAACAACAAGAGATACAACATTACAATCTTTCAGTTCACCTAGTCCCATGTTAGTAATTCTGGCTTAGTCCGAATGCAGTTTTTACTTCTGTAAACTCTTACCCATTTCAGTTCCAGGATTTCAACATATCAAAGACCTGTACTTGTCCTGAAAGTCTTTTCATAAGAATTTCCTTTAAGGCGGAAGTCATTTTAAAAGAGAATTCTTAGAAGGCAAATTTACGAATCAGTTAAGCACAAAACATGTTGACAAACAGATTTCAAAAGCACAAACCCAGTTCCAGCAACCAAATCTCTAGCATTTTATTCCATTTGGTTAAGATCTTGATGTCCAATGAATTTAATTCCATTTGTCATTCAAGCAAACCTTCACAGTTTCAGTTTACCAAAGACATTGAGAGCTACTTTAACAATTACCCATTAAAACCCTGAGACAGACAATTAACCATCGGTTTAGTCATCTCTTTGTTAACTGATTTCACATTCCACCTGGGCCCATTCAACTTCAGACACCATGCTTTCCCGCCAGAAAGGGGGAGGGGCTAGGAAGTCCACATTGGGACAGAGAAGCCAGGAATTCCCCGAAACAAAGGGAGATTAAGCAGCTTATTGGGAATATTCCTTACCGTCTCTGTCTCAAGTTAGACTAACCCCAGCTGGCTCCAGTCATAGGCCTTAACACACGAAATGAGTGAGGGAGAAGCTCCACATCTATTACGAGGAACAGAGAGATGAAAGTCAGTGTCAACTTACTCTCTGCTTGCCCCATTCCTTCAATCACAGCAAACAACACAGAAGAGAACAAAAAGTCATGACAAAGACAACTGCAGGCCCAGCGATCCTGCCACCAGTGGGGATTTTCTAGGGGGACTCGAACCCCCTGGCTTCCTTGGGGAACCACAAACTGGTGACTACTTAGGGGGACTCTAACCACCCAGAATGGCGGGGGACTCAAACACCCTGGTAACAGCTCAGGGGGACTCTAACCCCCCGAAATGGCAAGGGACTCGAACCCACTGACCACCTAGGGATCTCTAACACACTGGCAATCTACCAGTGGAGGAAAGGGGTGTCCCCACATCCACTCCAGCCCAGGGGAGCATGGCTGCATCCAGCTTCTCCCTGTTGGGCCATACCCTGGAGAATTGCAACTAGACAGAGAGGATCCCATGATCTTAACTCCAGAGTCTTTTCTCAGAAATTCTGATGCTGGCTCAATTCTCGTCGTTTGATCATGGACGAGCCCGCAATGTTAGGGTCCATCATCAAAGGAGTGAGACTGATACAAAGTGAAGGTCAAGCAAAGCTTTATTTCATGTGAAGCATAAAGAATCAAACTGACCAGTTGGGGCTGTCTCCTACAAAGAGACGACCCCTCCTGGCCTCACAGACTAAGTTTTATAGAGGTAGCTTAACCAGGCTATACACAGGTGGCCAATGAGATTGCAATACACAGAGAAAACTGCACAGTCATGTTAGGTCACACACGGTTGGCCAATTGAATTACAATTCACCCTAGTAGATATATGCGCACCCCATTGATTGGCTGTCTCTACCTGGCCTGACATGCCCTTGTATATGGGCTTTGCAAGTAAGTTCTGGGAGGGGCAGAGTCAATCTAAGTTTACTGAATAGTGTCAATCTAAGTTAACTGCATAAACAACAAAATAGCTACCTCACATTAAGTAAGCCCTTACAACGTCTTCTCGCTCCTGGCCCACAAGCCCTCCAGGTTGAGAATTCTGGAGCCACAAGGGAGCATTCTGCCTGCCCACCAGGGAGAAGAAATGTCCTATGGGTCTGCACAGAAACTACACATGAGGATCAACCTGCATGGCCCTCGAGGGCATCCCAATATCAGAGGCCTCCCTGCGCACTAATGCTCTGTCTGACACAGCCTGAGCCCCGATATCCTGACAGCCACCCAGATAGCGTTCCCATATCCAAGAGGTGGGACTTGCCATGGGCTTAGGCTGTCACCTCTACCCAACCTGGGTATTCAAGCATCTGTTCCCAGTCCTTAACTCAAATCCCTGCCTATGGGGGATCCTGAAGCACAAAAGGGTACTCCTCTTTCCCAAAGGAAGCGAACCTTGTTGTTGGGATGGGTGTCCAAGCCTCAGAATGGGAGCCAGCTGCATGGCCAATGAGACCATGCCCACTCAGGAGGGCCTCCCTGGGCACAAACAGGCATTATGACCCTTGGCTGAATCTGCTTTCAAACAGGCACCCTTGGTAGCTGGACCAGGAGCCCGCATACCGCACCTGCCATGCCGCTAGGCCCAAATCCTAACCCTTGGTGGGGATTTCCAGGAGCCTGGAACCAGAGCCCGTCTCTGGAATCCCTGTTTTGGGGCGACCCCTAAGACAGAAAACAGCACTCTTCCTTTCCCTCAAAAAGACACCTAACTATTGACAACTGGGCAGAATCCCCAGAGAGGAAAAATCTCCCATGGCCCTGTGAGGCCACCCCTGCATTCGGAAGCTTTTCTGGACACACCATCCAGACATAAAAGTTATGCTACTGCCTCGCAGTCACCCTAATTTCTGATCCCGAGGGCTCCCCTCAGAGTCGGCAGATTGGGATTGTGATCACCTCGCCCAGAACCCTAAGCCGAGATTGTGTTTGCAGACCTCTGTCCCCAGAGTCCTGGCCCACATGCCCTCAAAGATGGGGCCTCTGGATTCACACCGCAGAATTGTGCCTACCCTCCAGAAAGAAACTCTGCACATCACATTTGCCCAAACTCTCCAGATTAGGAGAAACCTGCAAGATCCCTGAGCCTACACCAATTTCTTAGGCCGCTCTTGACAAAAATGCCCAGTCTGACTCACCCTGAGCACATTACTCCAGGTATACCACCAGGTCAATGGCTTTGAGTGCAAAGATTGAACATGACATGCCCCTAGGACTTCATCAGAACCCTAGCTGATGTTTTCAAACATCTGTCCCTAGAGGCCTTTCTGCAATACCAACATATCGTCCAACTTGTGGCCCCTGATCAACAAAGCAGCAAACCCGCTGTCAACAGAAGGAATTCTTGCTCTTGGGAGCTGGGTCCAACCCTCAGGGTAGGAGAATCCTGCATGGCCCCTGAGCCACCACCACATTCCAAGGTATCCCTGGACACAAATCACCGTTGTGACCCAGTAGCATGAGACTCCCTGTCAACTCAGCCCCCTTGGTACTTTGCCCCTGAGGCAGCAGACCGAACCTGCCATGTTCCTCAGATGCCATGTTAACCTGATGTGGGCTTTGCAAGCATCCATGCAGAAAGCTCTGCTATCCAATCTTTCCATATGGGGGACTCTGGAGCCTTTCAACTGGACTCCCTGTGTCCAGCAGAAGGATACCTTTCTGTTTGGAGTAGTGCACAATCCCCAGCGTGGGAAAACCTCCATGGCCTCTTGAGGATCCCCTCCATTCCTCTACCATCATGGGCATAAACTCCAGTGTGAGCAAACGTCTGACACTCACCCTTACTCAGGTGCTGGAGATCTCAAATCAGCCACTGTACATTGGAACAGCCATGCCCTCGGCACTGGACCTAACCCTAGCTTGTGTTTTCATACTTCTGTCCTCACACTTCTGGCCCACAGGCCCTCCAGATGGGGATTTCTCAAGCCACTAGGCAGCATTCTGCTGCCCACCATATAGAAGAAATGCCCTGTGGGCCTGACCAGAATCCCCACATGAGGATCAAACTGCATGACTTGCGAGGGCACCCCAATATCATAGGCTGCAATGTGCACTATTGCTCTGTCGGACACAGCCTGAGCCCTGACCTCCTCTCAGCCACCAAGTAACTGGCCGCCTATCCAACAGATCACAACTGCCATGACCCTAGGCCATCATCTCTACCCAACATGGGTTTCAAGGCATTTCCCCAGAGGACTGTTCTCAAATCCCTGCATTTGAGGGAACATGGTCTACAAAATCAAGTCCTTCTGCCCCCAGCATGAATCCTTGCTACTGGGATTTGTGTAAAACCCTCAGAGTAGGAGAAACCAGCATGGCCATATGGCCATGCCCACTGTTGAGGGGCGCCCTGGGCACAAACTCGCACTGTGACCCGCAGCCTGAGCCACGTTTTCAACTAAGTTCTCTCAGTAAATTGACCTAGATCCAGCCTATGAGGCCTGGCATAACCCAGGCCCAAATGCTATCCCAAGGGTGGGTTTCCAGGCACCCATCCACAGAGCTCTACTCTCAAATCCCTCCTTATGGGGAGCCCTGATTGATAAAACAGAATTCCTCCTTTCCCCAACAATGACAACATGCAATTTGGAGCAGTGCTATACCCCCAAAGAGGCACAATCTCCCACGGTCTATGAGGGCACGCCTACATTTTGCGGCCATTCTAGAGCCACCATCATAGGTAGCTGCCATAATGGCCTGTCATTACCTTAGGCTCAAATTGTATCAGAAGGTTGGGTTCCCAGGCACACATACAAGGCGCCCTGCTCTCAAATCCCACCTCATGGGGACCCCTGAATCATAAAACAGGATTCCTCCTTTCCCAAACAATAACAACATGCAATTTGGAGCAGTGCAAAACCCCAGTGGGAGGATCTCCCTTTGCCCATGAGGCCACCCCTAAATTCCTTGACCATTCTAGACACAAGCACCACAGGCAAAAGCCTGAGCTTCTGCCTCACACTCGCCCTCATTTTCGATCCGCAGGAGCTTTCCTCAGGATATGCAGATCAGGTCTTCCATATCCTGGGCCCTAATCCTCACCCCAGTTGGTGTTTTAAGACTTCTGTCTCCAGAGTCCTCCCCCACATCCCTCCAGACTGGGCATTCCATAGCCACACCACAGGACTGTGCCTACCCTCCAGAAGGAATCTGGGCCCTTTACAGCTTCAAGAAACCTCAAGAAAAGGAGAAACTTGCAAGGCCCCTGAGGCCATCCCAAAGGCATAGGATGCCCTGGACAATAATACACAGTCTGACACACGTTGCTCAACTACTTCTCATCCGACACCAATGTAGATGGCACCAGAGTGAGAAGATTGAACTGGACATGCCCCTCAGCACTCATCTGTACCCCAGTTTAGGTTTTCAGTCATGTGTCCCCCGAGGTATGTATACAAATACCAAAATTAAGGGGATCCCTGAGCCACAGAACACAGCACCTCCTGTCCCCAGAAGGAAACCTTGCTATTTGGATATGCACCAAAATCCTCAGAGTAGTAGAATCCTGCATGGGCCGTGAGGACACCGCCACATTTGAAGGTCTCTCTGGACAAAAATCTGCATTGTGACCCTCATTGTGAGACTCCTCTTCACCTCAGCCCCCTGGGTAGCTCACCCCAGGCACGGGGGAGAGGACGTGACTTCTCCCTTCACTGAAATGTTTCACCTAGGTGGGCTTTTCAGGCATCCATAGGTAGATTCTGCTCTCGAATCCTTCCATATGGGTTTCTCTTGAGCCATCAAACAGCACTCCCCATGTCCTGAAGAAAAAAACCTTGCTGTTTGGAGCTTCGCCCAACTCCCAGGTTGGGAAAACCTTCATGTCCTCATGAGGCCACCCCTACATCAGGCGGCCCTCATGGACACAATCTCCAGCCTAACTGGTTGTCTGACACTCGCCCTTCTTTCAGATTCCAGGGAACTGAGCCCAGCCTCTGCAGATTGGGCCTGCTGTGCCCGAGGCCCTAACCCTAACCTGAGCTTGTGTTTTCAGTCTTCCATCTCCCCATTCCTGGTGCACAAGCCCTCCACATTGGGAATTCGGGAGCCCCAACACAGCATTCTGCCTACCTTTCAGAAGGCAAAAGTGGCCTAAGGAGGTGCACAGAAATCCCAAATGAGGGTGAAACTGCACGGCCTGGAGGGCACAGCCATTTCACAGGCTGCCCTGTGCACTAATGTTCTGTCTGCTACAGTCTGAGCTCTGACATTCCTGTCAGCCACCCAGGTAGCTGAACGCCTATCCACCAGATCGGACCTGCCATGCCCCTAGGCCATCATCTCTACCCAACCTGGGTTTCTAGGCATGTCCCCAGAGGCCTGGTCTCAAATCCCTGCATATGGGAAAACACAGTCCTCAAATGAAGTCCTCCTGACACCAGCAGGAAACCTTGCTACTGGGATTGTGTAAAACCCTAAGAGTTGGTGAAACCTGCATGGCCTATGAGGCCGCCCCTACTCTAGAAAGCTGCCTTGAGCTCCAACACGCATTGTGACCCTCTGCCTGAGCCCTGTTCTGAAGAATGATCCCTCTGTGGCTGGACCCAGAGCCCTCATATCTGGCTGGCCATGCCCCTAGGCCGAAACGCTAACCTAAGGTGGGGTTTTCCAGGGGACTGTACCCAGAGCTCTGCTCTGCAATCCCTGTTTTTGGGGAACCCCTGAGACAGTAAACAGGACTCATACCTTCCCCCAGAATGACACCAAACTATTGGGGACTGGGCAGAATCCCCAAGAGGGAGAATCTTACATGTCCCCAGGAGGCCACCCCTACATTCCACGGCCATCCTAGATACAAAATCCAGAGGCAAATGGCTCAGCTACCAGCTCACACTTGCCCTCATTTCAGATCCCGAGGAGCCCCAGTCAGCTCCTGCAGATTGGGCCTGCCCTACTGTCAGCCCTAAACGTAACTCAATTTTTTGAGTTCAGACTTCTGTCCCCAGAGCCCTGGCCCACCTACCATTCAGATGGGGCCTCTGGATCCATAATGCAGAACTGTGCCTGCCCGCCCAAAGGAAATTGTGAAATTTACTGTCGCCAAAACCCTATAGATTAGGAGAACCTGCAATGTTGCAGAACCCTGCAAGAACACTGCAAGGCCATCCCAGTTCGGTAGGAAGACCTGGACAACAATGCACAGTCTGACACACCCCGGGCATCGACCTCCAGTCAGACACCCAGGTAGATGGCCCCACAGTCAGAAGGTTGATGCTGACATGCCCCTAGGCCATAATTGTAACCATAGCTTAGGTTTTCAGTCATCTGTCCGCAGAGGCCTGGTCTCAGATACCAACAGATGGGGACTTCTGAGGCCCAGAAAAGAGGTGTCAAAACCTCAGGGCAAGAGAATCCTGCATGGCCCCGTAGCCACTGACACATTCCAAGGTGGGTAGGAAGCCCTAGACAACAATGCGCAGTCTGACACACCTCGGGCATCAACCTCCAGTCAGACACCCAGGTAGGTGGCCCCACAGTCAGAAGTTTGACACTGACATGCCCCTAGGCCATAATCAGAACCATAGCTTAGGTTTTCAGTCATCTGTCCCCAGAGACCCGGGCTCAGATACCAACAGATGAGAGCTGCTGAGACCCAGAACAAAACATCTCCTGTTCCCAGAAGAGAACCTTGCTATTTGGAGCTGTGTCAAACCCTCAGGGCAGGAGAATCCTGCATGGCTCCAGAGCCACCGCCACATTCCAAGGTCTCCCTGGACACAAACCCGCATTGTGACCCATCAGCATGAGACTCCATTTCAACACATTTCCCTGGATAGCATTCCCCAGAGCCACCAGATCGAACCTGCCTTGTTTATAAGCGCCAGTGGGTATGCCAGGTGGGGATTCCAGACATCCATGTGTAGAACATACTCTCGAGGATTTCCCTATGGGAGACAATTGGTCATCAAATAGGACACCACCTGTCCTGTAGAAGAAAACCATGTTGTTCAGAGCAGCTCACAAACCCCAGTGTGGGCAAACCTCCATTGCCTCATGAGGACAACCCTCCATTAGGCGTCCATCATGGACAGGAACTCCAGCCAGAGAGAGCGTCTCAAACTTGCCCTCCATCAGATGCTGGAGATCTTGATTCAGCCTCTGCAGATTGAGCCTGCCATGCCCTAGGCCCTGAACCTAACATGAGCTTCTGTTTTCAGAATTCTGTCCTCACACTCTTGGCCCAAAAGCCCTCCTGTTTTGGAATTCAGGAGCCACAATGCAGCACTCTGTCTGCCCTCCCAAATAAGGACAAAGTGCCATATGGGGCTGCCCAGAAACCACACATCAGCATCCACCAGCACAGTCCTTGATGGCACCCCAATTTCATAGGCCACCCTGTGCACTAATGCTGTCTGACACACCCTGAGCCTAGACATCCCATCAGCCCCCCAGACAGCGAGCCACATATCTAGCAGATCAGAACTGCCTGCACCCTAGGCCGTAATCGCTACCCAACCTGGGATTCAGGCATCTGTCCCCAGATGTTATGTCAAACCCCTTCATGTGGGGGAACCTGATGAACAAATTAGAATTCCTCCTTCCCCATGGCAGGAAACCTTGCTGTTGTGCTGTATGTCAAACCCTCCGTCTTGGTGAAAGCTGCAGGGCATATGAGGCCACGCCCACTCTGGAGGGCTGATTTTGGCACCAACACGCATTGTGACCCTCAGCATGAAGCCTGTTCTCAAATAAGACCCGTTGGGGGCTGGACCCAGAGCCCGCATTTCGGGCTGGCCATATCCCTATGATGAAATCCTAAGCCAAGTTGTGTTTTCCATGGGCAGTACCCAGAGACCTTCTCTGGAATCCCTGTTTTGGGGGGACCCCTGAGACAGAAAACATGACTCCTCCCTTCCCCCAGAATGACACCAAGCTATTGGGGGCTGGGCAGAATTCTCTAGAGGGATCATCTTTCATGGGCCCAGGAGGCCGACCCTACTTTCTGCGGCCATCCTAGATACAAAATCCAGAGATAAATGACTCTGCTACCACCTCACACTCGTCCGCATTTCAGACCACGAGCAGCTCCCCTTGGTGTCTACAGGCCTACCCTACCTGTGGCCCTAAACCTAACCCGATTTTGTGTTTTCAGACTTCTGTCCCCAGAGCCCTGGCCCATACACTGTCCAGCCTGGGCTCCGGAGCCACCACGCAGGACTGTGCCTTCCCACCCAAAGGAAACTCTGCCCTTTACAGTCACCAAAACCCTATAGATTAGGAGAACCCTGAAAGGACACCAAGTCCACCCCCGTTTTATAGGACACCCTGGACAAAAATGTGCAGTGTGACACACCCCAGGCAATGATATTCAGTCAGACACCCAGGTAGATGGCCCCACAGTCAGAAGTTTGACGGTGACATGCCTCTCGGGCCTAAACTGAACTGTAGCTTGGGTTTTCAGGCATCTGTCGGCAGAGGCCTGGTCTCAAATACCAACAAACTGGGGTTGCTGAGGGCCAGAACAGAACACCTCCTTTTACCAGAAGGGAACCTTGCTATTCTGAGCTGTTTCAAACCCTCAGGGCAGGAGAATCCTGCATGGCCCGAGAGCCACCACCACATTCCAAGGTCTCTCTGGACACAAACCCACATTGAGACCCATCAGCATGAGACTCCATTTCAACACACTCTGGCTAGCCTGCCCCAGCACCAGCAAATGAAACTGCCTTGTTCGTTGGTGCCTGTGGGAATGCTAGGTGGGGTTTCCAGACATCCATATAGAGTCTACTCTCCAATCATTCCCTGTGGGGGACAACTGATCATCAGAGGGGACATGCCTGTCCTGCAGAAGAAAACCATGCTGTTCAGAGCAGCTCACAATGCTCAGTGTGGGAAAACCTCCATGGCCTCATAAGGCCACCCCTCCATTAGGCAGCCATCATGGACACACACTCCAGCATGAGCGAACGTCTCACACTCGCCCTTACTTCAGATGCTGGATATCTTCACGCAGCCCCTGTAGATTGAGACTGCTGGGCCCTAAGCCCTAAACCTAATGCTAGCTTGTGTTTTCACACTTCTGTCCTCACACTCTTGGCCCATAAACCCTCTGAATTTGGAATTCTGGAGCCACAACACAGCACTCTGCCTGCCCACCATAATAAGGCAAACTGCCCTATGGGGATACCCAGAAACCACACATGAGGGTCCACCCACATGGTCCTCGACAACACTCCAATTTATAGGCCGCCCTTTGCACTAATGCTCTGTCTGACACAGCCTAAGACCAGACATCCCATCAGCAACTCAGACAGTGGGCCACATACCCAGCAGATCAGAACTGCCAGCGCCCCAGGTTATCATTTCTGCCCAACCTGGGTTTTCAGACATCTGTCCCAGACTTTATGTCAAATACCTTCATGTGGATGAACCTTATGCACAAAACAGAACTCCTTCCCCATGGCAGGAAACTTTGCTGTTGGGGTCTGTGTCAAACCCACTGAGTTGATGAAACGTGCATGGCCTATGAGGACACGCCCCTTCTGGAGGGCCACCTTGGGCACTAACACGCATTTTGACCCTCAGCCTGAGCCCCATTCTCAAATAAGACCCCTCGGGGGCTGGACCAGAGCCCGCTTATCAGGCTGGCCATGCCCCAAGGTGGAAATTCTATGCCAAGGTGGGGTTTTCCAGGAGATGGTACCCGAGCCCTGCTCTGGAATTTCTGTATTTGAGGGACCCCTGAAACAGAAAACAGGACTCTTCCCTTCCCTCCGTATGACACCAAACTATTGCAGACTGGGCAGAATCCACAAGAGACCAGTTTCCTTCCAGAAGGCAGGCAGAGCCCTGAAGTGTGGCACCAGAGGCCCGACTCTGCAGGGTGTGTGGTCTAGGGCTGTAGGGACAGAAGTCTGAAGAGAAAAACTCGGAGTAGGTTTCAGGTCGAGGATTTATCATGCTGCATCGACAGACCATGAGGTGAGTTCCTCAGGATATGAAAGAAGGGTGAGTGTGAGGCGGTCGCTCAGACTTTTGTCTCTTGATTTGGTGAATAGGATGGCCGTGGAATGTCTGGGTAGCCTCGTGGACCCAGGACGATTCTCCCTCTCTGGGGAATTAGCTGGCTCCCAATAGTTTGGGGTCATTGTGTGGGAAGGCAGGAGTCCTGTTTTCTGTCTCAGGGGTCCCTCCATAGAAGAATTCCAGAGCAAAGCCCCAGGTACAGGCAACTAGAAAACCCCAATTTTTGTTAGGATTGGGGCCTAGTGACATGGCAAGCATGATATGCGGGCTCTTGGTCCAGCTACAGTGAGGCCTTATATAAAAATGGGGCTCAGGCTGAGGGTCACAATGCCTGTTTGTGCCCAGGGAGGCACTGAAGCTTGGGCAAGGCCTCATGGGCCATGCAGGATTTTCCTACTCTGAGGGTTTGAACTTTGACCCCATCCAACAATAAGGTTTCTTGCCATGGGGAAGGAGGAGTTCTATTTTCTACATCAGGTTCCCCCATGTGCAGGGATTTGATATAAGGTCTAGGGACAGGTGCCTGAAAACCCAGGTTGGGAAGAGATGACAGCAGAGGGCCATGGCTGGTCCAATCTGAGGGATATGCGACCACCTGTCTGGGTGTCAGACGAGAGGCCTTGGCTCAAACTGTGTCAGACAGAGCATTAGTGCACAGAGCGTCATAGGAAATGGGGTGCAGTCAAGGGCCCTGCAAGTTGATTCTCATTTGTGGTTTCTGGGCAGACCCATAAGGCACTTTGTTCTTCTGGTGCACAGGCAGAGTGCTGGATTGTGGCTCAAGAATTCCCATTCTGGAGAGCTTGTGGGCCTGGAGTGTGAGGATGAAAGTCTGAAAAGAGACGATAGGGTTACGGTTTGGGCTGAGGTGATGCACTCTGCAGAGGCTGAATCCAGGTCTGAATCATCTGAATTAAGGGCAAGTATCAGAAGTTAGCTCAGGCTGGAGTTTGCTACCATGATGACTCTGAATGGAGGGGTGCCCTCATGAGGCCATGAATGTTTTCCCACACTCGGGGTTGTGAGCTGCTCCAAACATCAAGCTTTCCTTCTGTGGGACAGGCGAGTTCTCTTGAATGGCTGAAGGGTGCTCTGTACGGAAAGATTCGGGAGCAGGCCTCTAAGGATGGAGGACTGGAAGCCTCACTTCGCATTTCCATTGGCTTCTACGGACAAGTCAGATTTGATCTGCTGGCTCTGGGGCAAGCAACCGAGGGGACTGAGTTGAAATGAACTCTCATGCTGATGGGTCATAATGGGGGTTTGTGTCCATGGAGACCCTGGAATGTGGCGGTGGCTCAGGGTCCTGCAGGATTCTCCTACCTGGAGAATTTTACACAGCTCCCCATAGGAAGTATCCCATGTGGAGATGTGAGGTGTTCTGTTTTGTGCCTCAGGAAACCCCCATATGCTGGTAATCAAAACCAGGTGTCTGGGTAGAGATGCATGCAAACCTAAGCTAGCGTTCAGATTAGTGCCTAGGGGCATGTCCGGTTCAACCTTCTGTCTCTGGGGACATTGGACTGCATGTCTGAGTGGAGGTAGTTGCTCACGTTGCATCAGAACTGCCTTTTTGTCCAGGGTGGACTATGCAACTGGGATGACCTGGGCGGTGTTGTAGGCTTCTCCAAATCTGTAGGTTTGTGGCCAATGGAATGGGCACACTTTCCTTTAAGAGGGCACACAGTCCTCCGGTGTGACTCCAGAGGCCCCAGCCTGGAGGGTGTGTGGACAAGGGCTGTGGGGACAGACATCTGAAAACACAAACTCAGGTTAGGTTTTGGGTCGAGGATATGGCAGGCCCGATCTACAGACCATGAGGGGAACTCCTCAGGATATGAAAGGAGGGCGAATGTGAGGTGGTAGCTCAGACTTTTTTCTCTGGATTTTGTGTCAAGAATGGTCGAGAAATGTAGAGGTGGCCTCAAGGGCCATGGACGATTCTTCCTCTCTGGGGATTTTGCCATTCTCTGAATTTTGGGGTCATTGTGTAGGAGGAAGAAGTCTTTTTTCTGTCTCAGGTTTCCCTCCAAAAGAGGGATTCCAAAGCAAAGCCCTAGGTATGAGTGACCGGAAAACCCTGCCTTTGGTTAGGATTGGGGCCTAGGGGCATGGCAAGCCCGATATGCATGCTCTATGTCCAGCTACCGAGAGACCTCATCTGAAAACATGGCTGAGGCTGAGTGTCACAATTCCTGTTTGTGACCAAGGCGGCCCTCAAGCATGGGCGTGGCCTCATGGGCCACGCAGGTTTCTCCAACTCTGAGGGTTTGACTCTGAACCCCATCCCGACAGCAAGGTTTCTTGCCATGAGGGAGGAGGAGTTCTGTTTTGTGCATCAGGTTCCGCCATATGCAGGGATTTGACAGAAGGTCTAGGGACAGTTGCCTGAAAACCAAGGTTGGGAAGAGATGATGGCAGAGGGTCATGGTGGGTCCAATCTGCTGCATAGGCGGCCAGCTGTCTGGGTGTCAGACAGGAGGTCTGGGCGCAGGCTGTGCCAGACAGAGTATTAGTGCACAGGGCTTCCTAGGATATTGGGGTACAGTAGGATTGTGCAGGTGGATCTTTATTTGGGGTTACCGGACAGCCCTATAGGGCACTTTTTTCCTTCTGGTACGCAGGCAGACTGCTGCGTTGTGGCTCCAGAATTCCCCACGTGAAGGGCTTCTGGTCCAAATGCAGGAAGACAGAAGTCTGAAAACACATGCTAGGGTTAGGTTTCGGGCAGAGAGCATGGCAGGCGCGCTCTGCAGAAGCCGAATCAAGATCTCTGGCATCTGATGTAAGGGTGAGTATCAGACGTTGGCTCAGGCTGGAGGTTTTGACCATGATGGCCCGGAATGGATGGGTGTCCTCATGAGGCCATGGAGGTTTTCCCAATCTGGGGGTTGTGAGTTCTCCAAAGAGCAAGGTCTCGTTCTTTGGGAAAGGCGAGCCCTGTTGGATGGCTCCAGGCTGCCCCATAAGGAAAGATTCAAGAGCACGGCTCTAAGGCTGGATACCTGGAAACACCACCTCACATTCCCATTGGCTGCTAGGGAGAAGGCAGGTTTGATTTGCTGGCTCTGGGGCAAGCTACCCAGGGATCCAAATTGAAACGGACTCTCATGCTGATGGGTCATAATATGGGTTGATGTCCATGGAGACCCTGGAATGTGGTGGTGTCTCAGGGGCCCTGCAGGATTCTCCTACCCAGACGGCTTTACCCATTTCCCCAGAGCAAGGTTCCCATGTGGAAACAAGAGGTGTTCTGCTGAGTGAAATAAGTCAAGCAGAAAGAGTCAATTATCATATGGTTTCACTCATTTGTGGAGCATAACAAATAGCATGGAGGACATGGGGAGATGGAGAGGAGAAGGGAATTGAGGGAAATTGGAAGGGGAGGTGAACCACGAGAGACTATGGACTCTGAAAAACAACCTGGGGGTCTAGAAGGGGTGGGGGGTGGGAGGTTGTGGGAACAAGGTGGCGGGTATTAGTGAGGGCACGTGTTGCATGGAGCACTGGGTGTGGTGCAAAAACAATGAACACTGTTATGCTGAAAAGAAAAAAAAATAAAGTGATATATGTTTAAAAAAAGAAAAAGAAATAATGTGGGATGGCACTGGGGCTGGATTAAGTTCTTTCAGTAAAGAATTTCCTAAAAAGTGAAAAAAAAAAAGAGGTGTTCTGTGTTTTTTACCTCAGGAAACCCCCATATTCTGTATACAAAACCAGAATACTAGGGCGAGATGCATGCAAACCTAAGCTAGGGTTCAGATTAGGGCCAAGGGTCATGTCCGGTTCAATCTTCTGTCTCAGGGTACATCTGTCTGTGTGTCTCAATGAGGCAGTTGCTTAGGTTGCGTCATAAATGTCTTTTTGTTCAGGATGGACTACACAATTTGGATGGGTTCCAGGACCTTGTAGGTTTCTCCTAATCTGTAGGGTTGTGATCAATGCAATGGGCACAGTTTCCATTGAGAGAGCAGACATAGTGCTGCGGAGTGGCTCCAGAGGCCCCAGCCTGGAGGTGTGTGGGCCAGGGCTTTGGGAACAGAAATCTGAAAATCAGAAATCTAAAAACAGGCTTAGGTATAGAGCTGAAGGCGTGGCATGCTGTATCCACAGACCGAGGGGAGCTCCTCTGGATAGGAAATAAAGGCGAGTGTGAGGGAATAGCTCAGGCTTTTGTCTATGGATTTTGTGTAGGATGGCCATGGAATGGAGGGGTGGCCTCATGGACCATGAATGATTCTCCCTCTCTGGGGATTTGGCCCAGCTCCCAATCATTTGGAGTCATGCTGTGGGAAGGGAGGAGTCCTGTTTTTCTGTCTCGGGGTCTCTCCAAAAGAGTGTTTCCAGAGCAGAGCCCCAGGTACAGGCGACCTTAAACCCCCACCTTTGGTTAGGATTGGGACCTAGCGTCATATCCAGCCTGATATGTGAGTACTTGGTCGAGCCTCTCAGAGGCCTTATTGGATAACAGGCCTCACGCTGAGGGTCACAATGCATGTTTGTGCCCAAGGTGACCCCCAAACTTGGGCATTGCCTCATAGGCCATGCAGATTTATCCTACTCTGAGTATTTGACTTTGACACCCATCAGCATCCTGACAGCAAGTTTTCTTGAAATGGGAAAGGAGGAGTTATGTTCTGTGCATTGGGTTCCCCCAGGTGCAGTGATTTGAGATAAGTTCTGGGAAGAGATGTCTGAAAACCCAGGTTGTGTAGAGATGACGGCCGAGGGACTTGGAAGTTCTGATCTGCTGGATATGTGTTCAGCTACCTGGGTGACTGACGGGAGTTCTGGACTCAGGCCCACACAGGGCGGCCTATGAAATTGTGTTTCCATTGTGGGCTGTGCAGGTTGATCTTAATTTGGGTGTTTGTGCAGCCCCATAGGCCACTTTTTCCTTCTGGTGGGCATGCTGAGTGCTGTGTTATGCCTCCAGAATTTACAATCTGGAGGTCTTGAGGGGCAGAAGTATGAGGACAGAAGTCTGAAAACACAAGCTACTGTTAGGTTTAGGGCCTAGATCATGGCAGGACCAATCTTCAGAGGCTGAATCGAGATCTCCAGCATCTGAAGTAATGGCGAGTGTCAGAAGTTCCCTCAGGCTGGAAGTTGTGTCCATGATGGCTGCCTAATGGAGGACTAGCTTCATGAGGCTATAGAGCTTTTCCCACTCTGGGGCCTGTGAGCTGCTCCAAAGCACAAGGATTTCTTCTGCAGGATATGGAGAGTTCTGTTTGTTGGCTCAATGATTCCCCATACTGAAATATTCAAGAGCAGAACTCATTGTTGTACGCTTGGAAACCCCTCCTAGCATTCCCATTGATGCCTAGGAATAATGCAGGTTCCATCTGGTGCCTCCAGGGCGAGCAACTGAGGAGAATGAGTTGAAATGGAGTCTCATGCTTTTGGGTCACAATGCGGGTTTGTGTCCATGGAGACCTTGGGATGTGGCGGTGGTCAAGGGCCATGCAAGATTCTCCTGCCCTGAGGCTTTGACACAGCTCCACATAATAGGTTCCATTCTGGGGACAGAGGGTGTCCTGTTTTGTGCTCAGGGACCCCTTATGTTGGTATTTGAGTCCAGGCCTCTGGGGATAGATGCCTGAAAACTTAAGCTAGGGTTCATATTAGGGCCTAGGGACATATCAGGTTCAATCATCTGTCTCTAGGGCCGTTTACCTGCATGTCTGCCTGGAGGTAAGTGATCAGGGTGTTTCAGACTGTGCATTTTGCCAAGGGTAGCATAAAAAATTGGGGAAGCTCTGGGGACCTTGCAGGGTTCTCCTAATATGGAGGGAATTGGCAACTTTAAATGGCACAGTTTCCTTCGGGAGTGCAGGCACGGTCCTGCAGTGTGGATCAAGATGCCCCAGCCTGCAGTGTGTGTTTGCCCAGGGCTTTGGGAGCAGAAGTCTGGAAATACAAACTTGGGTTTTGGTTATGGCCAAGGTTATGGAGGTCCGATCTAGAGACCCTGATGGTAGCTCTCCAGCATCTGATATTAGGGCAAGTGTGAAGTTGTAGCTTAAGCTGTTTTCTCTGGATTGTGTATCTAGGATTGGAAGCAGTGTAGGGGTGCCCTCATGGGGCCTTGGAAGATTCTCTGTCTCTGAGGATTCTACCAGGCTCTCAATAGTTTGGTGTCATTCTAGGGGAAGGGAAGAGTCCTGTTTTCTGTCTCAGGGGTCCCCCAAATAGAGGGATTCCAGAGATGGACTCTGGGTACAGGCGCCAGTAAAACAAAACTGTGTGTTAGGATTTGGGCCTAGGACCAAGGAAGGTCCGATATGCAGGCTCTTAGTCCAGCTCCCGAGGGAGCCTTACTGAAAATAGGCTCAGACTGAGGGTCACAATGCGTGTATGTGCCCAGGGCAGCCCTCATGAGTTGGCGTAGCCTAATGGTCCATGCTGATTTCTCTTAATCCAAGGGTTATACACCCATCCCAACAGCAAGTTTTCCTGCCATGGGGAAGAAGGAGTACTCTTTTGTGTATCAGGTTCCCCCATATGCAGGGAATTGAGATAAGATCGGATTATAGATGCCTGAAAAGCCAGGTTGGGTAGAGATGCCCACGTAGAGCCATGGCAGGTCCCATCTGCTGGATAGGCGGCCAGATATCCAGGTGGCTGACGGGAGGTCTGGGTTCAGCTGTGTCAGACAGAGCATTAGTGCCCAAGTCTGGCTATGAAATTGGGGTGCTTTCAAGGGCCATGGAGGTGGACCCTCATCTGGTGATTTGGGACAGCCCCATAGGGCACTTTTTCTTTCTGGTGGGCAGGCATAGTGTTACTTTGTGGCTCCAGAATTCCCAATCTCGAGAGATTTGGGGCCAGGAATGTGAAGATGGAAAGTGGGAAAATACAAGCTAGGGATAGGTTTAGGGCCTAGGGCACGGTAGGACCAATCTGCAGAGGCTGAACCGAGATCTTCAACATCTAACATTAGGGTGAGTGTCAGACATTCGCTCAGGCTGGAGATTTTGTCAATGAGGACCCCTAATGTAGGGGTGGCCCCACAGTGCCATGGAGGTTTTCCCACTCTGGGGATTGTGAGGTGCTCCAAACAACAAGGTTTCCTTTGGCAGCACAAGGTGAGTCCTGTTTGATGGCTCAAGTCTGCCCCATATGGAAAGCTTTGATAGCAGGACTCTACATATGGATGCTTGGAAACCCCACCTAGCATTACCATTATTGCCTTGGAACATGGTACGTTCGATCTCCTGGGTCTGGGACGATCTAAAATGGGGCTGAGTTGAAATGGAGTCTCAAGCTGATGGGTCAAAATGCAGGTTTATATCCAGGACGACCTTGGAATGCGGCAGTGGCTCAGGTGATATGCAGGATTCTCCTACCTCCCAGGTTTGACACAGCTCCAAATTGCTGTGTCAGGATGTGTTCTGCTTTGGGGCTCAAGGGTCCCCCATATATTGGTAGTCAAGACCAGGCCTCTGGGGACAGATGCCTGAAAACCTAAGCTGGGGTTCATATTAGAACCTAGGGGCATGTCAGTTTCAATCATCAGTCTCTGGTGTCATCTTCCTTGGTGTCTGACTGGAGGTAGGTACTCAGGGTATGTCAGAATGCTCATTTTTGTCCAGGGTGGCCTACAAAATTATTGTGACCTTGGGGGCCTTGAAAGTTTCTCTTAATCTGGAGTGCTTTGATATCTATAAAGGGCACAGTTTCCTTCTGGAGGGATGGCACAGTCCTGTATTGTGTCTCCGGGGACCCCAGCATGGGCTTTTTGTGAGCTCGGGCTCCAGGGACATTGGTCTGAAAACAGAATCTAGGATTAGGGTTAGGGTGGAGGGTTTAGCTGGCCCAATCTGCAGACTCTGAGGGGAGCTAATTGGGATCTGAAATTAGGGCGAGTGTGAGGTGCTAACTGAAGCTTTTGTCTCTCGATTTTGTGTCTAGGATCTAGGATGTCCGTGGAATGCAGGAGTGGCCTCATGGGGCCATGGAAGAATCTCTCTCTCTGTGAGATTTGTCTGGATCGCAATAGTTTTGTGTCATTCTGGGGGAAAGGAGGTGTCCTGTTGTCTGTCTCGAGGGTCCCACATAAGGAGGGATTCCAGATCCAGTCTCTGGGTGTGGGTGCATGGAAACTGCAACATGTGTTAGTATTTGGGCCTAAGGGCATGGCAGGCCTGATATTCGTGCTCTTGGTAAATCTATTGATTTATCTACTGATTAATTTACCAATCTACTGATTGGTCCTTATTTCAAAACTGGACTCAGGATGACGGTCAAAATGAGCATTTGTGGGGCGCCTGGGTGCCTCAGTGGTTTAAGCTGCTGCCTTCAGCTAAGGTCATGATCTCGGGGTCCTGGGATCGAGTCCCACGTTGGGCTCTCTGCTTGGCGGGGAGCCTGCTTCCTCCTCTCTCTCTCTCTCTGCCTGCCTCTCTCCCTACTTGTGATCTCTATCTGTCAAATAAATAAAATCTTTAAAAAAAAATGAACATTTGTGCCCAGGACGGCACTGAACAGTGGGCATAGCTTAGTTCACCGTGCAGTTTCTCCTACTCCAAGGATATCACATCCATCCCAACATTAAGGTTTCAGGCCATGGGGAAGGAGGAGTTCTGTTTTGTGCACTGGGTTCTACCATGTGCAGGGATTTGAGATATGGTCTGGGGACAGATGCCTGAATACCCAGGTTGGGTAGAGATGATGGCCTAGGGCCATGGCAGGTCCAATCTGCTGGATAGGTAGCCATCTATCTGTGTGGCTGCCAGGAGGTCGGGGCTCAGGCTTTGTCAGACAGAGCATTAGTGCACAGGGTGGCCTATGATTTTGGGGTGCCCTTGAGGGCCGTGTAGGTTGATCCTTTTTGAGGCTTTTGTGTAGGCCCATAGGGAAATTTTTCCCTTGGTGGGATGTTAACATGCTGTGTTGTGGCTCCAGAATTCCCAATCTGGAGGGCTTGTGGGCCAGGAGTGTTAGAACATAAGTCTATCAACACAAGCTAGGCTTAACTTTAGGTCCTAGTACATGGCAGGCCCAAATGAAGAGAATGAGGCGAGATCCCTGTATCTTAAGTAAGGGGAAGTGTCCGCCATTCACTCATGTTGGAGTTTTTGTCCATGATGGTCACGTAACTTGGGGTGTCCTCATGAGTCCATGGGGGTTTTCCCACTCAGGTGGTTGTGCAGCTTTAAACAGCACGGTTTTCTTCTGGAGGACATGGGAATCCTCTTTGAACGCTCATGTTTCCCCTATATGGAAAGATTCAAGAGCAGGGCCCTCCACATGGATGCCTGGAAAACCCACCTAGGGTTAATATTGGAACCTAGGAACATGGTAGGTTAGATGTGCTGGCATTGGTGTGAGCAACATGGGGGCTGAGTTGAAATGCTGTTGGTGTTGGTGTAAAATCCTCAGAGTATGAGTAACCTGCATGGCCCGAATCCATGCCCACATTTGAGGGCTCCCCTGGGCAAACCCACATTGTGACCCTCAGCCTCACTCCCGGTTTCAATGAAGGCCTGTTGGAAGCTGGGAATAGAGCCAGTATATTGAGCCTGCTATGCCCCTAGGCTCCAATCCTAACACTAGGTTGTGGATTCCGGCATTCATAACCAGAACCCTCCTCTAGAATCCCTCTACACCTTAGGTTTCTAAGACACCCCTTAGACACAAAACAGAACTCATCCTGCCCCAAGAAGGAAACCTTGATTTTTGGAGCTATGTAAAACCATCACATTTGGAAAAAAAACTGTGTTGCCCCTGAGGCCACGTCCTATGTTTCAGGCCTCACTGCATACAAATAGCCATTATGACCCTTTGCCTGTGCCCACTTTTCAACACAGCCCCATGGGTACCTCACCCCAAAGCCAGGATATAAGGTCTACCATGCCAGAAAGACATAACGCTAAGCATAGGTTGGCATTTGGCATCCATACCTGGAACCCTACTCTCATATCCCTCTATATGGAGACTCCTGAGCCACTATTTAAGACATACCTGGTCCTGAGAATAGACCAAATTTTTGGATCTGCACAGAATCCCCAGAGTGGGAGAAAACTCCTTGGCCCCATGAGGCCATCCCCACATTTGGTGTTATGCATGGACACGAATTCCAGCCTGAGTGACCTACTGACACTTGCCTTAACCTCAGATGCCCAGGAGCTCACCTCAACATCTGTAGATTGGGGCTGCCATGCCCTAGGCCCTAACCCTAACCACAGCATGGGTTTTCAGACTTCAGTTCCAAGAGTTCTGGACCACAAGCTCTCCAGGTAGAGAACACCAGAGTGACACCATGGCACTATGCCAACCCTCCAGAAGAAAACTGCTCACCATAGCAGCACAAAATCCCTAGATTAGGAGCAAACTGTGTGGCCACAAAGGCCACCCTCATTGACAAACCCGACCATGGACACTAATACACATTTTGTCCTTCAGCCTGAGCCCGACCTCCAGTCAGCCACCTATGTAGCTGGCATCAGAGTCAGGAGATCAAGCCTGAGTTCCTCTAGTCCCTAATGCTAACCGTATTTTGGGGTTTCAGGCATGCATACCCACAGCCCTGCTCTCGATACCCATGATATGGAAACCCCTGAGACTTAAAACGGGATGCCACTTTCCCCCAAAATGAAACAAAACTATTTTTAGCTCCCCAAAAACCCCAGAGCTGGAGAAACCTCCATGATTCAAGGAGGCCAAACACACATTCATCAGCCCTAGTGGACACAACTTCTAGTCTAGTCTGAAAGAATGTTTGACACTCGTCCTAACTTCAGAATCTGGAGAGCTCCACTCAACAACTGCAGATCAGGAATCCATGTAATGCACACTAACCAAGCTTGGGTTTTCAGATTTCCATCCCTTGAGTCCTGGAATGCAAACCCTCCATATTGGGGACTCTAGAGACATCCCACAGAACTCTCCCTGCCCTGTAGAAGGCAGGGCCTGTAGAAGGCCCTATATAGTTTCAGAACACCACTCAATCAGGGCAAACCTGCACGGCCCCCATACCAGCCCACTTACGTTCTCCACCCTGGACAGTAAAACGCTGTCTGTTACAACCTGAGTCCTGTCCTCCAATCAGTCACTGGGAGAGTTGGCCCCAGAGCCAGCATATCGGGTCTGCCATGAGCCTAGGACCTAATTGCAACAAGAGTTTGGGGTTTCAGGCATGCATACCAAGAGCTCTCCTCTCGATACCCTCCACACAGTGTACCCCTCAGCCACAAAACAGAACTCCTTCTACCCCCCGGAATAAAACCTTGCTTTCTGAAGCTATGTTAAACCCTCAGAATCAGAAGAAACCTGCAGTGGCCCTGAGGCCACGAGTACTCTTGGGGGCCCTTCTGCACACAAACACACATTGTCACCCTAAGCCTTAGCCCCATTTTCAACACAGTCCCATGGGTAACTCACACCAGAGCCAGGATATAAGCCTGCCAGGCTACTAGAGCCTAAGCCACAATGTAGGTTGATATTTTTGGCTTTCATACAACAGCCGTGATATCCAATCCTTCTATATGGGCGACCCCTGAGCCATAATACAGGACAGCATTTATCCCCCAGAAGAGACTAAACTATTTGGAACTGCACAAACACCAAAGATCAAGAGAGAACTCCATGGCCCCACAAGTCCACCCTCACATTCGGTGGATCGCATGGACACAAACTCCAGCCTTAGTGACCTCGGGACACACGCTTTATCCTCAGTTCCTTGCTGAGGCTCGACTCAGCGTCTGTAGATTGGTCCTGCCATGCCCTAGGCCCTAGCCCTAACCACAGCATGGTTTTCAGACTCTGTGCCAAAAGTCCTCGCAGAAAAGCCCTCCAGATGGAAACCCTGAAACTCTGCCTACCCTCCAGAAGGAAAACATGCTTAATAAACCCACACAAACCCCCAGATTTGGAGAAACTGGCATGACCAACGAGGCCATCCCCATTGACGGAAACCAAACGTGGACACTAATGAACATTCTGTCCCTCACACTGAGCCTCGACCTAGAGTCAGTCACCCACAGAGCTAGCCCCTGAGTCAGCAGATCAGACCTGGATTCCCCTAGTCCCTAATGCTAACCCTAGGCTGTGTTGTCAGGCATCCATACCCAGAGCCCCGCTGTCAAATCCCTCCATATCAGGACCCTTGAGCCATAAAACAGAACTCCACCTCTCCCGCCGAATTAAACCATACTATTTGGAGCTGTTCCAAAACCCCAGAGCAGGAAAAATCTCCATGGAACCAGGTGGCCACACACATATTCGCAACTCTAATGGACACAAATTCTAGTCTGGTCTGAGGGAATATGTGATACGACTCTACCTTCAGAATCTGGGGAGCTCACCACAGCATCTGCAGATCAGGGATACATGTCCTACACCCTAACCATACATGAGCTTGCGTTTTCAGAATTCTATCCCTTGAGTCCTGGAATGCAAACCCTCAATATTGGAGCCACACCACAGGACCCACTTTGTTTTCCAGAAGGAAACAATGCCCTAAGGAGCTGGACAAAACCCTTTGATCAGGGGAAACGTGCATGGCCCCAATGCCACCAAATGTTCACATTCTACCCAAGACACTAATACGGTGTCTGACACAACCTAAGTCCCATCCTCCAATCAGCCACTGGAACAGATAGCCCCAGAGCGAGCAGATCAGAACACCTTGGTCCCTTGGCCCTAATCCTAACCCAAATTTAGAGTTCAGGCATCCATACCCAGAGCCCTCCTCTTGAATTCCTCCACACAGGGGACGTCTGAGCCAAAAACAAACAAACAAAAAACAGCAAAACAAAACAAAACATAAAAACACCTCCTGTCCCCCAGAAGGAAACCTTGCTTTTTACAGGTATGTATAACCCTCAGAGGTGGATGAAATCTGTGTTGCCCCTGAGGCCATGCCCAATTTTACAGGCCACCCAGGACACAAAAAAACATGGTGACACTTAATCTGAGCCCCATTTTCAGCAAAGCCCCTTGGGTAGCTCTTCTCAGAGCCAGAATATAAGCCCTGTCATACCTTTATGACCTAAACCTAAACATAGGTTGGGTTCCAGGTATCCATACCCAGAGCACTGCTCTCAAGCCCCTCCATATGGGGAACCCCTGAACCATAAAACAGAACAGTACCCATTGCATAGAATATACCAAACTATTTGGAACTACATAAAAACCCCAGAGCTGGAGAAACTCCAGAGTACCATGAGGGCACCCAAACATTCATCAGATGGCATGGACACAAAATCCAGTCTGAGCGACCTCCTGTCACTTGCCTTAACCACAGATCCAAGGCAGCTCACGCAGCATCGATAGATTGGGCCTACCATGCCCTAGGCCCTGACCCTAACCCTCAGACAGGTTTTCAAACTTTCGTCCAAAGGCTCCTTGCCCACAAGCCATCCAGATAGAGAACACCAGAGCAACACCATGGGACTGTGCCTACACTACAGAAGGAAACCGTGCACAATGGAGCTGCATGAAACACCCAAATTAGGAGAAAACTGCATGGCCAATAAGGCCTCCCCGAATAACGGAATCCAACCCAACACTAATACACAATCTGTCCCTAAGTTTGAGCCCCGATCTACAGTCAGCCAGTCACATAGCTGGCCCCGGAGACAGCAGATCGGATCTACCATGTCCCTAGTCCTCACAGCTAAAACTACATTGGGTTATCAGGCATCCATCTCAGGGTCCTGCTCTCGAATCTGTCCATATGGTGACCCCTGAGCCATACAACAGGATTCCAACTCTCACCAGGAATGAAATCATTCTATTTGGAGCTGCGAAAATTCCCCAGCAGGAGATAACTTCATGGCCCCAGGTGGACACCCACACATTCTGCGGGCCTAGTGGACACAAATTCTAGTCTGGTATGAGCTACTGCCTAATTCTCACCCTAACTTCAGAATCTGGAGAGCTCACCTCAGCATCTGCAGATAGGGAATCCCTGCCCTATACCCTAACCATAAACTTGCTTGGGCTTTCAGAATTCCATCCCTTTAATCCTGGAATGCAAAGCATCCAGACTGGGGAGTCCGCAGCCAACCCTCAGGACTCTACCTGCCCTCCAGAGGTAAACTGTGCCCTAAGTAGCTGCACAAAACCCCTTAATTAGGGGAAACGTGCACGGCCCCTGATGTCACCCTGCTTTCCTTCCACACCCAGGACACTAATATGCAGTCTGACACAACTTGATTTCTGCCCTCCAATCAGTCACTGGTTTACCTGGCCAAGACCCACCATATCAGACCTGCCATGTCCCTGGGCCCTGAACGTATCCCCAGGTTGGGGTTTCAGGCATCCATTCCCAGAGCCCTCTTCTTGAATCACATTATACGGGGGACTCCTGAGAAACAGAACAGAAGTTCTCCTGCTCCCCAGAGGGAAACTTTGGTTTTTGGAGCTATGTAAAGCCCTCAGGCATAGCAGAAACCTAACTTGTGTCTGAGGCCATGGCCACTTTTATATGGCATCCTGGACACAAACACCCATTGGGACCCTTAACCTTAGCCACATTTTCAACAAATCAGCATGGGTAGCTTGCCCCAGACCCAGGATCTAAGGCCTGCCATGCCACTAGGACCAAATCCAAAACCTAACCTGGGTTTCCAGGCATCCATACCCAGAACCCTACTCTCGAATCCCTCCATATGGGGGAAACCTGATTCCTAAAAAAACACAGCAGCTGCCCCCCAGATTAGACCAGGCTATTGGGAACTGCCAAAAACCCCCAAGTGGGAGAAATTTCCTTGCCCCCATGAGCCTAGCCTATATTCAGCAGATCTAATCAACACAAACTCCAGCCTGAGCAACATCCTGACACTTGCCTTATCGTCATATTCCCTGGAGTTTGCCTCAGCGTCCACACGTTTGTTCTGCCATACCTAGCTTGGTACTTAGGCCTCCGTCCAAAGGTCCTGGCCCACATGCCTTCCAGAGAGGGTACACCAGAGCAACAGCACAGGACTCTTCCAGCCCTCCAGAAGGGAAACGTGTCCTGTGGATTTGCACACAACCCACAGATTAGGAGAAAGTTGCATGAAACCCCAAAGCCACCCTCATTTTCCGAAGCTGGCCCTGGACACTACAACACATTCTGTCCCACAAATTAAGCCCTGACCTCCAGTAAACCACCCACGAGGCTTGCACCAGAGTCAGCAGATCAGACTGGTCTTTCCCCTAGGTGCTAATCATATCAATAGGTTGCATTTTCAGGCATTGATCTCCAGAGCTCTTCTCTAAAATCTCTCTCCATGGGTGACACCGGAGCCACAAAACAGAACTACTCTTGCCCCCCAGAACTTTCTGGGGTTGTGAAAATCCCTCAAAGTTGGGCAAAACCCTCTTTGCCCCAGAGGCAACACCCATTAATGCTGGTCACCCGGGACACCAACACACACTGTGACCCTTAGCCTGAGCCCCATTTTCAACACAGCCCCATGGGTAGCTCCATGCAGAGCCAAGATCTAAGGCCTCCAATGCCACTAGGACCTAATCCTAACCCTAGGTTGGAATTTAGACATCCATAGTCCAAAACCTAGGCTAGGTTTTCAGGCATCCATACCCAGAACCTTGCTCTCGAATACCTCCATATTGGGGAAACCTAATTCCTATAACAACATAGCACCTACCCCCAAGATAGATCAAGTTATTTCTAACTGGACAAAAACCCCGAGAGGGAGAATACTCCTTGCCGCCATGAGGCTAAACCTACATTCAGCATATCTCATTGACGCAAACTTCAGTCTGAGCAACATCCTGACACGTGCCTTAACATCAGATTCACTGGAGTTTGCCTCAGTGTCCACATGTTGGGCCTGCCATGCCGTAGGCCCTAACACTCGCCCTAGCTAGTCTCTCAGGCCTCTGTCCAGAGACTCCTGGTCCACAAGTTCGCCAGTTAGAGTACACTGGAGCCACAGCACAGGACTCTTCCTGCCCGCCAGAAGGAAAACGTGCCCTATGGAGTTGCATGCAACACACAGATTAGGAGAAAGTTTCATGAAACCCCAAACCCACCCTCCTTTACAGAATCTAACAATGGATTCTAAAACACATTCTGTCCCTCAACCTAAGCCCCAACCTCCAGTCAGTCACCCACGTGGCTGGCACCAGAGTCAGCAGATCAGACTGGCCATTCTCCTAGGCGCTAATTGTAACAATAGGTTGCATTTTCAGGCATCCACCCCAGATCCCTTCTCTCAAATTCCTCCACATTGGGGACCACTGAGCCACAAAACAGAACTCCTCTTATCCCCCAGAAGCTTCCTAGGGTTATGTAAATCCTCCTGAGTTGGGCGAAACCTTCATTGCTCCTGAGACCACACCCATTAATGCTGGCTGACCAGGACAAAAACAAACATTGTGACTCCTTGCCTGAGCCCCATTTTCAATACATCTCCATGGGTATCTTGGAACAGAGCCAGGATCAAAGACCTGCAATGCCACTATGAACTAATTCTTTCCTTAGGTTACATTTTCAGGCATCTATACCTGCAGCCCTCCATATCGGGGATGGCTGAGCCATAAGACAGGACAGGAACTATTCCCCAGAATAGACCAGAGTATTTTTTAAATATGCAAAAGTCCCAGAGAGGGATAAAACTTGATGCCCCTATGAGGCCAGTCTCCGATCCCAGGATCTCATGGACACAAAATTCACCTGAGCGATCTTGACTCAGGGTAGGAGAATCCTGCATGCCCCCAAAGGCACCAAAACACTCCCAGATCTCCGGGGACACCCATCCACATTGCGACACATCAGCATGAGCTTCCATTTCAACTCGGGCCCTTGGGTAGCTCGCCCCAAAGGAAGGAGATTGAACCTGCCTTTTTCCTCAGTGCTGATAGGAGTGCAGGGTGGCATTTCCAGGCATCCATATGTAGAGCCCTGTTCTCATATATTTCCATATGGGCGACACTTGGGCCATCAAACAGGACATCCCCAGGCCCTAAGAAGGAAATCTTGATCTTTGGAGTAGCTCACAACCCACAGCGTGGGAAACTTCCATGCACTCATGAGGCCATCCCAGCAATACACAGCCATCATGGACACAATCACCAGACTGAGCAAACTTCTGACACTCACCCTTACTCCAAATTCTGGAAATCTCGATTCAGCCTCTTCAGACTCAGTCTGCCATGCCCTAGGCCATAAACCTTACCCTAGCTTGTGTTTTCACACTTTCGTCCTCACACTCCTGGCCCACAAGCCCTCCAGATTGGGAATTCTGCAGCCACAATGCAGCACACACTGAGCAATGATTTCCCGGCAGACACACAGGTAAATGGACCTAGAGACAGAAGATTGAACCTGACATGCCCCAAGGATATAATCTATACAGTAGCATAGATTTTAAGGCATCTCCCCATGGCCTGTTCTCAAATACAAACGTATGGTCCAACATGTGGTCCTTGAGCCACAAAACAGAATACCTCCTGTCCCCAGAAGGACACCTTGCTCTTGGGACTTGTGTCAAACCCTCAGGGTAGGAGAATCCTGTATGGCTCCTGAGCCACTGCCACATTCCAAGGGCTCCCTGGATACAAACCCGCATTTTAACCTGAGTATGAGACTCTATTTCAACTCAGCCCCCTGGGTAGTTGGACTCAGATACACCAGATCGAAACAGCCATGTTCCTAGGCTGAAATGGTAATGCAAGGTAGACATCCCAGGTATTATGCGTAGAGCCCTGCTATCAAATATTTCCATATGGGGGGACCTGGAGCCCTCAAACAGGACTCCCGCTGTCCTGGAGAAGGAAACCTTGGTGTTTAAAGCAGCTCACAAGCCCCAGCGTGGGAAAACCTCCATGGCCTCATGAAGCCAGCCCTCCATTAGGCAGCCATCACGGACACAAACTCTAGTCTGAGGGAACGTCTGACAGTCGCCCTTACTCGCCTGAGATGCTTGAGATCTCGAGTCAGCCACTGCAGATGGGGATTGCCATGCACTCGGCCCTGAACCAAACCCTAACCTGTGTTTTCAGACTTCCGTCCTCACACCCCTGGCCCACAAGCCCTCCAGATTGGGAATTCTGGAACCACAATGAAGCAGCCTGCCTGCACACCAGAAGAAAAAAGGGCCCTATGGGGCTACCCAGAAAACCCAATGGAGAATCAACCTGCACATCTCTTGATGGCACCCCAGTTTCATAGGCCTCCCTGTGCACTAATGCTCTGTCTGACACAGCCTGAGTCCAGACCTCCCGCCAGCCACCCAATTAGCTGAACGTATACCCACCAGATGGGACCTGCCATGGCCCTAGGCTGTCATCTCTACCCAACCTGGTTATTCAGGCATCTGTCCTCAGACCTTTGCTCAAATCCCTGCAAATGGGGGAACCTGATGCATAAAAGACAGCTCCTCCTTCCCCATGGCAGGAAACCTTGCTCTTGGGATGGGTGTCAAACCCTCAGAGTGGGAGAAACCTCCATGGAGCATGTGGCCACGCCCATACATGAGGGCCGCCCTGGGCACAAAGGTGCATTTTGATCCCTATTCTGAGCCCGTTCTCAAATAAGCCCCCTCGGTACCTGGACCAAGAGCCCAAATATTGGGCCTCCATGCCCCTAGACCCAAGTAGTAACACACAGTGTGGTTTTCCAGGCTCCTATACCCAGAGCCCGTCTCTGGAATCCCTGTTTTAGGGGGACCACAGTGACAGAAAAAAAAAAAAAAACAGGACTCTTACCTTCCCCCAGAATGCCACCAGAGTATTGTGAGATGGGCAGAATCCCCAGAGAAGGAGAATATATTCTCCATGGACACATGTGGCCACCCCAGCATTCCACGGCCATCCTAGACACAAAATCCAGAGACAAAAGACTGAGCTACCGCCTCACACTCACCCTAATTTCAGTTCCCAAGGAGCTCCCCTCAGGGTCTGCAGTTCGGGCCTGCCATAATCTCAGCCTTAAACCTAACCCGAGTTTGTGTTTTCAGACTTTTGTCCCCAACACCCTGGCCACATGCTCTCCAGGATCAGGCTTCTGAAGCCACTATCCAGAAATGTGGCTGCCCACTCAAAGGATACTGTGCCTGTCACAGTTGCCAAAACCATCTAGATTAGGAGAAATCTGCAAGTCCCCTGAAGCCACGCCAAATTCGTTGGCCACTGTGGAAAAAAAATGCACCGTCTGACACACCGTGAGCACCTACCTTCAGTCAGACACCCAGGTAAAAGGTCCCTAGAGACAGAGTATTGAACCTGACATGCCCTTTGGCCCTAATCTTAACCCCAGCATAGGGTTTCAAGTATCATTCCTCAGTCACCTGTTCTCCAATACCAACATAGGGGGCTCTCCAAGCCACAAATCAAACACCTCCAGTCCCCTGTAGGAAACTGCTATTTGTAGGTTTGTCAAATCCTCAGGGTAGGAGAATCCTGCATGGCACCTGAGACACCATTACATTCCAAGGTCTCCCTGAATACAAACCTGCATTGAGACCCATCAGCATGAGACTCTACTTCAAGTCAGCCCCAAGGTAGTTGACCCCAGAGCCAGGAGATCGAACGTGCCATGTTCCTAGGTTGCATGGTAATGCGAGGTGGGGTTTCCTGGCATCAATATGTAGAATGCTGCAATTAAATATTTCCATATGGGGGACCCTGGAGTCATCAAACAGTAGTTCCCCTGTCCCGCAGAAAGAAATATTGCTGTTTGGGACAACTCACAATCCTTAGCGTGGGAAAAACTCCATGGCCTCATGAGGCCACCCCTCCATTTGGTGGCCATCATGGACATGAACTCCAGCCTGAGTGAGCGTCTGACACTCGCCCTGAATTCAGATGTTGGAGACCTTGATTCAGCTGCTGCATGTTGGGCCTGTCATGCCCTAGGCCCTAAACCAAACCTGAGCTTGTGTTTTCAGACTTCTGTTCTCACACTCCTGGCCCACAAGTCCTCCAGATTAGGAATTCTGGAGCCATGATGCAGCACTCTCCCTGCACACCAGAAGAAATAAGTGCTTTATGGGGCTGCCCAAAATCCCCAAATGAGGATCTATGCATGGCCCTCGAGGGCACACCAATTTCATAGGACACCCTGTGCACTAATGTTCTGTCTGACACAGCCTGAGCCCAGACCTCCCTCCAGCCCCCAAGAAAGCTGGCCGCATATCCAGCAGATGGGACCTGCCATGGCACTACCTCCTCATCTCTACGCTACCTAGCTTTTCAGCATCTGTATTCCAACCTTATCTCAAATCCCTGCATATGGGGAAATCTGATGCACAAAAGAGTACTTCTTCTTCCCCATGGCAAGAAAATTTGCTGTAGGGATGGGTGTATAGCCCTCTGAATAAGAGAAACCAGCATGGCCAATAAGGACATGTCCACTGTTGAAGGCTGCCCTGGGCACATACACGCATTGTGACCTTCAGCCTGAGCCTATTTTCAGTAAGGCCCCCTCAGGAGCTGGACTAAGAGCCCGCATATCGCACCTGCCTTGCCCCTAAGCTCAAATCCTAACCCACAGTGGTGTTTTCTAGGCACCTGTACAAGGAGTCTGTCTCTGGAATCCCCTTTTTTTGTGGGACCCCTGAGACAAAAATTATGAATCTTCCCTTGCCCTAGAATGACACCAAATTATGGAGAGCCTGGCAGAATCCCCAGAGACACAGAATTTTCCAAGGCCCCATGAGGCCACCGCTACATTTCTTCCCATCCTAGACACATAATCCAGAGACAAAAGCCGGAGCTACAACCTCATACTCGCCCTAGTTTCAGATCCTGTGGAGCTCCCCTCAGGGTCTGCAGATCGCACCTCCATAACCTCAGCCCTAACTCTAACATGGGTGTCAAACCCTCATGGTAAGAGAAACCTGCTTGGCCCAAGAGGCCACTCCCACTCTGTAGGACTGCATTGGGCACAAACACTTATTGTGACCCTCTTCCTGAGCCATGTTGTCAAATAAAGCCCCGAGGTACTTGACTAAGAGTGTGCATATCATACTTGCCTTGTTCCTAGACCCAAATCCTAACCCATGGTGGAGTTTTCTAGGAGACCGTACCCAGAGCTCAGCTATGGAATCCTTCTTTTTGCGGGACAATTGAGACAAAAAGAAAAAAAAAAAAAGACTCCTCCTTCCCCCCAGAATGACACCAAACTATTGGGAGCCTGGAAACATCACCAGCGAGGGAGAATCTTCCATAGCTCCATGAGGTCAACCCAACATCTATGGCCATCCTAGACACACAATCCAGAAACAAAAGCCTGAACTACTGCCTGACATTCACCCTAATTTCAGATCATGAGGTGCTCCTCCCAGGATCTGCAGATCGGGCTTGCCATAAACTCGGCCCTAAACACAACCTGTGTTTGTGTTTTCATACTTTTGTCCCCAAAGCCCTGGTCCACACACCCTCCAGGCTGAGCCTCAGTACTGTAGCTACACCACAGGAGTGTGCCTGACCATCTGAGGGAAACTCTGCCCATCACTCTTGCCAAAATCCTACAGATTAGAAGAAAACTGCAAGGCACCTGAGGCCACCCCTATTTTGTAGGGCACCCTGGACAAAAATGGACATTCTGACAAACCCTCTGCACTGAAGAGACAAACCCTCTGACTGCACAGTCAGACATCCTGGTCAATTGCCCAGGAGACAGAAGATTGGCCCTGACATGCCCTTAGGCCCTAATCAGATCCCTAGCTTAGGTTTTCAGGCTTCTGTCACCAGAGGCCTGTTCTCAATACCAACATATGTGGGGTCATTTAAGGCACAAAACAGAACACCTCCTGTCCCCAGAAGGGGGAAACTTGCTATTTGGAGCTGTGTAAATACTCAGGGTAGGAGAACCCTGCATGGCCCTTCAACCACTGCCACATTCTAAGGTTTCCCTGGACAGAAACCAGCATTGTGATCCAGCAGGATGAGACTCCATTTCAACTCAGCCCCCTAGGTAGCTCGCTCTAGAGCCAGCAGATCGAAACAGCCATGTTCCTAGGCGTCAATGATAACACGAGGTGGGGTTTCCAGGCATCCATTGGTAGAGCCCTGCTCTCCAATCCTTCCATATGGTATACCCATGAACCATCAAGCAAAGCACCCGTGTTCTGAAGAAGAACATGCTGTTTGGAGCAGGTCACAACCCCCAGAATTTGAAAACCTCCATGGCCTCATGAGGCCACCCCTCCACTAGGCGGCCATCATGGACACAAACTCTAGCCTGAGCGAACATCTGACACTTGCCCTGACTGCAGATGCTACAGATCTTGATTCAGCCTCTGCAGATTGGACCTGCCATGCCCTAGGCCCTAAACCTAACCCAAGCTTGTGTTTTCAGACTTTTGTCATCACACTCCTGGCCCACCTGCCCTCCTGTTTGGGATTTCTGGAGCCACAATGCAGCACTCTGCCTGCCCACCAGAAGAAAAAAGTGCCCTATGGGGCTGCCCAAAAACCCCAAATGAGGATCAACCTGCATGGTCCTCGATCACACCCCAATTTCATAGGCCGCCTTGTGCACCAATTCTCAGTCTGAGACAGCCTGAGCTCAGACCTTCCATCACTCATCCAGACAACTGGCAGCCTATCCAGTAGATCAGACCTTCCATGGCCCTAGGCTGTCATCTCTACCCAACCTGGGTTTTCAGGCATCTGTCCCCAGACCTTAGCTCAAATCGCTGCATATGGGGGAACCTGATGCACAAAACAGAACTCCTCCTTCCCCATGACAGGAAACCTTACTTTTGGGATGGTTGTAAAACCCTTAGGACAGGGAATACCTGCATGACCCATGAGGCCACGCCACTCTGGAGGGCCAGCTTGGGCACAAACACTCACTGTGACCCTCAGCCTGAGCCCTGTTTTCAAATGAGGCCTCTTGATAGCTGGACCAAGAGCCCACATATCGGGCTTACCAGGCCCCTAGGCCCAAATCATAACCTAAGGGGTGTTTTCCAGGTGCCGGTACCCAGAGCGCTGCTCTGGAATCCCTCTAGTGGGGGACCCCTGAGAGAGAAAACAGTACTCCTCCCTTACCCAGGATGACTCAGAACTTTTGGGAGCTGGGGAAAATCCCCAGAGAAGGAGAATTTTCCATGGTCCCATGATGCCATCCCGATATTCCATGACCATACTAGACACAAAATCCAGAGAAAAAAATCCTGAGCTTGCACCTCACACTTTCCGTAATTTCAGGTCCTGAGTAGCTCCCCTCAGGGTATGCTGATTGGGTCTACCATACCCTCAGCCCAAACCCTAACCCGAGTTTTTGTTTTCAGACTTCTGTCCCAGAGCCCTCCCTGACAAATCTCCAAATTGGGACCTCTGGAGCCACCCTGCAGGACTGTGCTTCCCTCGTGAAGGAAATTGTGCTCTTTACACTTACCAAAGCCTCCAGATTAGGAGAAACCTGCAAGGACTCCGAGACCACCCCAATTTCGTAGGCCACTCAGAAAAAAAAATGCACTGTCTGACACACCCTGAACACCTGCATCCAGTCAGACTCGCAGGGAGGTGGCCCAAGAGACATAAGATTGAACCTGACATATCCCTAGGCCCTAATCTGAGCCCTAGCTTAGGTTTTATGGCCTCTATCGCAAGAGACCTGGTCTCACATACCAACATATGGGTGGTCCCTGAGGCACACAACAGAATACCTTCTGACCCCAGAAGTGTACCTTGCTATTTGAAGCTCTGTAAAACTCTCAGCATAAAAGATCGTGCATGGTCCCTGAACTACCACCACATTGCAAGGTCTCCCTTCTCCCTGGACACAAGCCAACATTGTGACCAATCAGGATGAGACTCTATTTCAACCTAGCCCCTCGGGTATATCACCCCAGAGCCAGCAGATAGAACCAACTTTGTTCTGAGGTGCCAATGGGAACGTGAGGTGTGGCTTCCAGGCATCCATACATAGAGCCCTCCTATCGAATCTTTTCGTATTTGGGACCCTTGAGCCATCAAGCAGGACTCCCCCTGTCCCATAGTAGGAAACCTTTCTTTTTGGAACAGCCCACAATTCTCAGAGTGGGAAAACCTCCATGGCCTCATGAGGCCACCCATCCATTAGGTGGCCATGTGGACACAAACTCTAGCCTGAGGGAACATCTGAATGTCGCCCTTATTCAGATGCTGGAGAAATAACTTCATCTTCTACAGATTGGGTCTGCCATGCCATCTGCCCTAAACCTAAACCTAGCTTCTCAGACTTCCATCCTCACACTCCTGGCCCACAAGCTCTCTGGACTTGGATTTCTGGAGCCACTATGCAGCACTCTGCCTGCCCCCCAGGAGGGATATGTGCCCTATGGGGCTGCCCCCAAACTCCAAATGGGGATCAATCTGCTCAGCCCTCTATGGTACCCCAATTTCATAGGCCGCCCTGTGCACTAATGCTAGGTCTGATACAGCCAGAGACCAGACCCCCCATCAACCATCCAGACAGCTACCCGCATATCCAACAATTCAGACCTGCAATGGTCCTAGGCCATCATATCTAACCAACCTGGATTTTCAGGCTTCTGTCCCCAGACTTTATCTCAGATCTTTGCATATGGGGGAAGCTGATGCAAAAACAGAAGTCCTCCTTCCCCATGGCAGGAAACCTTGCTGTTGTCAAACCCTCAGGGTAGGAGAATCCTGCATGGCATGAGGACACGCCCACTCTTGAGGGCTGCCGTGGGCAGAAACACATTGTAACCACCATCCTGAGCACCGTTTTCAAATGAAGCCCTTCAGTAGCAGCACCAAGTGCCCACATATCGGGCTTGCCATGCCCCTCGGCCCAAATCCTAACCCAAGGTGGACTATGCTGGCACCTGTACCCAGAGCCCTTCTCTGGGATCCCTGTTTCTAGGGAACACCTACAAGAGAAAAAAGGATTCCTCCCTTCCCCCAGAATGACACCAAACTTTTGGGAGCTGGTAAAAATCCCCATAAAGGAAGAATCTTCCAAAGCCCCATAAGGCCACCCCTATATTCCACGGCCACCCTAGAAACAAAAATCCAGAGACAAAGACCTCAGGTACCAACTCACCCTCTACCTAATTTCAGATCCCAAGGAGCTCCCTCTGGGTCTGCAAATGGGGCCTGCCACACCCTCTGCCCTAATCCTAACCTTAGTTGGGGTTTTAAGACTTCTGTCTCCAGAGTGATGCCCCACAAACCGTCCAACCTGGGTATTCCATACACACATCACACGACTCTTTCTGCCCTCCAGAAGGCAGCTGTGCCCCTTAGAGCTTCAGGAAACCTCAAGATTAGGACAAGCCTGCAAGGTCCCTGAGACTATCCCAATTTCATAGGTCGCCCAGGATAAAATGCGCAGTTTAAAACATTCTGAGCAACTACCTCCTATCATACACCCAGGTCAATGGCCCCAGAAACAGAAGATTGAACCTGACATGACACTAGGCTCTAATCTGTACCCTAGCTTAGGTTGTAGGGCATCGGTCCACTGAGGCCTAGTCTTGAATGCTAACCTTTGGGGGATACCGGAGCCACAGAAACAAAAATTCCTGTCCCCAGAAGCAAACCTTGCTCTTGGGAGATCTGTCAATCGCTAAGTGTAGTAGAATCCTGCATGGCCCCTGAGGCCACTACCACATTTGAAGGTAGTTCTGGACAGAAACCTGCATTGTGACCCTCAGCATGAGACTCTTTTTCAACTCAGCCCCCTGGGTAGCTCTCCCCAGAGCCAGCAGATTGAGCCTACCTTGTCCCTCAGCTTCAATGGGTACCCTAGGTGCACTGTTCAGGCATCCATATGTAGAGTCTGCTCTCGAATCCTTCCATATGGGGGACCCTTGAGCCATCAATCAGCACTCCCACCATCCCAAAGAAGAGAATCTTGCTGTTTGGAGCCGCGCCCAACCCCCAGATTGGGAAAACTTGCATGTCCTCCCCACCCCTCCATTAGGCGGCCCTCCTGGACACAAACACCAGCCTGATCGGACATCGCACACTAGCCCTTATTTCTGATGCTGGTGATCTGGTCTCAGGCTTTAGAAATCGGGGCTGCCATGCCCTAAGCCCTAACTCTAAACCTAGATTGTGTTTTCAGTCTTCCATCCCCAGAGTCCTGGTGAATAAGCCCTTCAGATTGGGAATTCTGGGGTCCCATTGCAGCACTCTGCCTGCCTTTCAGAAGGTATAAGTGGCCATTGAAACTGCACAAACACCTCAAGGGAGGATCAAACTGCATGGCCCACGAGGGCACCGCAATTTCATAAAGCACACTGAGTACTAATATTCTGTTTGCCAAAACCTGGGCCCTGACTCCTGTCAGCCACCCAGGTAGATAGCAACCTATCCAGGAGAACAGACCTATCATTTCCCTAGGCGATCATTTCTACCTAACCTAGGTTTATAGACAACTGTCTCTAGAGACCTGGTCTCAAATCCCTGCATATGGGGGAACATGATCCACAAAATGGAAGTCCTGACCCGAAGCAGGAAACCTTGTTATTAGGATGTTTGTAAAACCCTCAGAGTAGGAGAAACCTGCAAGGCCCGTCCTGGGCACAATCAAGCATTGTGACCCTCAGCCTGAGCCATATTTTCAACTAAGCCCCATCAGTATCACGATCTTGAGGCAGCATATGAAGCTTGTGGTGACCCTATGCCCAAATCTTAGCCTAGAATTGGGTTTCTATGCACGTATTTACAGAGCTCTGCTCTCAAATCCCTCCTCATGGGGACCCCTGAAACAGAAAACAGAATTTCGTCTTTCCCCCACAATGACAGAATGCTATTTGGAGCTGTGAAAAACCCCCAATGAGGGAGAATCTTCCATGGTCCCATGAGTTCACCTCTACATTCTGCGCCCTTCTCAGACACAAAAACCAGAGGCAAAGCCTGAGTTTCTGCTTCACACTCGCCCGAATGTAAGATCCTGAGAAGCTCAACTCAGGGTCTGCAGATAGGGCCTGCCATACCCTCAGCCATTATCCTAACCCTAGCTGATGTTTTCAGATTTCTATACCCAGAGTCCTGAACTACAAACCCGCCAGCCTGAGTATTCCATGTTCATACCACAGGACTGTGCCCGCCCTCCAGAAGGAAGTTGGGCCCTTTAGAGCATCATGAAACCTCAGGTGAGGAGAAACCTAGAAGGCCCCTGAGGCCACCCCAATTTTGTAGGATGCTCTGGACAAAAATGCACGGTCTGACACAACCTGAGCATATACCTCCCGTCAGACACCCAGGTGATGGCCCCAGACACAGAAGATTGAACATGGCATGCCCTTAAGCCTGAATCTGTACACTAGCTTAGGTTTTCAGGCATCTGTCTGGTCTCTAAGTCAATACAAGACTACAAGAGGCCTTGTCTTGAACTCAAACATTTGGGGGATCCATGAGACACAGAACACAACACCTCCTGTCCCCAGAAGCAAACCTTGCTGTTTGGAGCTGCATCTAAACCCCAGAGAGGGAAACTTTCATGGAAGGAGGCCATGGAAGATTCTCGCTCCTTGGGGGTTTTGCACAGCTCCAAATAGCATGCTGTCATTGGGGGAGGGGGGATAAGGTGAATCTTGTTTTCAAATTCAGGAGTCCACTTAAAGAGGGATTCAAGAGAGGCACCTGGGTGGCTCAGTGAGTTAAACCTCTGCCTTCAGCTCAGGTCAAGATCTCAGGGTTCTGGTATCGAGCCCCGCATCAGGCTCTCTGCTCAGCATGGAGTCTGCTTCCTCTTCTCTCTCTGCCAGAATCTGACTACTTGTGATTTCTCTATCAAATAAGTAAATAATTTTTTTTAATAAAAGAAGGATTTGAGGGGCGCCTGGGTGGCTCAGTGGCTTAAGGCCTCTGGCTTTGGCTCGGGTCATGATCCCAGGGTCCTGGGATCAAACCCTACATCTGGCTCTCTGCTCCATAGGGTGCCTGCTTCCTCCTCTCTCTCTGCCTGCCTCTCTGCCTAGTTGTGATTTCTCTCTGTCAAATAAATAAAATATTTTAAGAAAAGGAAGGATTTGAGAGCAGGGCTCTGTTTATGGGTGCGTAGACACCCAACCCTGGGTTAGGATTTGGGCCTAGGGTCCTGGCAGGCCTCATATGCTGGCTCTAGGTCAAGATACTGAGGCAGCTTAGTTGAAAACGTGGCTCAGGCTGAGGGTCACAATGCGAGATTGTGCCCAGGGCGGCCTTCAAGAGTGGGCTGGGCCTCATGGGCCTTGCATGTTTCTCTTACTCTGAGGGTTTTACACACATCCCAACAACAAGGTTTCCTGTTGCAGGGAAGGAGGACTTCTAATTTGTGGATCATGTTTCCCGATATGCAGGGATTTGAGCCCAGGCCTCTGGGGACACAGGTCTACAAAACCCATTGGGTAGAGATGATGGCCTAGAGGTATGTCAGGTACGATCAGTTGGATAGGCGGCCAGCTACATGGGTGGCTGTCATGAGGTCAGGGCTTAGCTGTGCCAGACATATCATTAGTGCACCAGTGACTTATGGAAGATTTTGCCCTTGCGGGCTGTGCAGGTTGATCATCTTTTGGGTATTTTGTGCAGTCCCAGAGGCCACTTTTGCCTTCTGAAAGGCAGGCAGTGTGCTGCGTTGTGACTCCAGAATTCCATCTGGAGGGCTTGTACACCGGGACGCTCTGGATGGAAGACTGAAAACAGAAGCTAAGGTTAGGGTTAGGGCCTAGGGTATGGGAGGCAAAATTTGCAGGGGCTGACTGAAGATCTCCAGCATCTGAGGTAAGGGCTAGAGTCAGACGTTTGCTCAGGCTGGAGATTGTGTCCATGATGGCATCCTAAGGGAGGGGTGGCCTCAATAAGCCCATGGAGGTATTCCCACTTTGGGTGTCATGAGCTACTTCAAACAGCAAGATTTCCTTCTGCAAGAAGGGGGGAAATCTGTTTGATGGCTGCAGTGTCCCCCGTATGGAATGATTTGATAGCACAGCTCTACACATGGATGCCTGGAAATCCCACCCTATGTTACCATTGCAGCCTAGGAGCATGGCAGATTTGATCCGCTTGCTCTGGGGCGAACTACCGAGGGGGCTGAGTTGAAATGGAGTCTCATGCTGATGGGTCATAATGCAGATTTGTGTCCAGGGACACCTAAGATTTTGGCCAGGGCTCAGGGACCATGTAGGATTCTCCTCCCCTGAGTCTTTGACACAGCTCCATATAGCAAGCTTTCCTTCTGAGGCAGGAGGTGTTCTGTTTTGTGCCTCAGGGACCCCATTATGTTGGTATTCAGACCAGGTCTCTGGGGACAGATGCCTGAAAACCAATGCTAGGGTTTATATTTGGTAGTAGGGACATGTTAGTTTCAATCTCCTGTCTCTAGGTCATCTACCTGGGCGTCTGAGTGGATGTAGGTGATCAGGATGTGTCAGAGTGCACATTAATTCCACGCCACCTTATGAAATTGGGGTGGCCTCAAGGGTCTTGCAGGTTTCTCCTAATCTGTAGGGTTTTGGCAACTGTAAAGGGCACAGTTTCCTTCGGGAGGGGTGGCTCAGTCCTGTGGTGTGGCTCTGGAGGCACCAGCCTGGAGGTTGTATGGGCCAGGGCTCTGGGGACAGAAGTCTGAGAACACAAACTCAGTTTAGGTTGAGGGCCAAGGAAATGGCATGCCTGATCTGCAGACCCTGAGGGGAGCTCCCCGGAATCTGAAATTAGGGCAAGTATGAGGTGGTAGCTCTGGCTTTTGTCTCTGGATTTTGTGTCTAGGTTAGCCAAGGAATGTAGGGATGGGCTCTTGCGACCATGAAGGATTCTCCTTCTGTGGGGATTTGCCAGACCCCCAAGAGTTTGGTGTCATGCTTCGGGAAGGGAGGAGTCCTGTCTTTTCTCTCAGGGTTGCCCAAATAGAAAAATCCAGAGCAGGGCTCTTGGTATAGGCTCCTGAAAAACCTCCCCTTTAGTTAGGATTTGGCCCTAGGGGCATGGCAAGTCCAAATTGCAGAATCCTAGTCCAGCTATTGTTGGGCCTTATATGAAAACATGGCTCAGCCTGAGGATCTCAAGGCATGTTTGTACCCAATGCCACCCTCAAGAGTGGGCGTGGCCTCATGGGCCATGCAGGGTTCTCTGACTCTGAGAGATTTACCCTCAAGCCAAAGGCAAGGTTTCCTCTCATGGGGAAGGAGGAGTACTCTTTTGTGAATCAGGCTCCTCCATATTCAGATATTTGAGATAAGATCTGGGGACAGATGCCTGAAAACCCAGTTTGGGTAGAGATGATGGCCTAAGGCCATGGCATGTCCAATCTGCTGGATATGTTGCCAGCTATCTTAGAGGATAATAGGAGGTCTGGGACATGGCCCTAGAAAACTCCTGGACCCATGAGAACACCCACACATTCGGCAGATTGAATGGACACAAACTCCAGTCTGAGAGACCTCTTGACTGTCACCTTAACCTCAGATGCCCGGGATTTATCTCAGAATCGCTAGATTAGGCCTGCCATGACCTAGGCCCTAACTCCAACCTTGGCATAGGTTTTCAATCTTCTGACCCAAAGGTTCTGGCCCATAAGCTCTCCAGATAGAGAACTGAGGAACCATAACATAAAATAGGACACCACCTCTCACCTAGAATGGAATCATTTTATTCGGAGTTGCACAAACCCCCAGCAGGAGATACCTCCGTGGCCCCTGGAGGACACCCACACATTCTGCAGCTCTAATGGAAACAAATTTCAGTCTGTTCTGAGCGAATGCCTGACATTTGCCCTACCCTCAGAAACTGGAGAGCTCGAATCAGGATCTGCAGATAGATGACCCATGACCTACACCCTAACCATAAACTGAACTTGGGTTGTCTGAATTCCATCCCTTCAATCTTGGAATGAAAGCCCTCCAGGTTGGGACTCCAGAGCGAGCCCACAGGAGTCTGCCTGCCCTCCAAAAGTAAACTGTGCCCTATGGAGCTTCCTAAATTAGGGCAAATGTGCAAGGTCCCCAATGCCACCCACTTTCGTTCTCCATCCTGGACACTAATACCCAGTCTGATACAACCTGAGTAATGTCCTCCTATCAGCCACCAGGAAGGCTGGCACCAGAACCAGCAGATTGGATTTGTTATGACCCTTGGCCCAAATCCTAACCCTAGAGTGGGGTTTCAGGCATCCAGAGCCCTCCACTTGAATCCCTCCACAAGGGGACGCCTGAACCATACAACAGGACCCCACTTCTCACTGAGAATGAAATACTATTTGGAGCTGTGCAAATCCCCAAGCAGGAGATACCTCCATGGCCCCAGGAAGACACCCACACATTTTGCAGCCTTAGTGGACACAAATTCTAGTCTGTTCTGTGCGAATGCCTGACACTCACCCTAACTTCAGAAACTGGAGTTCTCGTCTCAGCATCTGCAGATAGGGTATCCATGCCCTATACCCTAAACATAACCTGAGCTTGGGATTACAGAATTCCATCCCTTGAATCCAAGAATGCAAGGACTCCCAGACTGTGGACTCTGGAGCCAGGCCACAGGACTCTCCCTGCCCCCCAGAAGGAAATCGTGCCCTGTGGAGCTGCACAAAATCCCTCAATTAGGGCAAACATTCATGGTCTCCGATGCCACCCCAAGTTCGTTCTCCACCCTGGACACTAATACACAGTCTGACACGACTTAAGTCCTGTCCTCCAATCAACCACCGGGATAGTTGACCCCAGAGGCAGCAGATCGGAACTGCCATTCTTGTAGGCCCTAATCCCAACCCTAGGTTGTTGTTTTAGGAATGAATACCAAGAGCCCCACTCTGGAATCGCTCCACACGGGGGACCCTTGAGCCATACTACAGGACTCCACCTCTCACCCAGAATGAAATCATATTATTTGGAGCTGCACAAATCCCCCTGCAGGAGATTTGTCCAAGGCCGCAGGAGGACATGCACACATTCTGTAGCCCTAGTGGACACAAATTCAAGTCTGTTCTGAGCGAATGCCTGATACTTGCCCTAACTTCAGAATCTGGGAGCTTGCCTCAGCATCAGCAGATAGGAGATCCATGCTCTACACCCTAACCAGAAACTAAGCTTAGGTTATATGAATTCCCTCCCTTGAATACTGGAATGCAAGAGCTCTAGACTGGGGACTCTGGAGCCACCCCAGAGGAGGCTCCCTGCCCTCTAAAAGTAAAAAGTCCCCTATGGAACTGCACAAAACCCCTTGGTCAGGGCTAGCATGTGAGCCCCGGATGCCACCCCACTTTCATTCTCCACCCTGGACACTGTAAGGGCCTGGTTGGCCAGAGGGAGTCATTTTGTGTTTATGTAGTGTACCTAGATTGACTCCACCCCTCCCAGAGGAACTTACTTGCAAAGCCTAGATACAAGGGCGGGTCAGGCCAGGTGAAGACATCCAATCAGTGGGGAGCACATATATCTACTAGGGTAAATTGAAATTCAATTGGCCACCTCTTGGTTACCTAGCAATTTTTTTTCTGTGTGTTGCAGACCTAGCATGACTGCACAGTTTTCTCTGTGTATTGCAATCCCATTGGCCACCTGTGTGTGGGCAGGGCTCAACCACCTCTATAAAAGCTGGTCTGTGAGGCTGCAGGGGGATATAGCAGGAGGAGTCAGATTAGCCAGTAGGGAAGCCATTGGGAGCAGCCTTATCAGCCTCGCCGCCCAGAGCAGTAACACCAGCAGCGCCGCTGCGAGTGGCCTCGCCATCTTGAGCAGTGCCGCCTCCGGGAACAGCCTCTCAGGAGCCGGCGGTGCAGTCTCATCATGAGTGACATTTCCAGGAGCCTCATTGGCTGCAGCCTTGTCCAGGGAGTGGCCCCACTGAGAGCAGCCTGTGGTGCAGTGAGGGTGGGGCAGGGAGCCTCCAGGAGGTACCCCAGGGCAGGAAGGCGGTAGCCCCCAGCAAGGCTCTGTCACCTACACATCAGTTTGGTTTCTAATGCATGGGACTCGGGCACCTACCGGTCAGTTTGGTTTCTAACACATGGGCCTCGGGCACCTACCGGTCTGTTTGGTTTTTCTTTCTTTCTTTCTTTTTTTCTTTTTTCTTTTTTTTTTTTTTGCTATTTCATTGTACTTTTTATTTATTTATTTTTTATTTGTTTATTTACAGCATAACAGTGTTCATTGTGTCAGTTTGGTTTCTAACGCATGGGGCTCGGGCACCTACTGGTCAGTTTGGTTTCTGATGCATGGCATGAAATAAAGCTTTGCTTGATTTTTGCTTTGTGTCGGTCTCATTTCTTTGATCAAGGACCGTAACAGACACTAATACACAGTCTGACACAACCTATGTTCTGTCCTCCAATGAGCCATCATGGTAGCTGGTTCCAGAGCCAGCAGATCAAAACTGCCATTCCCGTAGGCCCTAATCTTAACCCTAGATTGGGTTTTCTGGCATCCATACACAGAGCCCTCCTCTTGAATCCCTCCATGTGGGGACATCTTTGTCATACAACAGGACTCCACATCTCCAGAATAAAATCATACTATTTGGAGCTCCGCAAATCTCCCAAAGCAGGAGAAATTTCCATGACCCTAGCAGGCCACACACACAATCGGCAACTCTAGTGTACACAAATTCTAGCCTGGTTTGAGTGAATGCCTAACACTCACCCTAACTTCATATTCTGGGGAGCTCGCCTCAGTATCTGGAGATCGGAAATCCATGTCCTACACCCTAACCATACCCTGAATTAGTTTTTCAGAATTCCATCCCATCCCTTGAGTCCTGGAATGCAAATCCTCCAGATTGGGGATGTTGGAGCAACCCTACAGGACTCTCCTTGCCCTGCAGAAGGAAACTGTGCCCTATGGAGCCATGCCCATAGATCAGGGAAAACGTGCCTGACCCACGATGCCACCCAATTTTGTTCTCCAGCCTGGACACTAATATGCACTCTGACACAACCCGAATCCAGTCCCCCAATAAGACACTGGGACAGATGGCCCCAGAGCCAGCAGATCAGGCCTGCCATGCCACAAGGCCCTAATCCTAGCCCTAGGTTGGATTTTCAGGCATCCATACCTAGAGTCCTCCTCTAAAATCCCAACACATGGAGGAACCCTGAAAAACAGTACAGAACTTCTGCTGCCACCCAGAAGGAATCCTTGCTTATTGCAGCTATGTACAACTCTCAGAATGGATGAAAGATGCATTGCCCCTGAGACCACGCCCAATTTTATATCTGGCCAGGACGCAAACACTCATTGTGACCCTTAGCCTGAGCACCATTTTCAAAACAGCCTCATGGGTAGCTCTTCGCAGAGTCAGGATATAAGGCCTCCCATACCACTAGGATCTAATCCTAAACATAGGTTGGCTCTTCAGGCATCCATACCCAGAAACCTCTCTGAAATCCCTCCTTATGGGGGACCCATGGGGCATAAAACAGGAGCCACCTTTCCCCCAGTATAGGCCAAACTATTTGGAACTGCACAAAAACCCCAGAGCAGGAGCAAACTCCATGGCCCCATGAGGACACTCCACATTTGGAAGATGGCCTGGGCACAAAATACAGCCTGAACGACCTCCTGACACTCACCTTAACCTGAGATCCACAGGAGCTTATCCAGCATCTGAAGATTAGGCCTGCCATGTCCTAAGCCCTAACCCTAAACCTAGCTTCAGTTTTCAGACTTCTGTTCCAAGAGCCCTGGCTCACAAGCACTCCAGAGAGAGAACTCCAGAATCACACCACGGGACTCTGCTTACTCTCCAGAAGGACGCCATGCTCATTGGAGCTGCACAAAACCCCCAGATGTGGAGAAACTGGCATGAATATTGAGGTCACACCCATTTATGAACACGACACAGGACCCTAATGCACATTCTTTCCCACAGCGTGAGCTATGTCCTCCAGCTAGCCACCTACGTAGCTTGCCCCAGAGTCTGCAGATCGTGCTGCCATGCCCCTTGTCCCTAATGGTAACCCTAGGTTGGGTTTTTAAGCATCCATACCCAGAGCCCTGCTCTAGAATCCCACCACTTGGGGGACCCCTGAGAAACAGAAAATAACTTCTCCTGGCCCTCAGAAGGAATCCTTGTTTTTTGCAGCTATGTACAACCCTCAGGCTTGGAAGAAAGCTGTGCTACCCCTGAGGCCACACACAAATTTACAGGCAGCCCAGGACACAAACACCCATTGTGACCTTTAGCCGGAGCCCCACTTTCAACAGCCCCACATGTAGCTCTTCGCAGAGCCAGGATATAAGGTCTGCCATGCCACTAGGACCTAACCCTAAGCATAGATTAAGTCTTCAGGCATCCATATCCAGAAACTTGGTCTGAAATCACTCCTTATGGGGACCAATGAGCCATAAAACAGGACACCAACTATCCCCAAGAATAGGCCAAATTATTTGGAACTGGGCAAACACCCAAGAGTGGGAGCAAACTACATGGCCACTTGAGGCCACCCCTACATTCAGCGGATTACATGGACACAAACTCCAGCCTAAGCGACCTCCTGACACTCGCCTTAACTTCAAATCCCCAGGAGCTCATCCAGCGTCTGTAGATTGGGCTTGCCATGACCTAGGCCCTAACCCTAATCCTAGCTTCCGTTTTCAGGCTTCAATCCCGAGAGCCCTGGCCCACAAGAACTCCAGATAGAGAACTCTAGAACCACAGCATCAACTCTGCATGAACTACAGAAGGAAAACGTGCTCATTGGAGTTGCACAAAACCCACAGATTTGGAGAAACGGGCACGACTAATGAGGGCACCCCCATTTATGTAACACAAACCTAGATCCTAATACACATTTTATACTCAGCCTGAGCCATGACCCCCCGTCAGCAACCCATGTAGCTGGCCTCAGAGGCAGCAGATTGGACCTGTCATGCCCCTAGTCCCTAATGTTAACCCTAGGTTGGGTTTTCAGGCATCCATACCCAGAGTCCTGCTCTCTAATCCCTCCATATGGGGACATCTGTGCCATATAAAAGGAGTCCAAATCTCCCCCAGAATGAAGTCATACTTTTGGGGGCTGCACAAATCCCCAGATCAGGAGAAAACTCCATTGCCCCAGGAGGCCACAAAATCTTTCGGCAGCCCTAGTGGACACAAATTCTAGTCTGTTCTGAGCGAATGCCTGACACTCACCCTGACTTCAGAATCTGAAGAGCTTGCATCAGCTTCTGCAGATCAGGGATCCATGCCCTACACCCTAAACATAAAGTAAACTTGGGTTTTCAGAATTCCATCCCTTGAGATCTGGAATGCAAGTTCTTCAGATTAGGGAATCTGGAGCCACACTGCAGGATTCTCCCTGCCTTCCAGAAGGAAACATTGCCTTATGGAGCTTCACAAAACCCCTAGATCGGGGAAACCTGCATGGCTCCCAGTGCCATCCCACATTTGTACTCCACCCTGGACACTAATATGCAGTCTGACACAACCTGAGTACTGCCTTACAATCAGGTACTGGGACAGCTGGCATATAGCTGGAAGATCATATCTGCCATGCCCCTAGGCCTTAAACCAAACCTTTGGTTTGGGTATCAGGCATCCGTACCCAGAGCCCTCCACTCGAATCACTCCACATGGGGGATGCGTGAGCCACAAAACAGAACTGCTCCTGCCCTCCAGAAGGAAACTTGCCCTTTTGAGCTATGTAAATCCCCCAGAGTTGGAAGAAACCTGAGTAGACCCTGAAGCCATGCCCACTTTTGCAGGCTGCCCTGGACACAAATACCCATTGTGATCCTTAGCTTGAGCACCATTTTCAACACAGCACTATGAGTAGCTCATCCCAGAGCGAGGATATGAAGACTGCCATGCCACTAGGACCTAACCCTTACCGTAGGTTGGGTTTTCAGGCATCCAACCCACAACGCTGCTCTCAAATCCCTCCATATGAGTGACGCCTGGGATATAAAACAGGACACAACCCATCCCTCAGAATAGACTAAACTCTTTGTAACTGCACCAAAAGCCCAGAGGGGGACAAAACTCCATGGCCCCATGAGGCCACATCCACATTTTGTAGAACACATGAACACAAACTCTAGCCTGAGGAACCTCGTGACACATGCCTTAACCTGAAATCCATGGGAGCTCGCCTCAGCCTCTGTAGATGGGGACTGCCATGCCCTAGGCCCTATCCCTAACCCTAGTATGGATCTTCAGATTTCCATCCCTAGAGTCCTGGCTCACAAGCCATCCAGAGAGAGAACTCCAGAGCCATAACATGGGACACTGCCTACATCCAGAAAGATCCCATGCTCAATGAAGCTGCACAAAACCCCGAGATCTGGAGAAACCTGCATGGCCAAAAGGCCACAACATTTGATGGAACCTGACCCTGGATCCTAAAGAACATTCTGTCCCTCAGCCTTATCCCTGACCTCTAGTCAGCCACACACATAGCTGGCCCCAGAATTGGCAGATCAGCCTGCCATGCTCCTAGTGCCTAATACTAATCCTAGGTTGGGTTTTCAGGCATCCGTACCCAGAGCCCTGCTCTCAAATCCTTCCATATGGGGATGCCCTAGCCATATATCAGGACTCCACCTCTCCCGGAGAATGAAACCACGTTCCTTGAAGCTGTGAAAACCCCCAGAACAGGAGAAAACTCCATGGCACCAGGAGGACACCCACACATTCCACAGCCCTAGTGGAACCAAATTCTAGTCTGGTCTGAGTGAATGCCTGACACTTGCCCTAACTTCAGAGTCTGGGGAGCTTGCCTCAGCATCTGCAGATCGTAGATTCATGCCTAGACCCTAATCATACACTGAGCATGGATTTTTAGAATTTCATTCCTTGAGATTCCATACAAATTTTACGATTATTTGCTCCAGCTCTTTGAAAAATACCGGTGAAATTTTTATCAGAATTGCATTAAAAGTATAGATTGCTCTAGGCAGTATTGATATTGCAACAATGTTTATTCTTCTGATCCAAAAGCATGGAATGATCTTTCATATTTTTGTGTCTTCTTCAATTTCTTTCATGAGTGTTCTGTAGTTCCTCGAGTACAGGTCCTTTACCTCTTTGGTTAGGTTTATTCCCAGGTATCTTATGGTTCTTGGTGCTATGGTAAATGGAATCAATTCTCTAATTTCCCTTTCTGTTTTTTCATTGTTAGTGTATAAGAAAGCCACTGATTTGTTTACATTGACTTTGTATCCTGCCACATTACTGAATTGCTGTGTGAGTTCTAGTAGTTTGGGGGTGGAGTCTTTGGGGTTTTCCATATAAAGAATCATGTCATCTGCGAAGAGAGAATATTTGACTCCTTCATTGCCAATTTGAATAACTTTTATTTCTCTTTGTTGTCTGATTGCTGTTGCTCAGACAACTAATACTCTGTTGAACAAGAGTGGTGAGAGTGGGCATCCTTGACGTGTTCCTGATCTCAACGGGAAGGCTGCAAGCTTTTTCCCACTAGGATGATAATTGCTGTGGGTCTTTCATAGATAGATTTTATGAAGTTCAGGAATGTTCCCTCTATCCCTATACTTTGAAGCATTTTAATCAGAAATGGATGCTGGATTTTGTCAAATGCTTTTTCTGCATCAATTGAGAGGACCATGTGGTTCTTATCTCTTCTCTTATTTATTTGTTCTATCACATTGATTGATTTGCGAATGTTGAACCATCCTTGTAATCAAGGGATGAATCCCACCTGGTCATGGTGGATAAACTTTTTAATGTCCTGTTGGATCATGTTTGCTAGGATCTTGTTGGGAATCTTAGCATCCATATTCATCAGTGATATTGGTCTGAAATTCTGCTTTTTAGTAGGGTCTTTGCCTGGTTTTGGGATCAGGGTAATGCTGGCTTCATAAAAAGAGTCTGGAAGTTTTCCTTCTGCTTCAATTTTTTGAAACAGCTTCAGGAGAATTGGTGATATTTTTTCTTTGAAAGTTTGGTAGATTTCCCCGGGGAATCCGTCAGGTCCTGGGCTCTTGTTTTTTGGGAGTTTTTTGATCACTGCTTCAGCCTCGTTACTAGATATCAGTCTATTCAGGTTGTCACATTCTTCCTGGTTCAATTTTGGGAGTTTATAGTTTTCCAGGTATGCATCCATTTCATCTAGGTTGCTTAGCTTATCTGCAAATAACTGTTGATAATAACTTCTGATGATTGTTTTCACTTAATTGGTGTTCATTGTGATCTCTCCCTTTTCATTCATAATGTTATTAATTTGGGCTTTCTCTCTTTTCTTTTGGATTAGTGTGGCCAGTGGTTTATCAATCTTATTGATTCTTTCAAAAAACCAGCTTCTAGTTTCATTAATACGTTCTACTATATCTCTGGTTTCTACCTCATTGATCTCTGTTCTAATCTTGATTATTTCCCTTCTTGTGTGTGGAGTTGGTTTGATTTGTTGTTTTTTCTCCAGTTCTTTCAAGTGTAGAGACAGCTGGTGTATTCTGGATTTTTCAATTTTTTTGAGGTAGGCTTGGATGACTATGTATTCCCCGCTTGGAACTGCCTTTGCTGTATCCCATAGGTTTTGGACTGAAGTGTCTTCATTCTCGTTGGTTTCCATGAATTGTTTAAGTTCTTCTTTGATCTCCTGGTTGATTCAAGCATTCTTAGGCAAGGTGGTCTTTACCTTCCAGTTGTTTGAGTTCCTTCTGAACTTTTCCTTGTGATTGAGCTCCAGTATAAAAGCATTGTAATCTGAGAATATGCAGGGAATAGTGTCGGTCCTGCTTTGTGACCCAGTATGTGGTCTATTCTGGAGAAGGTTCCATGTGCACTTGAGAAGAACGAGTATTCTGTTGTTTTAGGGTGGAATGTTCTGTATATATCTATGAGGTCCATCTGGTCTAATGTGTCATTCAATGCTCTTGTTTCTTTATTGATTTTCTGCTTCGATGATCTGTCTATTACTGAGAGAGGCGTTTTAAGGTCTCCTACTATTAATGTATTCACATCCATATGACTCTTTATCTTGATTAATAGTTTTCTTTTGTAATTGCCTCTTCCCATATTGGGGTCATAGATATTTACAATTTTTAGATCATCTTGGTGGATAGTCCCTTTAAAAATTATGTAGTGTCCTTCTGTATATCTGAGTACAGACTTTAGTTTAAATTCTAAATTTTCTGATATGAGAATCGCTACCTCAGCCTTCTTTTGAGACCCATTGTCATGAAAGATACTTCTCCATCCCTTCACTTTCAGTCTGGGTGTATCTTTAGGTTCAAAATGGTTTCTTGTAGACAACATATGAATGGGTATTGTCGTTTTATCCAATCTGCATCCCTGTGTCACTTTATGGGCGCATTTAGGCCATTCACATTGAGAGTGGTTATTGATACATACGTTTTTATTGACATCGTGTTACCTTTGAAGTTGTTCTTTCTATAGATTGTCTCTGTATTTCTGCCCAATGATGTTCTTGGGATATTTTCTCTTTTATAGAACCCCCTTAATATTTCCTGCAGTGTCAGATTGGTGGTCGCATAGTCTTTTAAGCCTTGCCGGTCTTGGAAACTCTTTATCTCTCCATCCATTTTAAATGTCAGTCTTGCTGGGTGAACTATTCTTGGCTACATGTTCTTCTCATTTAGTGCCCTGAATATAATTTGCCAGCCCTTTCCGTCTTTCCAGATCTCTGTGGATAGGTCTGATGTTATTCTAATGGGCTTCCCTCTGTATGTAAGGAGCTTCTTTGACGTAGCTGCTTTCAGGAGGCTTTGCCTACAGTTAAAATTCTTCATTCTTACTATCAGGTGTCTTGAGGACTTTCAAGAATCTATAATCTTGGGGGAAAACTGTTCTGCCTCTAGTACAGGAAAGCTGTTTCCATTCGTGAGATTGGGAAAATTTTCATAGACAACTTGTTCCAGTATATCTTCCAGACTTCTGTCTTTCTCTTCCCCTTCAGGGATTCCAATAATTCTGACATTGGAACATTTCATGGCATCACTTATTTCCCTGATTATGTTTTCATGGCTTCTGAGCTGTTTGTTCCAGGCCTCCTCCTGATAGTTTCTCTCTCTTTAATTGTCCTCAGATCACTAATTCTATCTTCTGTCTCGGTTACCCTAACTTTTAGAGACTTTATATTAGATTGGAACTCATTGAGAGCATTTTGAACATCATCCCTGGTGGCTTTCACTTCTGCCCTAACATTGCGAACAACATCCCTGGTGGCTTTCAGTTCTGCTCTAATCAATTCCATTAGGTCATCCATCGTTTTCTCCAACCTAGCTATTGCCTGGATAATTGTTAGCCTGAATTCCTTTTCTGACATATTGTCTATGTGGATAGCCATTAGCTCTGTTGTAGAAGGCCCACCATCTCTATTTTTCTTCTGTTCGGCCTTCCTCCTCCTAGTCCTTTTGGTGAGAGATGACTGAATGGCTGTAGTTGGGTGTATTGACTGTGGTGCAGTCAAGGTGCACCTTTGAACACTTCTGAGCAATCAGGAATCCTCACCCAAATGAAAGAAATAAGAAAAGAAAAGGAAAAAAAGAGAGGGAAAGAGACAGGAAAAAAGGGGAAGATAAAAGAGAAGGCTCAGCCCAAATGGGCCCCAAGGTAATATTTTTGAAGAATACAAACAAAAACAGACAAAAAAATAGACTGATAAAAGTATATGACAAGAGGAGTCAAGATGACGGAGAAGTAGCAGGCTGAGACTACATCAAGTCACAGGAGATCAGCTCGATAGCTTATCTAAACATTGCAAATACCTACAAATCCAACGGGAGAGCGAAGAGAAGAAGAACAGCAACTCTAGAAACAGAAAATCAACCACTTTCTGAAAGGTAGGACTGGCGGAGAAGTGAATCTAAAACGACAGGAAGATAGACCGTGGGGGGAGGGGCCGGCTCCCGGCAAGCGGCGGAGGAACGGAGCACAAAATCAGGACTTTTAAAAGTCTGTTCCACTGAGGGACATTGTTGCAGAGGCTAAACCATGTGAAGCCCACGTGGGGTCAGCGTGGCCCCAGGTCCTGCAGGGTCACAGAAGGATCAGGGGTGTCAGAGTGTCGCAGAGCTCGCAGGTATTAGAATGGAGAAGCCGGCTGCAGAGACAGAGCCAAGGACTGAACTCTCAGCTCGGGGTTACCTTGAACTGTTTGCGGGCTGGGTGAGCTCGGAGCGCGGCTAGAGGCTGGGGATACGGGAATGATTGGGTGCTGTCCTCTGATTGGGTGCCCCACTCCTCAGTGGACCCCCAGGCTCTCGGTTCCTGCGGGCTGGAGACTAGGAAGCCGCCATTTTCATTCCCGTCCTCCGGAACTCTACGGAAAGCGTTCAGAGAACAGAAGCTCCCAAAAGCGAACTCAAGCCCATTACTTAGTCCGGCCACCGGTAAGGGCGGTGCAATCCTGCCGCGGGCAAAGACACTTGAGAGTCACTACAACAGGCCCCTCCCCCAGAAGATCAACAAAATATCCAGCCAGGACGAAGTTCATCTATTAAGGAAAGTAGGTTCAATTCCTAAGACAGCAGCGCAACTCAAGAGGAGGAGAAAGCAAAGCACGGAACTCATGGCTTTCTCCCAATGACTCTTTAGTCTTGTGGCTACTTCAATTTTTTTTTCTTTTTTCAATTTATTTTCTTTTTTCTTCTTCTGCTAAATTTTTTAAAACTTTTACCCTTTTCTTTTTTAACGTTTTTTGACTAGCTTATCTAAATATATATATTTTTCTTTCTTTTTTATATTTTTTCTTTATTTCTTTTATATTCTTAATTTTTTTCTTTTTTTTTTTTCTGAACCTCTTTTTATCCCCTTTCTCCCCCCCCACAATTTGGGGTCTCTTCTCATTTGGTAACAGCGCATTTTTCTGGGGTCTTTGCCACCCTTTTAGTATTTTATTTGCTCCTTCATATCCTCTTATCTGGAAAAATGACAAGGCGGAAAAAATCACCACAAACAAAAAAACAAGAGACAGCACCGAAGGCTAGGGACATAATCAACACAGACATTGGTAATAGGTCAAATCAAGAGTTCAGAATGACGATTCTGAACATTCTAGCCAGGCTCGAAAAAGGCATGGAAGATATTAGAGAAACCCTCTCTGGAGATATTAAAGCCCTTTCTGGAGAAATTAAAGAACTAAAATCTAACCAAGTTGAAATCAACAAAGCTATTAATGAGGTGCAATCAAAAATGGAGACTCTCACTGCTAGGATAAATGAGGCAGAAGAAAGAATTAGTGATATAGAAGACCAAATGACAGAGAATAAAGAAGCCAAACAAAAGAGGGACAAACAGCTACTGGATCATGAGGGGAGAATTCGAGAGATAAGTGACACCATATGACAAAACAACATTAGAATAATTGGGATTCTAGAAGAAGAAGAAACAGAGAGGGGAGCAGAAGGTCTATTGGAGAGAATTATTGGGGAGAATTTCCCTAATATGGCAAAGGGAACAAGCATCAAAATCCATGAGATGCAGATAACCCCCCTCAAAGTCAACAAGAATAGGTCCACACCCCGTCACCTAATAGTAAAATTTACAAGTCTTAGTGACAAAGAGAAAAATCCTGAAAGCAGCCCGAGAAAAGAAGTCTGTAACATACAATGGTAAAAATATTAGATTGGCAGCAGACTTATCCACAGACAGAGACGGGGCAGGCCAGAAAGAGCTGGCATGATATATTCAGAGCACTAAAAGAGAAAAAACATGCAGCCAAGAATACACTATCCAGCTAGGCTATCATTGAAAATAGAAGGAGAGATAAAAAGCTTCCAGGACAAACAAAAACTGAAAGAATTTGCAAACACCAAACCAGCTCTACAGGAAATATTGAAAGGGGTCCTCTAAGCAAAGAGAGAGCCTAAAAGTAGTAGATCAGAAAGGTACAGAGACAATATACTGTAACAGTCAGCTTACAGACTAATAATGGCACTAAATACATATCTCTCACTAGTTACCCTGAACGTTAATGGGCTAAATGCCCCAATCAAAAGACACAGGGTATCAGAATGGATAAAAAACCAAAACCCATCAGTATGTTGCCTACAAGAAACTCATTTTAGACGCGAAGACACCTCCAGATTTAAAGTGAGGGGGTGGAAAACAATTTACCATGCTAATGGGCATCAGAAGAAAGCTGGGGTGGCAATCCTTATATCAGATCAATAAGATTATAAGGCAAAGAGTATAAAAAGAGATGAGGAAGCACACTATATCCTACTCAAAGGGTCTGTCCAACAAGAAGATCTAACAATTTTAAATATCTATGCCCCTAACGTGGGAGCAACCAACTATATCAACCAATTAATAACAAAATCAAAGAAACACATCAATAATTATACAATAATAGTAGGGGACTTGAACACTCCCCTCACTGAAATGGACAGATCATCCAAGCCAAAGATCAACAAGGAAATAAAGGCCTTAAATGACACACTGGACCAGATGGACATCACAGATATATTCAGAACATTTCATCCCAAAGCAACAGAATACACATTCTTCTCTAGTGCACATGGAACCTTCTCCAGAATAGATCACATCCTGGGTCACAAATCAGGTCTCAACCGGTATCAAAAGATTAGGATCATTCCCTGCATATTTTCAGACCACAATGCTCTGAAGCTAGAACTCAATCACAAGAGGAAAGCTGGAAAGAACCCAAATACATGGAGACTAAACAGCATCCTTCTAAAAAATGAATGGGTTAACCAGGAAATTAAAGAAGAATTGAAAAAATTCATGGAAACAAATGATAAGGAAAACACAACAGTTCAAAATCTGTGGGACACAGCAAAGGCAGTCCTGAGAGGAAAATATATAGCGGTACAAGCCTTTCTCAAGAAACAAGAAAGGTCTCAAGTACACAACCTAACCCTACACGTAAAGGAGCTGGAGAAAGAACAAGAAAGAAACCCTAAACCCAGCAGGAGAAGAGAAATCATAAAGATCAGAGCAGAAATCAATGAAAGAGAAACCAAAAAAACAATAGAAAAAATCAATGAAACTAGGAGCTGGTTCTTTGAAAGAATCAATAAGATTGATAAACCCCTGGCCATACTCATCAAAAAGAAAAGAGAAAGGACCCAAATAAATAAAATCATGAATGAAAGAGGAGAGATCACAAGTAACACCAAAAAAATACAGACAGTTATAAGAACATACTATGAGCAACTCTACGCCAACAAATTTGACAATCTGGAAGAAATGGATGCATTCCAAGAGACATATAAACAACCACAACTGAACCAGGAATAAATAAAAAACCTAAACAGGCCCATAACCAGTAAGGAGACTGAAACAGTCATCAAAAATCTCCAAACAAACAAACCCCAGGGCCAGACGGCTTCCCAGGGGAATTCTACCAAACATTTAAAGAAGAACTAATTCCTATTCTCCTAAAACTGTTCCAAAAAATAGAAATGGAAGGGAAGCTTCCAAACTCATTTTATGAGGCCAGCATCACCTTGATCCCAAAACCAGACAAGGATCCCACCAAAAAAGAGAACTACAGACCAATATCCTTGATGAACACAGACGCAAAAATTCTCACCAAAATACTAGCCAATAGGATTCAACAGTATATTAAAAGGATTGTTCACCACGATCAAGTGGGATTTATTCCAGGGCTGCAGGGTTGGTTCAACATCCGCAAATCAATCAATGTGATAGAACACATTAATAAAAGAAAGAACAAGAACCATATGATACTCTCCATAGATGCTGAAAAAGCATTTGACAAAGTACAGCATCCGTTCCTGATCAAAACTCTTCAAAGTGTAGGGATAGAGGGCACATACCTCAATATTATCAAAGCCATCTATAAAAAAACCCCCCGCAAATATCATTCTCAATGGAGAAAATCTGAAAGATTTTCCGCTAAGGTCAGGAACACGGCAGGGATGTCAATTATCACCACTGCTATTCAACATAGTATTAGAAGTCCTAGCCTCAGCAATCAGACAACAAAAAGAATTTAAAGGCATCCAAATTGGTAAAGAAGAAGTCAAACTATCACTCTTCGCAGATGATATGATACTATATGTGGAAAACCCAAAAGACTCCACTCCAAAACTGCTAGAACTTGTACAGGAATTCAGTAAAGTGTCAGGATATAAAATCCATGCACAGAAATCAGTTGCATTTCTGTACACCAACAACAAGACCGAAGAAAGAGAAATTAAGGAGTCAGTCCCATTTACAATGGTACCCAAAACTATAAGATACCTAGGAATAAACCTAATCAAAGAGGCTAAGAATCTATACACAGAAAATTATAAAGTACTCCAAAAGAAATTGAGGAAGACACAAAGAAATGGAAAAAAAGTTCCATGCTCCTGGATTGGAAGAATAAATATTTTGAAAATGTCCATCTACCTATAGCAATCAACACATTTAATGCAATCCGTATCAAAATACCATCCATTTTTTTCAAAGAAATGGAACAAATAATCCTAAAATTTATATGGAACCAGAAAAGACCTCGAATAGCCAAAGGAATATTGAAAAAGAAAGCCAAAGTGGGTGGCATCACAATTCCGGACTTAGAGCTCTATTACAAAGCTGTCATCATCAAGACAGCATGGTACTGGAACAAAAACCGACACGTAGATCAGTGGAACAGAATAGAGAGCCCAGAAATCGACCCTCAACTCTATGGTCAACTAATCTTCGACAAAGCAGGAAAGAATGTCCAATGGAAAAAAGACAGCCTCTTCAATAAATGGTGCTGGGAAAATTGGACAGCCACATGCAGAAAAATGAAATTAGACCACTTCCTTACACCATACACTAAAATAGACTCAAAATGGATGAAGGACCTCAATGTGAGAAAGGAATCCATCAAAATCCTTGAGGAGAATGCCGGCAGCAACCTCTTCGACCTCAGCCGTAGCAACATCTTCCTCGGAACAACGGCAAAGGCAAGGGAAGCAAGGGCAAAAATGAACTATTGGGATTTCATCAAGATCAAAAGCTTTTGCACAGCAAAGGAATCAGTTAACAAAACCAAAAGACAACTGACAGAATGGGAGAAGATATTTGCAAATGACATATCAGATAAAGGGCTAGTATCCAAAATCTATAAGGAACTTAGCAAACTCAACACCCAAAGAACAAACAATCCAATCAAGAAATGGGCAGAGGACATGAACAGACATTTCTGCAAAGAAGACATCCAGATGGCCAACAGACACATGAAAAACTGCTTCACGTCACTCGGCATCCAGGGAAATACAAATCAAAACCACAATGAGATATCACCTTACACCAGTCAGGATGGCTAAAATTAACAAGTCAGGAAATGACAGATGCTGGAGAGGATGTGGAGAAAGGGGAAGCCTCCTCCACTGTTGGTGGCAATGCAAGCTGGTGCAACCACTCTGGAAAACAGCATGGAGGTTCCTCAAAATGTTGAAAATAGAACTACCTTATGACCCAGCAATTGCACTACTGGGTATTTACCCTAAAGATACAAACATAGTGATCCGAAGGGGCACGTGTACCCGAATGTTTATAGCAGCAATGCCTACAATAGCCAAACTATGGAAAGAACCTAGATGTCCATCAACAGATGAATGGATAAAGAAGATGTGGTATATATACACAATGGAATACCATGCAGCCATCAAAAGAAATGAAATCTTGCCATTTGCGACGACGTGGATGGAACTAGAGCATATCATGCTTAGTGAAATAAGTCAATCAGAGAAAGACAACTATTATATGATCTCCCTGATATGAGGACATGGAGAAGCAACATGGGGGGTTGGGAGATAGGAGAAGAATAAATGAAACAAGATGGGATTGGGAGGGAGACAAACCATAAATGACTCTTAATCTCACAAAACAAACTGGGGGTTGCTCAGGGGAGGTGGGATTGGGAGAGGGGGAGGGGCCTATGGACATTGGGGAGGGTATGTGCTATCGTGAGTGCTGTGAAGTGTGTAAACCTGGCGATTCACAGACCTGTACCCCTGGGGATAAAAATACATTATATGTTTATTAAAAAAAAATTTTGAAGGGGAGGCGAACCATAAGAGACTATGGACTCTGAGAAACAACCTGAGGGTTTTGAAAGGTCAGGGGTGGGAGGTTGGGGGAACAGGTGGTGGGTAATAGGGAGGGCACGTTTTGCATGGAGCACTGGGTGTTGTGCAAAATCAATGAATACTGTTACGCTGAAAAAATAAATAAAATGGAAAAAACAAAATAAAAGTATATGACAAGAAGGGAGACAATGGATAAGTGACTCTTAATCTCAAAAAACAAACTGAGGGTTGCTGGGCGGAGGGGGGGTTGGGAGAGTGGGAGTGGGGTTATGGACATTGGGGAGGGTATGTGCTATGGTGAGTGCTGTGAAGTGTGTAAACCTGGCAATTCACAGACCTGCACCCCTTCGGATAAAAATATATTTCTCTTGTCATATATTTTTTAATTTTTTAAACATATATGTTGTATAAACATATAATATATGTTTATAAAAACTAAAAAATTAAAAAAATCTAAAAAGTATATGACAAGAAAAAAAATATATGTATATATATAAAAGTAAAGCAAGGAATAACCTCGTCTAAAAGAACCCCAACTATAAGATTTATATACTATCAGGACAAACACAAATACACAGAAACAGTGGCAGAAGAAAAAGTTGGGAGAGTGCTTATAACTTCTTAGTATGGGCGAGGAAGCTTATTTGGATTCTTCCTGGATATATCTTGATATCTTTGTTAAAGGACTCAAATTTCCTAAGATAAAGGGGGATTAAAAATTGGTTTACCTACAGGGGTAACATTGATTGGGGAAAGGGGATTGCCTTGGTGATTAACTCTATATGAATATTAGACAGTAAAAATAAAAAAAATAATAAACTAGACTAAACTAAACTAAAATTTAAAAAGTGAAAAAATAGGAAAGCAAAAGAAAAACATGGGTGTATGTATCAAAAAGTTCAAGTTAGAAGGTTATTATAGAATTTAATGTACTGGACATCTCACTTTGATGTGAATAGGTTAAAATATTATCTATACATATAAAAAAAATGAACCAGAATAGTGGTAACGAGTTAAAAATAAAAGTTTTATCTATGAAGTAGTGGTGGTTGTTCTCGTGTCCTTTTTTTTTTTTTTTCCTTTGTGGTTGGTTTTCTGGGAGAGGGGCCTGCCACGTGGGTTTTCATTCAATGATGTTCCCTGAGCTAAGTCCTCTCACTCCCCTCAAGGGGTGGGCTCTGAGGAAACCGGTTTTTTTTTTTTTTTAAAGATTTTCATTCAGGCTTTTGTTCTCTGGACGTTTTTATGTTTGTTCATCTGTTTTCTCTCACCTTGACAGCTTTTGATGGGTTTTGGAGGTTTAGGGGAAAGCAAACTGTACCCCGACCTCCCTCTCAGATAGAAGCCTCAGCCTGCTCCCCTGTGGGTGCTGGAGAGTGCCTTAATTCCCCCTTGGCCACTGGCAGAGCAGGTTCTGGGTTGTGGTCACTATGGATGCAGGATCCCTGCTTGTATCTAAAACCATGGCAGCGGCAGCCATCTGGGCAGCTCCAGACCACCAGAGAGGTTCCAAGCAGTGATCGCACACTGATATTTTCCCACTGGCCCAGGCTGGGAGTGCCTGGTATCTCTAGGTCCCAGAGTTCCCAGCTGGCGCCTGTGCGCACCTCTCCCAGGGGTGTGCGTGTCTCAGGCTCTTATCGCTGGGCACGGGTTTAAGAGTCCCAGGCTGGTGCCTGCCCGCACCTCTCTCAAAGGAGGGTCTCAGTCTCTGATAGCAGGGTCTGGCATTCTGCCATCTGGCAAGGCTCTCAGCTCCTCACTGGAGCCAGACCCCACGCTTTCTTGTGTGTGCTGGTGGCTCAGGGACAAAGACCTGGTTTCTCCACTGCAGTCTCTCCTGCTCGGCACCAGGGGATGCTGTCCTGGGTCCTGGGACATAAGTCCTTGCCCCTAACCGCCCCAATTCCCACAATTTCCTCCCGTGATCCTTTGCTCGTTTTTGAGTGCTTTCAACCAGACTCCAAGTTAATGCTGCTCCCCAGAGGCAGAGCACTCTCGTATTGGTGTATTACTTTCCAGTTGGTTGCCTCTGGTGGCTCCCTCCCCCGTTTGTTTATCTTCCAATATCAGTCCGATGTTCCCACTCCACTTTACTTGCCCACTGGCATCTTCTGCCCCTGTAGAGATCCAGATGTGTACAATTCTGATCTCAGGCTGATTTCCTGGGTGATCAGAGTTCTTTGGTAGGTAATCAGGTCACTTTAATGTACAGGCTGAAACAGCGCCTCTTCCTACTTCCCCGCCATCAACTCTTTCCCCTAGTGGTCACAAATTTTAGTTTGAAAGAATACCTGACATTGGCCCTAGGCTCAGATTCTAAGGAGCTCAACTAAGCATCTGCAGATCTGGCCTGCCATGCCCTACGGCATTTCCCAAACCCTAGCTTGAGTGTTCAGACTTCTTTCCCCAGAGTCCTGGCTCACAAGCTTCCAGATTGGGGACTCAGGAGCCATACTTCAGGACTCTCCCTGCCCTCCAGAATGAAGCCATACCTTATGGTGCTGTACAAAACCCCGCAGATTAGGAGAAACATGCATGGCCTCTGAAGCCACCCCCATTTGAGAAGCCCTCCCTGGATACTAATGCACATTCTATCACTCACCCTGAGACAGGACCTCCATTCTGTCACCCACGTAGGTAGCCCAAGAGCCAGCAGATCAGACCTACCATGCCCCAGTCCCTAATTGTAACCCTAGCTGTGTTTTCAGATATCTGTCCCCAGTGGTCTACTTTAAATCCTTCCATATGAGAGATCACTGATCCAGAAAACAGGACTTCTCCTGCCTTCCTAAAGGAATTCTTGTGGTTTGGAGCTGTGTAAAATTCTCAGGGTAAGAGACAACTGCATGGCCCAGGCCACGCCCAGTTCCAGAGGACGCACTAGACACAGGCCAATTTGTGAACCTCATCCTGAGCTGTGTTTACAATTCATTCCCCAAGGTAGCTCTCCCCAGAGACAGCTAATAAGGCATGCCATGCCCTAGGCCCTAATCCTAACCCTAGATTGGGTTTGCAGGAATTCATACCCAGAACCTTGGCTCAAATCCCTCTATATGGGTGACCCTTGAGCCATAATATAGGACTCCACCTGTCCCTCAGAATAAAACCTTCCTAATTCGAGCTGCACAAAATCACCATGGCTGTAGTAACCTCCATGGGCACATGAGGCCACCCCCCTATTTGGCAGAAATCTTGGACACAATGTCCAGCTTGAATGAACCCCTGACACTCACCCTAAATTCACAATCCATGGAACATTCCTCAGAGTCTGCAGGTCGAGCCAACCATGTCCTAGGCCTTAACCTTAACCCTATCTTGGGTTTTCAGACTTCCGTCTCAAGAGCCCAGGCCCACAAGTACTCCAGATAGAGAACTCAGGAACCACAAAATATGTCTCTGCCTGCCCCCCAGAAGGAAACTGTGCCCTATAGAGCTGCACAAAACCCCAAGATTATGGACACGTAATCCAAATCCCCAATTTGGTATGGCACCGTGGACACTAAATCAGACTCTAACAACCTGAGTCCCATTCTCCAATCAGCCACCAGGACAGCTGGTCCCAGAGCCAGAAGATGGGATCTGCCATGCCCCTAGGCCCTAACCTAACCATAAGTTGGGTTGTAAGTTATCCATACCCAGAACACTGTTCATGAATCCCTACTTATGGTGGACACCTAAGCCATAAAACTGGACTCCTCCTGTCCCGTAAAATAAATCTTGCTAATTGGAGCTGCACAAAACCAGCAGGGTGGTAGTAACCTCTATGGCCACACGAGGCTTCTCCAATATTTGGTGGAATGCATGGACACAAAGTTCAGCCTCAGCCAATGACTGGCACGGACCCTAAATTTACATCCCATGGAGCTTGCCTCTGCATCTGTAGATCTCCCTGGCCATGCCCTAGGCCCTAACCCTAACACTAGCTTGTATATTTAGACTTCCATCCCAAGAGTTCTGGCCCATAAGCCCTCCAGATAGAGACTTCTGGAATGACAGCACAGTACTCTGCCTGCCCATCAGCAGAAACAGTGCACTGGGGAGCTGAAAACACCCCCAGATTATGAGAATCCTGCATGGCCAAAGAGGACATTCCCAGTTTCAGAACCTGAGTCAGGACACTAATACACATTCTGTCCCTCAGCCTGAGCCCTGACCTACAGCCAGCCATCCACGTATCTGGACCCAGACACAACAGATCAGACCAGACATAACCCTAGTCCCTAACCCAAACCCTAAGTTGGGTTTTTAGGAATCAATACCCAATCCCTGCTCTAGTATCCCTCCATATGCGGGACCCCTGAGCCATAAAACAGGAAAACATCTATACCGCAGAATAAATGAAACTTTGGAACTGTGCAAAAAAACACAAAGTTTTGAAAACTCCATGAACCCATGAAGCTACGCAAAAATTCGATGGTTCTCATGGACACATTCTCCAGCTTGAATCACCCCCTCATACTTGCCTTAAACTCAGATCCCGGGGAGTTTGCCTCAGCATCTGTAGATTGGGCCTGCCATGCCCTAGGCCTTAAACCTAGCGTTCGCTTGGTATTTCATACTTCTGTCCTCAGAGTCCTGGTCCACAAACCTTCCAGATAGGGAACACTGGAGTCACACCACAGGACTCTGCCTGCCCTCCAGAAGGAAAACAGGCCCTATATATCTGCATGGAACCCCAAGATTATGAGACAAATTCAAGAAACCCCAAGCCACTCCAATTTATGAAAGCCAGCACTGGAGACTAATACAATTCTGTCCCTCAACCTGAGTCCTACCTCCAGACAGACACCCACTCAGCTGGCAAAAAAGGAGTATATTGATCTGCTATGCCCCTAGGCCCTTATACTATCCCTATATTAGTTTTTCAGGCATCCATACCGAGCCCCGCTCTCGTAATGCCTAATGGAACCTCCTACCAAATGCCTGATGCATTGGTGGTGAGGTTGGCAGCAATGTTTGCAGCATGTGAAAAAGCCATCCTCTTGGGGATTCTGGAAGCCAGGGCCCCATAGTGGTGGCAGACAGCAAGAGTACAACTTTATCAGATGTCTCCAGCCAAGTAACTCCAGTAGGGAACTACACTAGAATGTGGGAGCCTGGTTGCAGTTTTCCAAATTCTATTGGGATCTGCCATCAAGGAAGTGACTAAACTGCCTGAAATCACCTACCCAATTCCACCGTGGATTATCACCTACACAAACAGTGTTCAGGGCTGTTGTATGCCCATCTCCTTTCTGCATGCAAGGCCACATCTGTACACAGTGACTCCAACACACACATCTCCACAGGCCCCCAAGGAAGGACTGAGTGCAGCAAGGGCCCCACATGGCTTCAGACACAAATCTCTACTCTTACCATTATGCCTGTCCGGGGCGGTCTGTATCTTGTATATACAATACAGATGATTGTAGCATGGACTTCCTCCACATGTCCACAGGCATGTGTGGAATAATATCTCTGATATTGGAGGAATGGTGTCACATGTAGTAAATACCTTCAAGCACATTTCCCTCCTCTTCTCAATTTCTCTGAGTCTGCTACTCATCAGATCCCACCCTAGAGTCCCTAATGGTGTGTGAAAGTTTGTGTGTGTGTGTGTGTGTGTGTGTGTGTGAGAGAGAGAGAGAGAGAGAGAGAGAGAGAGAGAGAGAGAGAGAGAGATTGTGTGCATGCATAATCACTTGTGTGGGCACACACCTGTTCATCAGTGCTCATATTCTGACATCCGAGAAGGTGCCAGACCCATCTACAGAGGGGTGGGCCATACTTCCCAAGACCATAGGCTTTCTATTTTTCAAAGCAAACCCTAAAGAAAGGATTAGACCTTTGGCCTTTGATGGTCAGAATCCACCCTTACCATTAAAGACTTCATATCCTGTGCTGAGACCTATTAAATCCTTCCTAATGGGTGTTATGTGGATAGGGGTCCACACAATGGGTTGCTATGATCTGGGCTCCCCCTCAGACAAGAACTTCCTGGAATGCCTCCTGTCTATGATATCAAATCTCTCTCTTATCCTGAAACCATCTACATGTCTGTAGGTGCTGCCTTCAACACAACTTTCTCCAGAGCCCTGCATTGAGACCTAGGTGCATCCAAGGCCCCAATTTTGAGGACACTCACAAATGGTTGGGTTCATGCCAGGTTTGGCCTTCTTAACAGTCTGTGATTTTGGGCAAGGCACTAACCATGCAGCTGTCTTTACCTTCTCCTCCCAGTAGTTCCCTGAAATCTCATATCCTGCTAAATCATCTTTGTGTAACCCTGTCCCTTGGAGTGTGGTTTGGATTGAATGATTCCTTCCATTCCACAGAACATGGCCATGTGACCCAAAAGCCCCATCTGAGATTTTGCTCTAAAAGCTCATTACCTATCCCCGTGCTGCCTCTGACACGTGTTCTCTCTCATATCCTCACCTTGGAGTACAAGACCCTATGTTGAATCTTATTATAGTATACACATGGGCCCAGAACATACCAAGGAGGACCAACAAATGTCAGAAGAATTCAGGCCTTTTGAGATGTACTGAATCCTGCCAACACCCCTATGTGAACTAAGATTCTCAGTGAAGCAGTTCCTCAATTAACAGCCCCAACAGCCCCAAAGTACTGTGGAGCTCTGGCAGGAGCCCCTAGGTAAGCAGTCCTGGATTCCTGTACTTAAAGACTCCTCAGAGAATTTGAGATAGTGTTTGTTGGTTAAGAAACTGAGTGTGGGATAATGTGGTTACACAGCACTAGGAGCAGGACACTGATAGTGTCCACCTGCCCCAGGCCGTGGCCTTCCTCCCTTTCTTCTGCTCCCCCCTTCAGCATCCTCCTTTCTAGCACTCTGGCCTCCTTTCTAACCCTCACTCCTGGAACATCATATTCTGCTTCTGATCCCCTGCACCGTGGTAACCTCTGTCGGGCTAAATACAGGTGGATTTTTTGCAGGGTTGCCTTCTTCTTTTCCTGCCACAGGAATTCTCAATGTCATCTCAGCATAGCCTTGGCGGATCTCTCCCCTGGTGGAGTTCAGGACCCATTTTAGTCCCATAAACTTGTGTTATATAGCAAATGCTCCTTTCATTCACATTTTCAGTTCATGATTGTGCATCTTCCCCTCTAAACCCTGAGCTCCTAGAGGGAGAAATTGTTTGCCTGATAAGGCGAGGCACCACCTGCGTGTTCAGGGCCCAGAGGTTGAATGAACAGGAGAGAGAGGCCATTCCACCACCGATCAGCTCTATTGCCAACCCAATTGATTTGGGTCATGTGTAAGTACTGTTGTTTTCTTTTGTTTCCTACATCAACTCTGTGTTCCATGTAAGACTCAAACTCATGACCTTGAGATCAAGAACCTCTTGCCCTACTGACTGAGGAGGCCAGTTGCTTCTTTGGTCATTTTCTCTAGGTTCTAGGCTGATAATTATGGACGTTTGCTTCCTTATTTCAACATGCTCCAGTTATATTCCCTTATGCTGAACTACCAAATAACTCCCCTAATTATGGTGGCATTTTGCCACAGATATCCTCGCATGAGAGTACTGAGTGGATCTTCAGACTGGAGACTAAACTCCTTCACGTGGTCTTTCAGGAGCCCAGAGTCCCTCTACCATGGTCCTTGTCACTCCCTTGATTGTCAAGCAATTCTGACGCCATCAGTACAAGGGGAATGTCCCTGAATTAAAATGTTCAAGTGGTGAATCTTGTAGGAATCAGAGAGAAAGAAACAGATTTGTGGCACAGACGTACTTATCATTTGAATGATGAGAGTCAAATAATTGGAAATGTCTCAGTTGTTCAATGATGGGTATTTGGGAACTGTCACTGAGAATGCCTGAGAGGACAGCAACGACAGTGCTTGTCCACTGTGGGGACATCAGGTAGAAGAAGAGCCCAGACCGAAAACTCTCACTACCTTCGCCCCACAGCATAACACACACACACACACACACACACGAGGGAAAATCATTGGAATTGGGACAAAATCCATTACAGGTGATCATTTCTTGGAGAAAGAACCTGTTTTCTTTTTGTCATATTTAATTCATTGTTTTACTACATAAACACCTTCTGGCTTAAAACTGAAGAACTATTTACTCTATTACCTGACTTGGTAGTAATAATTGGGAAGATTTACGATGTGATAATAATATTTTTTTATAAATTGCCTTCTAAAATAGATTAAACATGGCCTATGCAGGATAATGAAAGAATTTAATGTTGTCTCATGGACCCAAACCCCCCCCATTTCTACCATCCAAGATATTGTTATGAAAGGGAACACTACCCCAGATAATGAGAGTAGCTTGTTTTGGGATTTCCCATGATGATAGTTCTTTCAGGAACTTTCGTTTGTAATAAAATGTTACTTTTATAAAACAATGAAAAAATTATGTATTTTTCTTATATTCTGTAGCCAGACAGAGAAGTCCTTATTGTAGGATTCAAATCACATGAAAATCCCAGATGAGGTATAGTACCAGAGACAGAGAGAAGTGCAGTGGTTGCAGGGACTGGGTTGTGGTAGTGAGCAGTGAGTGATAAGTCGCACAGGTTTCTCTGGGATGGAAATGTTCTACAAGTAATTAGTTGTGCAACACTCTTAAGGTACTTAAAGGCACCTCAATATACCATTGAAAAGGATCAGAGTAAAGTTTTAAGGAAACTCTAATAATACTTTATTATGTATGATGTATGTATGTATGTATGTATAATGAACAAAATCTTTTCAGCCATTTTACAAGTGTATACAAAACACAAAAATTACTAAGAGGGCAAGGAAACCTATACTTGAGGTTCCAGCCAGCATGAGCTGCTCCTTGGGGGCTGAGTTTGGTTATTCCACTGAGATAAGTGCTGACTCGAGCCCCTAGGAGCCAAAAAGGATCATGGGCATAATCCTGCTGGACCTTCCAGTCAGGTAAAGGGGCTGATAGTTCTTCTATCTCAGGAGAGTCAATTAGAGCCCTGACCACACCCTGTATCGGCCCCAACAGGGGAGTTGCTGTCACTGCTCTTGCTGAGGGGTGAGCTCCAGCACCAGGGATAGGGTGGGCCAGCTTTGTATCCGAAGATACAGCAGGCGCCACAGTGGAGCGAGTTCCTGAGGTAGTTCAGGATCTTTCTCTGGGCCTAGTGCTGTAGCTCCTTAAAAAGAAAGTATCATCAGCATGATTGACTTCCCATGTCCCTTCTAAAAAAAGGAAACTTTTCCCAGCACTCAATGTCTTCTGTGTCCAGGAAGCAATACCTGGGAGGTCTCCCTGACTAAAGACCATGGGGAGAGGAATCTGAGACTACACACTCCTCTCGGCTTAAGTGTACTCTAGGCTTGGTCAGTGTGGCCCACTCAGCACCCTCCACAGGACCACATCAGTGCGTCCAGCCCTTCTCACTCCCAGACTCTGTCTCTGTGGGCTCAAGCTGTTGAAGGTGTGAGAACAGAAGCTGGGTATGGTGATCCAAATATGAGCCTGGCATATTGAGCCCCATGCTGAATATGCTGGCATATTCAGCCTGGGAAATTCTGGGGGCTGGACAAAATACTCGGGCTATTGTTCTAGCCATGTGTTCAAGATGGAGAAGATGGCCCTGGGAAGAGACTGTTAGTCTGAAGAGTCAGAAGACAGGGCACCCTCCCAAGCCAATATCCCAGGGAACCCCAGTGGGAAACTGGGACTCTGGGCTTCCAGCTCCTATCAGAGACCAGTCCTAGTCTTTGTCCACCTGTGATCTGGCAATCCTGCCTGAGACAGGTCTCATCATAGAAGACAGGGTGCAAAAGGCACTATGAGTGTGAGTGCTGATCAATACTGTGAGCATTTCTTTCCTTCTTAGGGGAGCTGGACACACTCCTCAATCTGTCTCCTTGTTCACTTGCCACAGAATTCAACTGCATGTTCCCAGGGATGGGTGGTGTCTGGTCCCTTACTTACCCTCGTTGCACATGCCACTGTGCTGTGAAGACCCAACCAAGGAGAGAACTAAGGGACTCTGTCTCTACTTAGGCCTTTCCAGGAACCCCCAGTACCTCAATGTTACCTCCTCTGTCCTTGTCCTGCCTCTTTCACTAGTTGCCACAAGTGGGTCTCCTTCCACTGACACTATTCTCCCACAGGGTTTGGAATGTCTGGTGCCTGAGCTCTCACTGGGGCTTCTGAGCACCCTCTGGGCACCCAGTGTCCGGGTTCCAACAGATTGCTATGTGTGATGTTTACTACACCCTCTGTTCTGGGGCCCTGCATTGGTGTTGAGTCAGGACTGGGAGGGGTGGAGCTGGGTGCGGAATGATTCCCTTAGAGGCTAAATCTGTCCTCTAGCCCCTCTTCTCTGTAATGTTGCCCACATCCACAGTTCCCCTGGGACCCTTCCTTTCTCCAGAAGGAACTCTCAGAACTTCTCCCTTAAGGAGGAATCACAGATGTGTGGGATGAAGGTCCGAGAGTCCCTTGGGATGAGAGAAGGCCCTCATGCATCAGCCAAAGCTCAATCACATATTCTGCTACTCCTGGGCTCTGCCAACCTCATCATACCTGGAGAAAATGCACCGATATCTAGTGGGAGCCAAGGGTCATCACATAAAATGTCGTGTGGATGTTACCTCTCATCATGTCTAGTGTTACTGTCCCCTAACTAGTCTCGAGCCCTCGGCTGCTGTCTCCTCTGTGCAGGGTTCGTAGTGAGCTCCTAGAGGATCACCTGTGATGAATGGGACTTCCTGAATGCTTCCTGAGTGAAAGGGCCCCATCCTAGCCCATTACAGATATCTGCGTGGACCTGGACACCCTACTCACCCCCGGGGAAAATTGCTCTGGTTTCACCCAGGCACAGTCCTAATATAGAGTCTTGTATCTCCTTTAATTTTTTTAAAATTACTTTTCAGTGTTCCAGAATTCATTGCATATGAACCACACCTGTCCTCCATGCAATGCATCCCCTCCATAATACCCACCACATGTCTCACCCAACGCCCCACCCCTGCCCCTCCAAAACCCTCAGATTGCTTTTCAGAGTCCACAGTCTCTCATGGTCCATCACCCCCTCGATTTTCTCCCAAATCCTTTCTCCTCTCCATCTCCCCATGTTATTCCTTATGGTCCACAAATAAAGGAAACCATATGACAATTGACTATCTCTGCTTGACTTATTTCACTTAGCATAATCTCTTCCAGTCCCGTTCATGTTGATACAAAAGTTGGGTATTCATCCTTTCTGATGCAGGCATAATACTCTATAGTGTATAAAGACCTTATCTTCCTTTTCCATTCATCCATTAAACAGCATTTTTGCTCTTTCCACAGTTTGGTGACTATGGCCATTGCTGCTATGAACATTGGGGTATGTGTAGTCCTTCTTTTCACTACATCTGCATCTTTGGAGTAAATACCCAGTGGTGCAATTGCAGGGTCATAAGGAAGCTCTATTTGTTTTAAATTTGACTCATACATGAAAAATATTTGGAACAGTGACAAGTATGTATACACACACATACACACACACACACACATATATAGTATAACATATATATAGTATATATACTATATATATGTGTATAGATATACATACACACATATATATCCATCTACATATAGATATATAGATATACATATACATATGTATACATATACATATACATACATATACATATAAAAGTTTATTTATTGGGCAAAGAGAGATTTCCATAGAAGGAATACGAGCAGGAGTAGGAGAGGGAGATGCAGGTTTCCCACTGAGGAGGAAGCTCAATGAGGGGCTTGATCCCAGGACCCTGGGATCATGACCTGAGCCAAAGACAGAAATATAATGACTGAGCCCCTCAGGTGTCCCTAAAATATTTTAAGGTGATATTATTCAGGTATGATTTATGAAGTGATTGGCCTAGATTTGCTCTGAAAGGATATTTAAGATATCATTTTGACTAACATCTGAGAAGCAATTCGAATCACTCTGGGTTCTCAGTGTCTCATCTCCAAGATCCTCTGTGGTAAAAGGGCACTATAGAAAAAAAGCTACAATGGAAAGTCTTCTCACAATTATTCTACTACTGTCCTTGTAAATACATTCCTTTTCTGCTGAAGGAAATCTGAAGTAACTTTCAGTAGAGTAGAAATCTAGGAAGTTTATTTTTATGAAGGTGATTAAAGAGGTAATTTTTTATCTATACAAGAATGTAGGTCATGGATGTTTTGCTTTAAATCTCATAAAGATGTAAAATAGCATTATTATTACATTTTAAATAAACTGGGGAGGAGTCAAGATGGCGGAGAAGTAGCAGCCTGAGACTACATCAGGTAGCAGGAGATCAGCTCGATAGCTTATCTAAACATTGCAAACACCTACAAATCCAACGGGAGAGTGAAGAGAAGAAGAACAGCAACTCTAGAAACAGAAAATCAACCATTTTCTGAAAGGTAGGACTGGCGGAGAAGTGAATCTAAAACGACGGGAAGATAGACTGCGGGAGGAGGGGCCGGCTCCCGGCAAGCGGCGGAGCAACGGAGCACAAAATCAGGACTTTTAAAAGTCTGTTCCACTGAGGGACATTGCTCCAGAGGCTAAACCAGGGTGAAGCCCACGCGGGGTCAGCATGGCCCCAGGCCCTGCAGGGTCACAGAAGGATCGGGGGTGTCAGAGTGTCGGAGAGCTCGCAGGTATTAGAACGGAGAATGCGGCTGCAGAGACAGAGCCGAGGACTGAACTCTCAGCTCGGGGTTACCTTGAACTGGTCACAGGCTGGGTGAGCTCGGAGCGCGGCTAGAGGCTGGGGATACGGGAGTGATTGGGTGCTGTCTTCTGGGGGCGCACTGAGGAGTGGGGACCCAGGCTCTCGGCTCCTACGGGCCGGAGACGAGGAGGCCGCCATTTTCATTCCCGTCCTCCGGAACTCTACAGAAAGCGTTCAGGGAACAGAAGCTCCCAAAAGCGAACCCAAGCCCATTACTTAGTCCGGCCGCCGGTAAGGGCGGTGCAATCCCGCCTCGGGCGAAGACACTTGAGAGTAACTACAACAGGCCCCTCCCCCAGAAGATCAACAAAATGTCCAGCCAGGACGAAGTTCATCTATCAAGGAGAAAGCAGGTTCAATTCCTAAGACAGCAGAGCAATTCCAGAGGAGGAGAAAGCAAAGCACGGAACTCATGGCTTTCTCCCCATGATTCTTTAGTCTTGCGGCTACTTCAATTTTTTTTTCTTTTTTCAATTTTTTTTCTTTTTTCTTTTTTCTTCTTCTGCTAAATTTTTTAAAACTTTTACCCTTTTCTTTTTTAACCTTTTTTGACGAGTTCATCTAAATATATATATTTTTCTTTCTTTTTTATATTTTTTATTTGTTTTATTTTTTAAATTTTTTTCTTTTTTTTTCCTTTTCTTTTTTTTTTCAGAACCTGTTTTTATCCCCTTTCTCCCCCCCACAATTAGGGGTCTCTTCTGATTTGGTTACAGCACATTTTTCTGGGGTCTTTGCCACCCTTTTAGTAGTTTATTTCCTCCTTCATATCCTCTTATCTGGACAAAATGACAAGGCGGAAAAAATCACCACAAACAAAAGAACAAGAGAGAGTACCAAAGGCTAGGGACCTAATCAACACAGACATTGGTAATAGGTCAAATCAAGAGTTCAGAATGACGATTCTGAACATTCTAGCCGGGCTCAAAAAAGGCATGGAAGATATTAGAGAAACCCTCTCTGGAGATATTAAAGCCCTTTCTGGAGAAATTAAAGAACTAAAATCTAACCAAGTTGAAATCAAAAAAGCTATTAATGAGGTGCAATCAAAAATGGAGGCTCTCACTGCTAGAATAAATGAGGCAGAAGAAAGAATTAGTGACATAGAAGACCAAATGACAGAGAATAAGGAAGCTGAGCAAAAGAGGGACAAACAGCTACTGGACCATGAGGGGAGAATTCGAGAGATAAGTGACACCATAAGACGAAACAACATTAGAATAATTGGGATTCCAGAAGAAGAAGAAACAGAGAGGGGAGCAGAAGGTCTATTGGAGAGAATTATTGGGGAGAATTTCCCTAATATGGCAAAGGGAACAAGCATCAAAATCCAGGAGATGCAGAGAACCCCCCTCAAAGTCAACAAGAATAGGTCCACACCCCGTCACCTAATAGTAAAATTGACAAGTCTTAGTGACAAAGAGAAAATCCTGAAAGCAGCCTGAGAAAAGAAGTCTGTAACATACAATGGTAAAAATATTAGATTGGCGGCAGACTTATCCACAGAGACCTGGCAGGCTTGAAAGAGCTGGCATGATATATTCAGAGCACTAAACGAGAAAAACATGCAGCCAAGAATACTCTATCCAGCTAGGTTATCATTGAAAATAGAAGGAGACATAAAAAGCTTCCAGGACAAACAAAAACTGAAAGAATTTGCAAACACCGAACCAGCTCTCAGGAAATATTGAAAGGGGTCCTCTAAGCCAAGAGAGAGCCTAAAAGTAGTAGATCAGAAAGGTACAGAGACAATATACAGTAACAGTCACCTTACAGGCTAATAATGGCACTAAATTCATATCTCTCAATAGTTACCCTGAATGTTAATGGGCTAAATGCCCCAATCAAAAGACACAGGGTATCAGAATGGATAAAAAACGAAAACCCATCAGTATGTTGCCTACAAGAAACTCATTTTAGACGCGAAGACACCTCCAGATTTAAAGTGAGGGGGTGGAAAACAATTTACCATGCTAATGGGCATCAGAAGAAAGCTGGGGTGGCAATCCTTATATCAGATCAATTAGTTTTCAAGCCAAAGACTATAATAAGAGATGAGGAAGGACACTATATCCTACTCAAAGTGTCTGTCCAACAAGAAGATCTAACAATTTTAAATATCTATGCCCCTAACGTGGGAGCAGCCAATTATATCAACCAATTAATAACAAAATCAAAGAAACACATCAATAATTATACAATAATAGTAGGGGACTTGAACACTCCCCTCACTGAAATGGACAGATCATCCAAACCAAAGATCAACAAGGAAATAAAGGCCTTAAATGACACACTGGACCAGATGGACATCACAGATATATTCAGAACATTTCATCCCAAAGCAACAGAATACACATTCTTCTCTAGTGCACATGGAACCTTCTCCAGAATAGATCACATCCTGGGTCACAAATCAGGTCTCAACCGGTATCAAAAGATTAGGATCATTCCCTGCATATTTTCAGACCACAATGCTCTGAAGCTAGAACTCAATCACAAGAGGAAAGCTGGAAAGAACCCAAATACATGGAGACTAAACAGCATCCTTCTAAAAAATGAATGGGTTAACCAGGAAACTAAAGAAGAATTGAAAAAATTCATGGAAACAAATGATAAGGAAAACACAACAGTTCAAAATCTGTGGGACACAGCAAAGGCAGTCCTGAGAGGAAAATATATAGCGGTACAAGCCTTTCTCAAGAAACAAGAAAGGTCTCAAGTACACAACCTAACCCTACACGTAAAGGAGCTGGAGAAAGAACAAGAAAGAAACCCTAAACCCAGCAGGAGAAGAGAAATCATAAAGATCAGAGCAGAAATCAATGAAATAGAAACCAAGAAAACAACAGAAAAAATCAATGAAACTAGGAGCTGGTTCTTTGAAAGAATCAATAAGATTGATAAACCCCTGGCCATACTCATCAAAAAGAAAAGAGAAAGGACCCAAATAAATAAAATCATGAATGAAAGAGGAGAGATCACAAGTAACACCAAAAAAATACAGACAATTATAAGAACATACTATGAGCAACTCTACGCCAACAAATTAGACAATCTGGAAGAAATGGATACATTCCTAGAGACATATAAACGACCACAACTGAACCAGGAAGAAATAGAAAACCTGAACAGGCCCATAACCAGTAAGGACATTGAAACAGTCATCAAAAATCTCCAAACAAACAAAAGCCCAGGGCCAGACGGCTTCCCAGGGGAATTCTACCAAACATTTAAAGAAGAACTAATTCCTATTCTCCTAAAACTGTTCCAAAAAATAGAAATGGAAGGAAAGCTTCCAAACTCATTTCATGAGGCCAGCATCACCTTGATCCCAAAACCAGACAAGGATCCCACCAAAAAAGAGAACTACAGACCAATATCCTTAATGAACAGAGACGCAAAAATTCTCGCCAAAATACTAGCCAATAGGATTCAACAGTACATTAAAAGGATTATTCACCACGATCAAGTGGGATTTATTCCAGGGCTGCAGGGTTGGTTCAACATCCGCAAATCAATCAATGTGATAGAACACATTAATAAAAGAAAGAACAAGAACCATATGATACTCTCCATAGATGCTGAAAAAGCATTTGACAACGTACAGCATCCGTTCCTGATCAAAACTCTTCAAAGTGTAGGGATAGAGGGCACATACCTCAATATTATCAAAGCCATCTATGAAAAACCCACCGCAAATATCATTCTCAATGGAGAAAAACTGAAAGCTTTTCCGTTAAGGTCAGGAACACGGCAGGGATGTCCATTATCACCACTGCTATTTAACATAGTACTAGAAGTCCTAGCCTCAGCAATCAGACAACAAAAAGAATTTAAAGGCATCCAAATTGGTAAAGAAGAAGTCAAACTATCACTCTTCGCAGATGATATGATACTATATGTGGAAAACCCAAAAGACTCCACTCCAAAACTGCTAGAACTTGTACAGGAATTCAGTAAAGTGTCAGGATATAAAATCAATGCACAGAAATCAGTTGCATTTCTGTACACCAACAACAAGACTGAAGAAAGAGAAATAAAGGAGTCAATCCCATTTACAATTGTACCCAAAACTATAAGATACCTAGGAATAAACCTAACCAAAGAGACTAAGAATCTATACACAGAAAATTATAAAGTACTCATGAAAGAAATTGAGGAAGACACAAAAAAATGGAAAAATGTTCCATGCTCCTGGATTGGAAGAATAAATATTGTGAAAATGTCTATGCTACCTAAAGCAATCTACACATTTAATGCAATCCCTATCAATATCCCATCCATTTTTTTCAAAGAAATGGAACAAAGAATCCTAAAATTTATATGGAACCAGAAAAGACCTCGAATAGCCAAAGGAATATTGAAGAACAAAGCCAAAGTGGGTGGCATCACAATTCCGGACTTCAAGCTCTATTACAAAGCTGTCATCATCAAGACAGCATGGTACTGGCACAAAAACAGACACATAGATCAGTGGAACAGAATAGAGAGCCCAGAAATCGACCCTCAACTCTATGGTCAACTAATCTTCGACAAAGCAGGAAAGAATGTCCAATGGAAAAAAGACAGCCTCTTCAATAAATGGTGCTGGGACAATTGGACAGCCACATGCAGAAAAATGAAATTGGACCACTTCCTTACACCACACACGAAAATAGACTCCAAATGGATGAAGGACCTCAATGTGAGAAAGGAATCCATCAAAATCCTGGAGGAGAATGCAGGCAGCAACCTCTTCGACCTCAGCCGTAGCAACATCTTCCTAGGAACAACGGCAAAGGCAAGGGAAGCAAGGGCAAAAATGAACTATTGGGATTTCATCAAGATCAAAAGCTTTTGCACAGCAAAGGAAACAGTTAACAAAACCAAAAGACAGGGGCGCCTGTGTGGCTCAGCGGGTTAAAGCCTCTGCCTTCAGCTCAGGTCATGATCCCAGGGTCCTGGGATCGAGCCCCGCATCGGGCTCTCTGCTTAGCGGGGAGCCTGCTTCCTCCTCTCTCTCTCTCTGCCTGCCTCTCTGCCTACTTGTAATCTCTATCTGTCAAATAAATAAATCTTTAAAAAAAAAAAACCCAAAAGACAACTGACAGAATGGGAGAAGATATTTGCAAACGACATATCAGATAAAGGGCTAGTATCCAAAATCTATAAGGAACTTAGCAAACTCAACAACCAAAGAACAAACAATCCAATCAAGAAATGGGCAGAGGACATGAACAGACATTTCTGCAAAGAAGACATCCACATGGCCAACAGACACATGAAAAAGTGCTCCACGTCACTCCGCATCAGGGAAATACAAATCAAAACCACAATGAGATATCACCTTACACCAGTCAGGATGGCTAAAATTAACAAGTCAGGAAATGACAGATGCTGGAGAGGATGTGGAGAAAGGGGAAGCCTCCTCCACTGTTGTTGGCAATGCAAGCTGGTGCAACCACTCTGGAAAACAGCATGGAGGTTCCTCAAAATGTTGAAAATAGAACTACCCTATGACCCAGCAATTGCACTACTGGGTATTTACCCTGAAGATACAAACATAGTGATCCGAAGGGGCACGTGTACCCGAATGTTTATAGCAGCAATGTCTATAATAGCCAGACTATGGAAAGAACCTAGATGTCCATCAACAGATGACTGGATAAAGAAGATGTGGTATATATACACAATGGAATACTATGCAGCCATCAAAAGAAATGAAATCATGCCATTTGCGACGACGTGGATGGAACTAGAGCGTATCATGCTTAGTGAAATAAGTCAATCGGAGAAAGACAACTATCATATGATCTCCCTGATATGAGGACATGGAGAAGCAACATGGGGGGGTAGGGGGATAGGAGAAGAGTAAATGAAACAAGATGGGATTGTGAGGGAGACAAACCATAAATGACTCTTAATCTCACAAAACAAACTGGGGGTTGCTGGGGGTGGTGGGATAGTTAGAGGGGGAGGGGGCTATGGACATTGGGGAGGGTAAGTGCTATCGTGAGTGCTGTGAAGTGTGTAAACCTGGCGATTCACAGACCTGTACCCCCGGGGATAAAAATGCATTATATGTTTATTAAAAAAAAATTTGGAAGGGAGGCGAACCATAAGAGACTATGGACTCTGAAAAACAACCTGAGGGTTTTGAAGGGTCAGGGGTGGGAGGTTGGGGGAACAGGTGGTGGGTAATGGGGAGGGCACGTTTTGCATGGAGCACTGGGTGTTGTGCAAAAAGAATGAATACTGTTACGCTGAAAAAATAAATAAAATGGGAAAAATAAATAAATAAATAAATAAACTCTTCGTATTTTATTAAGATTCCTATAAGTAAATAAATTATTATTTTTAAAATTTAATTTAATTTTTGCGAGTTCCAATTTTAATTATTTATGCACCATACTCAGTGCTCCATGCAATACATGCCCTCCTTAATACCCACCACCAGTTTCATGTATCCCCCATCCCTGACCCTCCAAAACCCTCAGTTTGTTTCTCAGAGTCACAGTCTCTCATGCTTCATCTCCTGTGTAGTGTATACTACACATATATATAGTATCACATATATATAGTATATATACTATATATATGTGATACTATATATATGTGAATTTCCCCCAATTCACTTTTTCTTTCCTTCTACTAATGTCCTCCATGTAATTTCCTATGCAGCACAAATAAGTGAAACTATATAATAATTGACTCTCTCTGCTTGAATTTTTTCCAGCAGTATAATCTCCCCCAGCCCTCCACATTGATAAAAAAGTTAGGTAATCCTCCCTTCTGATGGCTGCATAATATTCCATTGTATATATGGACCATATCTTCTTTATCCATTGTCTGTTGTGGGGCTTCTTTGCTCTTTCCACAGTTTGGTGACTGTGGCCATGCTGTTATGAACATTGGTATACAGATGGCCCTTCTTTTCACTACATCTGAATCTTTGGGGTAAATACCCAGTACTGCAATTGCAGGGTCTTAGGGAAACTCTGTTTTTAATTTCATAAGGAATCTCCACATTGTTTTCCAAGGCGGCCTCGCCAACTTGCATTCCCACCAACAGTGTAAAAGGATTCCCCTGTCTCCACATCCTCTCCAACAGACGTTGTTTCCTGTCTTGTAATTTTGGCCATTCTAACTGGTGTGAGGTGGTATCTCAATATGGTTTTGATTTGAATCTCCCTGATGGCTAGTGATGATGAACATTTTTTCATGTGTCTGATAGCCATTTGTATGTCTTCATTGGAGAATGGTCTATTCATGTCTTCTGCCCATTTTTTGACATGATTATCTGTTTTTTGTGTGTTGAGTTTGAGACGTTCTTTGTAGAACCTGGATATCAGCCCTTTGCCTGTATTGACATTTGTGTATATCTTCTCCCATTCTGTGGGTTGCCTCTTTGGTTTGTTGACTATTTCCTTTGCTATGCAGAAGCTTTTGATCTTGATGAAGTCCCAAAAGTTCAATTTTAATTTTATTTCCTTGGAGACATATCTTGAAAGAAGTTGCGGTGGCTGATGTCAAAGAGGTTACCGCCTATGTTCTCCTCTAGGATTCTGATGGATTCCTGCCTCACGTTGAGGTCTTTTATCCATTTCGAGTTTAGCTTTGTGTATGGTGTAAGAGGATGGTAAAGCTTCATTCTTCTATATATAGCTGTCCAATTGTCCAGCACCATTTATTGAAGAGATTTTTTTTTTCATTGTATATTTTTTCCAGCTTTGTTGAGGAATATTTGACCATAGAGTTTTGGGTCCATATCTGGGCTCTCTCCTCTCTTCCACTTGTCTATGTGTCTGTTTTTGGGCCAGTACGATGCTCTTTTGGTAATCACAGCTTTGTAACAAAACTTGAAAACATGCAACGTGATTCCCCCGGTTTTGTTTTTCTTTTTGAAAATTTCCTTAGAAATTTGGGGTATTTTCTGGTTCTATACAAATTTTAGGATTGTTTGTCCCAGCGCTTTGTAGATGCTAGTGGAATTGTGACTTGGATTGATTTGAAGTCTTCATTACTCTGTGTAGTAAAGACATTTTAATGAAGTTTATTCTTCTGATCCATGAGCATGGGATGCTTTTACATCTTTTTGTGTCTTTTTTAATTTCTTTCATGAGTGTTCTCTAGGTCCTTAAGTACAAATCCTGTACCTCTTTTTTTAATTTTATTCCAAGTTATTTTGTGGTTCTTGGTGCTATAGTAAATGGTATCAATTCTTTAATGTCCCTTTCTATATTTTCATGGATAGTGTATAAGAAAGCAACTGATTTCTGTACATTGATTTGTATTCTGCCACATTACTGAATTGTTATATGAGTTCTAGTAGTTTGGGGATGGTGTCTTTTGGGTTTTCCATATAAAGTATCATGTCTTCTGTGGATAGAGAGAGTTTGACCTTGTCTTCCCCAAACTGAGTATGTTATATTTCTTTTTGTTTTCTGATTGCTCTTTCTATAACTCTAGTACTGTTGGAGAACAGTGCCGAGACTGGGCATTTTTTGCATGTTCCTGATCTCAAAGGGAAGACTGTTAAATTTTCCCCATGGAGGATCACTTTCACTGTGGGCTTTTCATTGATATATTGATGAATTTGAGGAATATTCCCCCTATCCCTTTACTTTGAAGTCTTTTAATCATGAGCTGATCCTGTATTTTTATAAATGCTTTTTCTGCATGAACTGAGAGGACCATGTTTCTCTCTTCTCTTACTAATTTTTTTTCACATTGATTGATTTGTGAATATTGAACCACTCTTGCCTACCAGAGATCAATCCTACCGAGTCATGGAGGGTAATCATTTAATGCACTGTTGGATCCTATTAGCTAGGACCTTGTGGCGATCTTGGTGTCCACATTCATCAGGGATATTGGTCTGAAATTCTTCCTTTTGATGGGATCTTTGCCTGGTTTGAGGACCAGGGTAATTCTGACTTCAGAGAAAGAGACTGAAAGTTTTCATTTTCCTTCTATTTATCTCGTTCTCTATTTATTTTACTTCTGTTTTCAATTTATCTAAAGAACCACTTAAGCACTGGAAAGGGGTCATCACTGTGAAAGCTCCTACAAATGTTGAATGGCAAATTTTTAACTCATGATGACTGTACCTCTCCAGAGGCCAGTCCTACAGGCAATGCCCAGAGGTCACAACAGGTATTATTAGTAATGAGCATCCACTTGGACCCTGTGCCTTCTCTTGAGGGAAGCCTTGTGCTGCTTGGGCCTCAGGAGTTTGTTGTACACTAAATGGTACCTCAATAAACCTGGGGAGAAATGTCATCACCACTGAAAAACATGTTCACAGGGTTGTAAATGCACAAAAACCATACTTCAGAATCTCTGCTATGAGTCAGTAATAACTTCATCTAACAATAAACCTCACCTCTGAGCAAGCATTAGATTTCACTGATGGCATTTGATCAAGCATAAGGAAAGAAAAGGCACCATCATGGTTTTTGTGTGTTATGTGAGGGAACAGAGACTTGAAGACTACATAGGCACATGGCCATCATATGCAAAACAGGGCACTTAAGTTTTGGTGCTTTGCTTCCAAAGCCCCCACAACTTCTCTCACATCTCCACTGCCTGGAAGGGACTGCAAATTTCTACTCTGATTTTGGCATCAACAGTGGCTTTAGTCCTTTCTCTGGAGCCTCCTGTGGGGGACACATTCCAGGTGAAAAGATCAGGCCCAGTACATGCTCAGCATTTAAGTACTTTTAGAATCCAATGGGTATTTCCCACCCTGATGCTTCACTGTTTCTCCTTCCCTCACTCCCAAACTCTTTATTACAGGCAGTTTCAGCATTAATCTCCCCACAGTCTTCAACGTCTATGGTTCTGGGGAAGAGCTCCTTGCTCTGGCAGTAAGGCCCTAGACAGTCACATCACACACCCATGAGTTGAAGGAGTTGAGGAAAATTCACTCCAAACTTCCCTTATTGGGACCTAACATTTCACCTCACATAATGTTGCTGAAAGTGGAAATGCAGCTCCCTTATGGGTAATCTGTCTTCTTCACCGGGGCCAGCCATGGTTTCTTCCTTTTTTTTTAAGATTTTATTTATTTATTTGACAGAGATCACAAGTAGGCAGAGAAGCAGAGAGAGAGAGAGGGAAGCAGACTCACCGCTGAGCAGAGTGCCCATTGCGGGGCTCGATCCCAGGAACCTGAGATCATGACCTGAGCCAAGGCAGAGGCTTAAATCACTGAGCCACCCAGGCGCCCCCAGCCATGGTTTCTGTGTTATTACCAGAAGATACTCTCCTGTCAAAAAAAAATGTTCTTCAACAATTGAGCTTTAAAATGGGCACATGACTTTGTTACAAAGAGGTAGAAAGAATAGACTTTGTGTTGCAAGTTGGAGGCAGAAAAGCTCAGCGATGAGAGAAGAAAAGCACCACTTAGGGTTCTGTTCAAATTGACCACTGGAAATAGCCTCTTGCTGTGGTATGTGGACCTTTTGAAGAGAACAAACTTAAGTCATCATTTTGGATAAATACAAATTATAAAATGAGACAAATTATGGATTGAACTTTCCTTTTTGATCATGTATATATTTGAAATATGTTGCATTTGAATGGATTTTGTTTGCCCTGTCAGTGTCAATATTTCCCTCCACAAAACAAAATCTGAGACAGCTGGAATGATATTTGTCACTTATTAACTCCAGAAACTCCTAGAAATCCATAAACTCCAGATTATTGTTCCCAAGCCATCAACAGGGAGGCTCTAAGGAACGAGAGAGTTATTTGGTGGTTTCCATGGGTGAATTCATCCCTCAGAGCCAAGGGTTGGGCCAAATCCAGAAAAAAGATTTCTGAGGGAAGAAGGAAGACACCAGGCACATCAGACCATGGGATATATGAAGGGTCCAAGGTTTCAAGATCAGAAGACTCAGTAGAGTATCCTCACTTCCAGATACTGCTGAGCTGTGAAGGAAATATCTGTATGAGTAGCAGAAGACTTAAAGCCAGAAACATTTTGGTGATCATGTGCATGTGACTTAACCTGTTCTCACCTGCTGGTGAGAGTGTTGACTGTTTGAGGGACAAGAGTGGAAGGAATTTGCACAGAACACCTGGTGGCTTATTGGATACAGTGGGACTACAATGGCTGGAAGATGCTCCCTGATCAGCAAGTATACAGGTTGGGAGCCTGTGTTTCTGCAAACATTCTGCTAAGTAGTTAGTAGGTTCCCATGACCCAGGCATGTTTGTAGGGGGCAGCTCAGGACATAGCTTTGGGCTCAGTGCTGACTCAGCAAGCACTGGGCCAGCCAAACCACAAGCTATGTCAAGTTCCTAGGGAATGGTGGGCTGGGTCTGGACAGATTGGGGAAGACAGGGCTGTGGGTAAAAGTGGAATAGAATGAGAGCTAAATTCTTAGGATTTGAGTAGAGCTCTGGAGGAGAGTTAACCTGAGACTTTTAAGTGCTTTGGAAACACTGGGCAACCTTAGACTGGTGGACAGGACCCTTCACATTCTACTTCAAAAGAGCAGAGATTTTCGTGCTGGAATGAAACAGCAGAGCACATCAATCTATACACCTTCATTTTATTTATTTATTTGGATTATATTTATTTATTTGACAGAGAGAACACAGAGAGACTGAGAGAGAGCACAAGCAGGGGAATTTTGAGAATAAGAAACAGACTCTCCACTGAGCAGGGAGCCCAATGTGGGGCTCAATCCCAGGACCCTGGGATCATGACCTGAGCCAAAGGCAGGTGTTTAATGACTGAGCCACCCAGGCATCCCTATACACCTTCACTGTAGAAGAGAGAAGACTTGGATTCATTCTAATACATAAAAGGAGAATTGATGGATGATATGGTTGTTCTATACCCATTTTTAAGTACTCTTTACCTCCAATGTGGGGCTCAACCTCATAACCCCAAGATCAAGAGTCACTCACTCTTCTGATTGAATTATCCATGTTCCCCTATGTTGAATATTTTGAGAAAACTTGACACTGTTTTCCATAGTAGCTGCACCCATTCCTACCAAGAGAGCCCGTTTACAGTCCCACCAATAGAGCAGAGTTACCTTTCCTCCATATTTTGGCCAAAATTCTTGTTTGGTCTTCTGGATACTAGTCATGCAGACAAGTTACAGGTGACAGGTGACATCACTTTGGGCTTTGATTTGCATTTTCCTGGTGATAAGTGGTGGTGAACATCTCTTCATGTATTTGTTGGCCCTCTGTGTGTTTTCTTTGAAAAAAAGTATCTAGTCTGAACTCTGCTTATCTTGTAACTGTTACCTGTTTTTGTCTTATTGACTTGTATGAGTTCTTCAATATTTTGGTTATGAGACATCTATCAGTTAGGTAGTTTGCAAATATTTTCCCCTTTTCAGTATGTTGTGTTTTCAATATGTTGATGACTGGAGATTTCCTTTGCTGTACAGAAGGCTTTTAGTTTGATGCAGTCCCAGTTGTTTATTTTTCATTGTAGCCTTTGCTTCTTATGTCAAATCCAAAACAGTGTCAGTATTGATCTCAAGAAACATTTTTCCAAAAAAATATGTTAATGGGATGAATAAATAGATCTATTCTGACACCACTGTGCTACATAGATTTAATAGGTTCTTCACTGGATCAGTCAGCACAGCATCTGACTCTAGATCTCAGAATCTGGAGTTCAGATTTTGGTCATGGAGATTATTGTAAAAAAGCAAGGGTGTTAATAAAATTCTGTCAAATTTCCAGCTAGGTATTTTATGGGTGTAGCTGTTTTGTTGAAGTTCTTGCCACATTGTGACTTCGTTGTGGATCGGGTCGGATAGACATTCAGTGGCACTGCTTTACTTGAGGTTGCCCAGTGTTTCCAAATCACTTATCATGGAGACTGTTGGTTCCCTATTTTATATTTTTGGAGCTTTTGTTGTAAATCAATTGACTACATATGTGTGGGTGTTTTTCTTGGGTTTTCTGTTCTGTTCCAATGATCTGTGTGTCTGTCTGTAGGTCGATACCATATGATGTCCATTTCTACAACTTTGTAATACACTTTGGATTCAGAATCATGATGCTTACTACTTTGTTTTTTCTCCAGATGGCTTTGGCTATTCAGGGACTTCTGTGGTATTATTCACTTTGTAGGATTATTGGTTTATTTCTAAAAATGCCATTAGACCTTGATGGGGTTTGCACTAAATATTTAGATTGCGTTATGCAATCTAGACCTTTGCCTTACATATATTCTAGTGCTCCATGAGCATGGGATGTCTCCAGACTTAACTCTGTCTTCTTCAAATTCTTTCATTAATGGTTTAAGTTTTCAGTATGCAGGTCTTTTACCTCCATGTGAAAATAATTCCTACGTATTTTATTCTTTTTGAGTGATTATCAATTACAAATATCTTTCTTAATTCCTGTCCTTGATAGCATGTTATTCGTGTATAGAAGTGAAACTCATTTTTGTATATAGAATCTACATCCTTAGGTTTAGGACTTAATCCATCTGTTAGTTCTACAAGGATTTTTGTAGAGTCATTAAGACTCTACAGTGGCTTCTCCTAATAAGTAAAAAATAAGCTGGGAATATAAGTTGATGTCATCTAACTGGGAAAAGAGGATACACATATGCTGAATGAGAGTTTTCAAATTGTCCAAAATGTTTTATGACTAGCGTAATCAAAGGAATCCATAAATATGGCTTGTTTTATTTTACTGTTTTCTTTCAGCCAAATATACAAAGCTGTGGTGTGAACCAGTTATTTCCCACACTATCCCACCGTGCACCATGTGCCTCTTGGGAAGCATCCACCATTCTCCCTACTTTCTACCTTGGAACCCAGGGCCTGACTCAGCTACTCAGAAAATATTTCTCGAAATAGTGCATTTGAGAAAAAGCCCATTTTCCTCAGATTTCCTAGAAGACACATTCCAAAACCTTGAATTTTATGTAACTGTTTTGATCTCTCTGTGAATCCTTGAAGATGCCCAACATCCACTGGCTTGTTTTGCAGACAGTTCAGGGAACTCCTGCAATGTCACCTGTGGCCACCAGAGGAGGATGTGTATTTTTTTTTAATATTTTATTTATTTGACAGAGAAAAATCACACTAGGCAGAGAGGCAGGCAGAGAGAGAGGAGGAAGAGGGCTCCTTGCGGAGCAGAGAGCCCGATGTGGGGCTCTATCCCAGGACCGTGGGATCATGACCTGAGCCGAAGGCAGAGGTTTTAACCCACTGAGCCACCCAGGCGCCCCAAGGGTGTGTATTCTCAACAAGGACACTGCTCCACCCCTGCAGAATATAGAAGTTAACCTCCTTTTGGACTTCCTTCATACTCTCAGCAAATTTCTTCCAGGATAGAATAAATATTATTTTACAGATTCTTGCGGATCTACTGACAAGTCCCTACAAGTGAAAACCTAAGGTACTACAGTGACTAAAGTGCATCAGTTCCTACACATGCCAAAACATAAAATTACAAATGACTTAATGAAGGCCCATGAACCCTCCCCTCAGAGAAGACAGAAAATGAACCCCAAATGGGTCACAGATCTAAATTCAAGAGTTAAAACTATAAAACTCAGAGAAGAAAGCCTATGAAGGAATCTTCCTCACCTTAGCTTTTGCATCTGTTTCTTAAGGATGACAACAGAACCAACAAGTGGAAGACCAGATACATGTGTAAATTGGTCACTGACATGATTGCCTTTCCTCTGGACTCCACATGTGCTCCCAGGCACCAGGCAGTAACTGTACAAGTCATTTCTTTCTAAATCCCACTTAGCAGTACCCATTACATTCAGCAATTTAGGGACAGGGTCTGTAGATTCAGAGCTCTTCTTAGATTGCCCAGCTGCGAAGAGGCTGGGCAGGGGCTAGAACTGCTGTCTCTCTGCCATTGGACTCTGTGTTCCATCCACAGGGCTCACTCCTGGAACTCAGAGGTGCACAAAGCTCCACATCCAACCCTGAGGCCTAGAGACTTCACTGAACTCAAGGGGCAGTGGTGCGAACTCTCACATGGGTTTGTCCTGGGTCTGTTGTCTGATGATGCTGTGCCTTGGCGCTGAGGAATCTCCCAGTACCTGCCAGTCTTTGTCTGGGTAGGAGGAGATTTCTCCCTGGGTACAAAGGCTCACATAACCTCAGAGTTGAGAAGTCTCTTCTGAAGCAACTGGATGCAACCTTCTTGTGACGTTGGGCCCACAACGCTGGCAAGCCCAGGGTTCAAATCCTGCCTATGACTCAATGTGGATCATGGAAAGGTGCAGTTTATTAAAGCCTTGGTTTCCTTTTTCATCAAACAGAGGCAGCATTTCTACCTTCCACATGGAATTGTTAGGGGGATTGACTGACGTGATTCATGCTCTAAAAAGATACTCAGTAATCTTTAGATTTACCAGCTAAAATTAGTTCACAGGGAGCAACTTCCTGTCATGGGCACTGGGTCTCTGACTTACTGTGTCCTATCAGCTTGCCAAACCAGGCTCCCCTGACTCAGTTTTCCTTCCAGAAAGCCTTCATCCCCTCTAATATGGGATTCCACAACACTGGGACTCATCCATCAGACCCAGGCCTGCCCCGTGGCAGGATGTCACCCAGAGCTTGTGTCCTGGACATGGAAAATCCTCAGTGTGGATACTGGCAAGCTGGGGTCCCTGGAACTGTCACCTATTTTTGGAACAAATATTTGGGTGCCTTGTGATGGGGCTCTTTCTCCCCAAAACAGTGAAATTAGCTTCCCTCAGTTCCATTAGCCTGTCCCATTTTTCCCCCACCGTGTAATCATTGATACAAAGAATCTTAGGCCTCCTTGGAGGCCTGGGTCCCACTGCCTTTCCGTGGTTGGAGTTTAAAGTATTTTATGGATGCCATTTTGGTTTTTGATGGATCTATTGGTAGGAGGAAGCCTGGCCACTCCCTGCAAGGCAACACAAAGCCTGTGCCACTGACCAATATGGCAGCCCCTGGCCCATGGCAGCCCTTCTGCTAGTGCTCAGAGCTCTCCTTTCTCACTGAGTCCCACTCACTGGTTTATCTCTCTCTTCCTCCAGGGAGAGCCCTAAATGTCCTCTCTCTGAGGATATCTTCTGTGCCTGGTTATCTCCATGTTATGGCAGAGAAGACAGGAATTAATGATGATGGCCTCCAATAGAGTGTCAGATCAAGTGGACTCCCCTTACCTGACTTGGCGGAGGAGAGGGGACTCAGAAGAAAGCACAGTCTCCTCTCTCAGACAATCTTAACTTGAGGGATACCAAAATTGAGGTTAGCCGGGTCAGGGGGTCACAGCTAGAGCATCCTGAGGGGTGTGGATGAGTGGATGAGCTATGTCCAGTGTCAAAGCCCCTGGTTGAGGCTCTGTCCATCCTGCAGCTTCCATGAGCAGACAATGTGCTTTGTAAAGGCCTGTCATTCTCACACAAGTTCAAGTGGTTCTAGCTGCTGCCACTAAAACTACAGCTGGATGAACACTTCTCTGTAACCCACTGACCTGCACTGTCTTTAGAGATTCCTCCCTGAGAGCATGAAGTTCAGCCAGGAAGTACAGGGAGCAAGCTGAGAGAAGTGGGCTGACCTGCACCCTTCTGCTGGCATGGGGCATGATCTTGTTGTTCTAGTTATCATCTAAGTTAAGGAGCATGAGGGGCTGGAGTGGCTGGAGAGTGTCACGAGACAGGGCATGGGTGAGGTGTATTCCAGGACACAAAGCAAGGAAGCTTGTGAGAGAAGACATACGAGAGGGGGTTGTGGGCAGGCTCTTCCATTCTCTATGGTCAATCCCAATCCCCTGATGGCATCACTGATGGCTTGTCCTCCTCATGATTTCATGTCTTATCTATGGAATCTGGGATTTCTCCTTTCCAAACAATGTTTCACCTTAATAAATGAGCATAGAGGAGCCAGCAGCCAGTCCACCAATAATGTGGTCAACGTGTGTTCTAGTATTGGTGTTTATAGGAATAATTCCTAAAGAAAAAGAGATTTATGGCACCGACATGCTTATCACTTACATTATGAGAGTCAAATAATTGGAAATGGCTTAGCTGTTCAACAGATGGGGCTGCTGAGTGCTGTGACTATGAATGCCCAAGGAGACTGCAGCGACCATGCCTGTCCACTGTGGGGACATCAGGTAGAACAAGAGTGAAGCCCTGGAACCTTTACTGCCCCATTCTGACACACACATGCATGTGTGCACGCACACACATGCACACACACACACTACCCTTAAAGGAAAGGCAGGGAAGATGGACACCGTGTGTTATGGGTAATTATTTCTTGGTAGAAGGGACGTGTCTTTTTTCATATTTAATTATTATTTACTAAATAAATATAGTCTGGATAAAATCTAAAGAACTATTTACTTCATTACCTAACTTGTTAGCATAAATGATAATATATAAGATATGATTTTAATATTTTATAATATGTCCATTAGAATAGTTTAAACATAGTCTATCCAGGAAAATGAAAGAATTGAAAGATTGCTCATGGACCCAGACATTTCTCTTGTGGTTTCTGCTTTTCAAGGCATCTTTATGAAAGGGAACCCTATCACAGATAATGAAAATAGTTCATTTTGGAGCTTTCCATGATCTTTGTTCTTTCAGGAACATCCCTATGTAATAAAATGTGATTTGCATAATTTAAAAATTTTAATCATATTTATGTTCTGCAGACAGACAAAGACATATTGTAGGATTCCAGGCACATGAAAATCCAAGACAAGTAAAATACGTACCAGAGACAGAGAGAAGAGAAGTGGTTTCAAGGACTGGGGTGAGGGAATGAGCAGTGAGTGCTTAGTAGCACAGGTGTCTCTGTGATGGAAATGCCGTAGAAGTAAATGGGTGTGCCAGACTCTGAATGTACCTAATGAGACGTTGATATAACATTGGGAAGGATCTGAGTAAAATTTTATGTAAACTCAAATTCTACTTTATTTAATGAACAAAATCTATTAAGTCATTATACAGCTGTATACAAAACACAAATATTACAAAGAAGGCAATGACAGTGGAAGGGAAGGCATAGTTTGGGGCTACAGCCTGCACCAGCTGCTGCTCAGGGAAGGAGCCAGGTTGCTCCACTGAGCCAGATGGTGGTTCAGACCATTCAGGAAATCCAGGAACAGGGGCAGGACACTTCTGGACCTCCAGGTCAGGCAAAGGGGCCATTGGCTCTTCCAAATCCAGAGCATGAATTAGAGATCTGACTACCCCCACCAGGGCAGGTGATGTCACTGATCTTCATGACTGGTGAACCACAGCAGCAGGGATGGGGTGGGCAAGCTCAGGCTCCAAAGGTGCAGAGGGTGCCAGAGTGGGAGTTGGGATGGGTTCCTGAGGTGGATCAGGATCTTGCTCTAAGGTTGGTGCTGTAGCTCCAAGAAGAGAAAGTATCATCAGCATGACTGACTTCCCTTTTGCCTCATACATAAAAGAAACTTTTCCTACCCCTCAGTGTGGTCTGCATTCAAGACCCAATTCTTGGAATGTCTCTCCAACTGAAGCCAATGGGGTCAGGGATCTGAGACTACTCACTCCTCTCAATAACAATAATTTATTGTTGATTATAACAACAATAATCAATAACAATAATCTAATTCACAGACCAATAACAATCTGAGGATGCTTACTCAGTGTGGCCCATGCTGTCTCCTCCTCAGGCCCGCATCAGTCACCCCCAGACCTCCTCACCTCTGGGCTCTTGCTTCGTGGGCTCAAGGTGTTGCAGCTGTGAGAGCAGAAGTTGGGCACAGCACTCCAGGCCTGGCATATTGAGCCCCATGTATGCCAGCAGCATATACAGTCTGGGAAATTCTGGGGGCTGGAAAAAACCCCAATAATATTGTTCCAGCCATGTGCTCAAGATGGAATAGGTAGCCCCGAGTACAGGCAGGTAGGTAGACATGTCAAAGGAGAGGGCACCCATCAAAACCAATATCCCAGGGAAACCCTGTGGGAACCTGGGCCCCCGAATTTCCAGCTCCTGTCAGAGACAAGACCTACTCTTTCTCCACCTGTTATCTGTCAGTCCTCCCCAGGACAGACCTGGTCACAGATGTCAGGCTGGCAAAAAGGCATTATGAGTGGGAGTCCTTGATCAATGGTATGGGCATTTCTGTCCTTACAGGAACTGGACAAACTATTCAGTCTGTCTCCTTGCTCACTTACCATTTGAATTCAACTGCATGTGCCCAGGGAGGGGTGGTGTCTGGACTCTTATTTACCCTCACTGCACACAGCACTGCTTTGTAAAGATCCAACCAAGGAGGGAACAAAGGTACTCTGTCTCTAGCCAGGACTTTTCTGGAGACCTCAAACGTTACTCCTGTGCCCATGTGCTGCCTTATTTACTAGGTGCCATGAGTGGGTCTTCTTCCACTGACACTAACCTCCCACAGGATTTGGGTTGTGTGGTGCCTGACCTCTCACTGGGTCTCCTGAGCACCCTCTGATCACCATGTGTCCAGGTTCTAACAGACTGCTGTGTGATGGTTCCTAAATCCTCAGTTCAGTGTCCTGGATTTGGGGTACAGATAGGGCTGGGTGGGGGCAGGGATGAAGAATGACCCTCTTAGGGTTTGAAGCTGTCCTCTATCTCACTATGCTTTTCCACAGTGGTCACATACCAACCACATCACCCCAGGACACCTTCCCATTTTCCAGAAAAAGCTCTCAGACATTTACCCTAAAGCAGGAATAACAGATATGTGGGTGAAGTTCCAGCAGGCCCTCTAATTCACAGTACCTTGCTACCCTGGTGGAGAGGGAAGGCCCTTCTTTATCAGCTGAAGCTTACTCACACGTTACACTTCTCCTCCTGGGCTCTGCTGACCTCATCATAGATGAATAAAATGCACACATATCTAGAGGAGGCCAGGGGGCATCACATGAAATGTCCTGTGGATGCTACCTCTCATCGTCTGAGCCCTAACCAATCTGCAGCCCTGAGGTGCTGTCTGTTCTGTGTAGGGATCATATGAAGCTACTATATAAATGCCTTCACTGAGTGGGGATTCCTGAATGCTTGATGAATGAAAGAGCCCCAATGAGCCCATCGCAGATATCTGAGTGGGCCTGACCCCCTGCTCACACCCAAGGATGCCTGCTCTGGATTCACCCAGACACAGACCCGAGATGGAGTCTCAGATCTCCCTTTCAATGGCAAAACAGCCCAGCTCAAGACCTTAGTGATAGTGAGGGATGAAGCAGAGGCTTCATCATGAGGAGCAGGAGAATGCTCAAATAGTGTGACCTCAGGCCCTCTAGCAGACTATTCCACAGGAGCAGACACCCAGGTGTACTTTCCCTACAAGTCCCCACCGAGTCCCTATATTAACTCTGCCCCAGTTAGGAGCAAACTGAGGCTTGGGGAAGTTTGGAGACGTTCCAAAGTCTCACAACCAGGCATTGGCCAAATCACACTTGGCAGTTAGGGGCAGGGTGCTCACCTTGCAAATAGGAGGTCCAGCACCTCTTCGGTGGTGGCAAAGCCTCGGTATGTACCCAGGAACATGTAGACAGAGTTTAGATCTCTTCTTAGGGAGGCAGGGGCCAGGTGTTCTATTTCTGTCTCCAGCATGTTGGCCTGGTTGATAAATGCACGGAGGTCTCATTTCTTTTTCTGATTTAGCCATTTTTACCACGAGGTGAATCAGAGGAGACATGAGTCAGTGCTATAGCCACCAGGAAAATTGGGGGTTGGAGGGCAGACTGACCCCCCAGATTTCAGTTTCATATGGCAAGAGGTGGGACAAGAGAGCCCACAGTCCTTGAAAGAATAAGGTGACTCAGTGTTTCCTTGGGTTAATCAAAAGGCTCTTGGTTTTGATTCAGGTCATATTCTCAATGTCCTGGTACTATACTCCTCGTAGGGCTGTGCCCATAGGGCAGTGTCTGCTTGAGGATTCTGTCTCTACCTCTGCTTCCCCCCACTCTCCCCCTGCCCCTCTCTCAAATCCATCAATCAGCCAATCAATTAATAAACCTTTAATGAAAAAGAAAAAAAAATGTTCTTGGCAGCCATATAAAGAATTGAAGTAAATGGTGTCTGAACTGATAGCATCTCAGGTCACTTTGTGAGTTGAGTACTGATATCACCACCCTGCATGACTGGCATGAATCCTGTGATTTCTGATAACATATCCGATTCTTGAGACGAGAACACAGAGATGTTTTAGGTGAGAGGTCTTAGGAGATTATGGAGCGAAGGATGTAGGATGCAGCACTGTGTGTTGGCAACAGGAGGGTATCACGTTAAATTCCTGTTTCACTAAAGGTCTCAATGGATGTGATAAATGACTGGCCTTCTGGAATGGTGTGCAGTACAGTGGAACCCCTGATCCTGACCCTGGAGGGACCCCAAAGATGTGTTCCATCAAAACAAAAGGGCAGAGCAAGAGAAATAGTACCATGAAGTGAAGGTCCTTTTGCATAAAAGTCTTCCAATTCACCATGATCATTTGCAAGACTTGCAGAACTTGGGGAAGAGCTGTAGGGTCAATGGGGACACCTGGGAGCATGAGTTAGGAAAATGCATAGCACAGTGCAAAAATCTCTAGATAAATGTGATGAGACATGGTTTAAAGTCTCTTTAATGATATTCTTGTAAATAATTGGATGATGACTCTGCTTCTGTCCATGGTGTGGGTAGGACCAGATGGGCATGTTTGGAGAAGAGATGGGATGGAGTTTCATGTGAATACAGGACCCTAGGAGCCCAGGCTAGCTTCTAGGATGTAGGTTCTTTTGTTCTGCATTGGCGCCCTTGGAGTGGGATCTCCCCAACACCTGCCCTCATCTCAAACTAGTGCTGGACTCTGTTGGCAGTGTGGGGCACCTTTTGGTGCTTCAATGAGATATAGATTGGGATCACATCATTCAGCTCTTGCCCCATCTCCTTTCTAGAGGTCTGTAAAGACAGTGGCCAGCAGCCAGACACAAGGTCACAGAGCCCTGTCAGGATGCCTTTGCTGTTCTTCAGACCAAGGGCTCTCCATTCCAGACGCACCACACCCAGTATTTGCACAACTCCATCAAGGAGAGAAACATGGCGCAGCTCAGGATCTTGGATGGGCTCTGGCACACGTAAGAGGCACCTCAGGAATCCTCTTTCCACCCTTTCCACCACGACATTGGTGTGAACAAAAAGGGATCACCGGGGTATCCAATGTGCTCAACCTACTACAGCCCTTGGTCAGGAACCCCGAAATATTCCTCTTTCCTTAAAACTCAAGAGGAAGGTATGGGACTGCCCTTGTATGCTTCATAGGGCATCACCTAGTCTGCTCAGTATTAAGTACCTCATTTAGGAGGGACATGAAAAGTCAGTCATGGTG